>NW_011494899.1:3729326-3782397 GCF_000754665.1 Bison bison bison
CTGAAAACTACAGCTCTACTTTGCCAGGCTGTTTGAACACTGGACTGCCTTGTTGGGACTGCTGGCTGGCAAGGACCATGGCACCGTGAAACTCCAATGGTTGCCATTCATATCATCACCCATCTGTCTCACTGACTCCTAGTATAACAAAAATTTTGTTCGAACAAAATCATGCCCCTTTGTTTGTGGATTTTCCATGGCAGCTTCTGTGCTACAGATCGGGTAGCCAGATTTAGCAAATAAAAATACATGCTGTCTTGTATTTTATCTTGCCACCCTGGCTATAATGACAAAGTTGAGTAGTTGTGACAGAGACTAGATCGTTCACAAGATCAAAAATATTGTTTGGTCCATTGAAGAAAAAGTCTGCCCATCCCCGACCTGTGTGAAGGGCACCCCTGAAATCGTGCAGTGCCCAGATAATGCAGCGGTACACGGTTATATGTACCTATGGTTGGCTGATAGCTTCTTGGAAGTTACATTTTGTTCCATATTCTTGTTTTTCCATTGCATTTCAGTGTTTGCTTCTCTTGATGACCCTGAAGCAAGGTTGCGTGAACAGAGAGAGCTGAGCTTTCCTTCCTAGGAGCTTGCCTGCTGATATCTCAGAACTGCTCTTTATCCCTGCTCTGGGCTGCCCCCAACACTGCTGCTACTCTTCCCAAGCCTCTGGCCCCTTAGGACATAGATGAATGGAGACCTTTGGACCCTTTCTGTAATAAACCCTGAGTGACACCCTTAAATAGGGGAGCAGGGTATGAGAATAATGTGAGAAACTGTGAGATTCTCCCAGTGCTGGGGGCCCAGCCCAATTTTGGACGAATCATGAATCATGGCCTCAGCCAAGATGTTCTCATTGCAATCTCTGTTGACCTCCTTGGAGGAGTAAATGTTGTTGCCTGCAAAAATAGGCAGCTTCTCAGCCTCCTCCTCTTCCGTGGCCCTGCCTCACTCCCTGGTGGTCTGATCTTGCTCATCCCTCCATCTCATTGTCCATCTTCTTCCTGAACCTCATCACGATTACTAGAGATACGAGCCTACCTCGGTATAAGAACTGGAATGATAGAGATGATAGCTCACCCCTTACCATTTTAATTTTCTTATTATTTCTTTTACTATATACTTTTGAGTTCAGAACATAGCTGGAATGGCACATTTAACCCCGAGGCTTTATGTCCAGGTGAACATCAGCAGCTAGAATGGTCTAGAAGAAGGTCAGAAGTTAAGACCAAATGCCTAGATGTTGTTTTTTGAGTAAATTGGGGTTAATAGAACATTAAAGTTGGATGGAATCTCTATTTATCTTCAGATACAAGTCCTTCATTTTATATTTGAGACCTGGGCATGTACAGAAAGGCCACCCAAATTTGTGGTCATGGGCTTTTTCCAGGTCATCGTGAACAAAGTGGCCACATGGTGCCCTAAGAAGTTGGATGTGATGGTAATTAGTTTATGAAACTAATAAGCTTTCTGTGTTTCCCTTTCCTAGTATTATCTTTGTCTTTGACGCCATTGTCATCCTCAACATGATGTGGTTTTCGCAAGTAACATTTATCTAGTACTCACTGTGGACCAGCCACTGGGATAAGCACTTGCTATGTTTCGTCTTATTTAAACATCACAACAACCCTATGGGGTAAGTATTAGCATCCTCATCTTTAGAGGTGGAAATTGAGGCATTGAAAAGTTGAGTCACATAACTAGTAATATTGAACTAGCCCTTGATCACAAATTTGTGTACACCATACTACACAATATACCGCCTCACAAAAAATATTCAATTTCTAATACTTCTGCAGAAGAAAGAAAACCACAATTTATGTTTCACAATTCATGTGGCTGATCTCATGTCCTTCTGACAGACGTTTCACATTTCAGAATGTTACAAAATGCTTTCTTTTCTGGGATATCAGGCCATAACCTTGGATCTTGGAAGGCAACAGGCCCTCCCGTTACAGCCCCCTAAAACATAGCTAATTCTTGTTCTCACTCCAATTATCTTTTCACAAAAGAAGTAAGCTTCCCTTATTTATTCTAGAGGAAAGAAGACTCAGGAACAATTCAAGTGTCATTAGAAAAAATCAATGACTCTCAAGGAAGAGTAAATAGAATTTTTCTAGTTAGTGCCAGAGTAATCCTAAAATTGGGGCAGTCTTAAGTCTCGTTTTTGTCAGCAGAGTTTCAATTTACTCCTATTATCCTGGTGTAATCATTGGTAGTGCCTCTTTTTAGTCTTAAACATGAACCTGGGTTTGGGCAATAAATAATTTAGTCATTCTACATTAAGATAGAAAAGAGCTACAAGGGGATATGTTTCTGTTCATTACTAGGAAGGAATTTCCATGAAATATGGGGGGGAAAAACCCAAGATAAGCAATAAGGTTGCCAAGTTAGGGAATGAGTTTCCTGTTATTGGAGGTGTTAAAACAGAAGACTAACAGCAATTTGTTGAGGATGATAGAAAGTAAGTAGGCATCAGTGGATGACCTTGGAAGTCCCTTCTGACTCAGAGTCAGGGGACAGCAGAATCCATGGAGCCTGAGCTGTGGGAGGAGCATGTGTTACACCCACACCCACACAGATGAAGCTGGAAACAGCAGGGCCTGTCCTTCTCCTTGGGTGGAAGGCCATCCCATGGCCAGCAAATGCAAGTTGTTTTCCCAGTACTGTAGAACTGGAGGAGGCTCACGGGATTTGAGATTTGGCTGTTAACATCACACCCAGGTCTTGTGGCCTCTGCTGAACAGGACAGTTCAGTCTCCATGATATGAGAGCACTGGATGAGCTTCCTTTGCTGGGGGCCAGAGACACATCGGGCTCCCACCCATCTTGGCGAAAAGTGCATAAAGTTTCAACCATCACTCTGTTCCCCACCCCTTCCATCCCCAGGACATTGGGCAAATGTCCATTTGATCTTTGGTGGAGTCTGACCCCTGCTCACACAGTGTATCTCAGAGCTGTGTAAAGCGTTAGGGAGTTCCCCAGCATTCTTCAGGAGAGTTATCACTTTCAGCCCTGCCCTCCTCTCTCTTCCCTTACGTAGAGACTAAGGCACTGGCCACAGTGAATTTCCCCAAGGTCACACACTGCTTTGGCTGTAGGGCCAGGGATCCAAACTCAAGATGTCCCAAGGGAAGGCCAATTGCAGTATCTTACATATTTCCAAGTGGATCCAGAGGAGGCAGAAAAACACTGTGCTAATCCCTAGGCTAGGACACTTGTTCTTTGAAAGTCATAATTTATCCTTATAGAAATAGATTTGGAGAAACATGAAGAAGCCACTGGCAGCAGAAAGAAGCAACGTTCTTTAGGATCTGGCATTTCAGGAGCTAGATATTCAGTGCCTGTGTATTCCCTTTGGGTTTCCATAGCAGAGGTTGTGGCAGACTCATGCATGCCCAAATCCAGGTTACTCTTAGGTTTTGTAACTGTGTTCCTGGCAGGCTGTTGCTACCAAAGTAGGTGACTTGCTCAGACAAAGGGGAACACTGGTCTGCTCCCTCACATCTCTGTCCCAGTCTCCATCACAGGGGGGCACTGTCACACGTTCTTGGCCAGGGTCTCTTGTCCAAGGTTCTTGGTTTGGTTGACAACATTCTGCTCAACACAATGTTGTCACCTGGGGAGGACCACTCCCCATGTGAGATATGATGAGTGATTTCTGCTGAGGAACCTGGTGGCAAGCTTTGAAGGGCGTGCATGCATGCTCAGTTGGTCAGTCGTGCCCGACTCTGAGACCTCCTGGACTCTAGCTGTCAGGCTCCTCTGTCCATGGGATTCCCCAAGCAAGAATACTGGAGTGGGTTTCCATTTCCTCCTCCAGGGGATCTTCCCGACCCAGAGATCAAACCCACATTTCCTGCATCTCTTCCACTGGCAGGTGGATTCTTTACCACTGTGCCACCAGGGAAGCCCAAACTTTGACGGGACTAGTAGCCAATTTGTTGGTGACATCAAGATGGTTTGTAAGGTTTCTTCTATGTTGGAAATGAAGGAGCTGAATCTATGTGCTCAGTGGAGTCCTGCTCTCTCACAAGTGCCTTTGCCCCCTCATCTGTGCCCAGCAACACTGATTTCTGGCCCCTGAGGTTAAGGGATGGGTCCGCCACCTCCTGTGACAGACCACAGCTAGCAGAGGGTGGTCCTGGGTCCAAGGGGGCTTCCTGGGCCCTCCCTCCTGGGCCCCCTTCTCTGGCCTTTCCCATCCCTCAGGCTAGGACCCTTTTTGCTATTGCAGAATTGAAGCTATTGGTCCCCTTGCTGCACCAACTTGGGAAAGAATGTGAAACAGGTAGTGTCAGACTTCAAGTTCAGTTTTTGGATGAGAGTGGGAATGATGGTCTGATTCTGTCTGTTAATTACATGTTGCTCAATCTAATGGACATGTTTTAGTCCCCTTTTGATTGAACCTCAAAACAATATTCACAGTATTTGACACTTGCTCTATGTGCCCTTGGACAAAAAGTTATTTAACCTTTCTAAGCCTCGACTCTCTAATCTGTAAAATGGGAGTAAAAGTAGTCTACCTCTTAGGATCACCGTGAAGATTCAAGAAAATCACATAAGGTGTTGAATAGAGTACTTGGCACGCGGTGAATGCTCAGCACTGTTAGCTGTTATTATGAATATAAATTCCTCTCTCCTTTTTGGAAACACTGTCTACCTTGGGGTACAAGTATTAGAAACCTCCACCCATGGTGGTTTAAATAATAAAGGGAGTTTATCAGTCCCTCCAACTGAAGTCATAGGTGGCATGATAAGGTTTAGAAAATGCCTACATCAATGGCTCAGCACCGGCACCAAAGCTTGTTATCTTTCATTTCTACTCCCTGGCAACCCACCCCAGTATTCTTGCCTGGAGAATCCCCATGGGCAGAGGAGCCTGGTGGGCTACAGTCCATGGGGTTGCAAACTGTCTGACATGACTGAGTGACTGAGTACACACACCCTCTGTGGTCTCCTCTCCATTCTAAGGCTAGTTACCCCCTTGAACCAAAGAGTTCCTGGAGACCATAGCCATCCAGTAAGAAGAGGAACTTCTCTCAGAAGTTCTCTTGAAAGAATAATTGAGTTTCTCCTCCAGAAGCTTCCAGCAATGGCCTCCTGAATCACACAAATTTGGACTGGATTCCGTGCCCTGAACCAACGATTCTAGCCAGAGAGACATGAGAAGGGATGGTTGGCTTCAGCCAATCTGGGTCCAGCCAGTTGGATGTGAGTGAGATGAATAGCCAACATAAAATTATTCCTAATGTTATTAGGAGGAAGGAAAAATGAATCTACAATGGCCAAAACCAGCCAATATCCAGTACTCTTGGTTTACGATGCCTGTACCTTCCGGTTTCCTCCTGAATCCTTCTTTATTTATTCATTCTTCTCCTCTCATTAGAGAGTGTGATTCTTGAAGGGAGGGCCCATGCCTTATTCATCTCTTGGTCCTTAGCTCCTAACATAGACATTGCATGCCAAATCACTCAGTCGTGTCTGACTCTTTGCGACTCCATGGACCATAGCCTGGTAGGCTCCTCTGTTCATGGGATTTTCCAGGTAAGAATACTGGAGTGGGTTGCCATGCCCTCCTCCAGGGGATCTTCCCAACCCAGGGATGGAACTCACATCTCTTACATCTCCTGCATCAGCAGGCGGGTTCTTTTCTACAGTGTCACCTGGGAAGTCCAATAGACTCTGACATTTGATAAATGTACATCAAATGCATTAAAAAAATATATAACTCAATGAGGAATGCTTCCTTCTTGCTTAATGGAAAAATCTGTCCCCATAGCAGCAGGAATGGAATCCCTGCTAGAGACTAGGAGTCAATCTGTCTCTATAAATTCCAAACCCAATGCCCGGGATTTCCACCCAACAGATGCTTTTTGCATTGTGAAACACCCAGGCATGTGGGCTGCCTGAATTCACGTGTTTGCTTCATCCTTCATCACTCCATTTCCTGAGAAGAAGTGAGAGCCTGCGGGGGCCCTGTGCTTAGCTGCACATGTTTTCTGTTTCATGTTTCAGCCAATAAAGGAAAGGACTCTCCCCAGGCCACTTAACATGTATTACAGATGATTCCTTGGACAAATGGTCTCTTCTCCTTCCTCTGGAAACCCAGAGCCTGAATGATCTGCAGACCTGATAGGGAGGGAAAGCTGGGCTTAGAACACCCAGAGGCTGGAGATAGAGAATCTTTCATTTACCTGTGTGACTTGGAGATACACAGCCTGACCTCATATACATCACAGTCTCGCAGCCAGGTGGGTCTGCCTTGGGGTGGATAGAGTTGCCCACCTGGAGAAGCTAACATCTGGATGGTCACACCCATGGAAGGATGCTGGGATCAGTTGGGACGTGGGCATTGGGTCATTCCTTTTCTTCATACTCCTTTCATTTTACTTTTAAAAATGTCAGCTCTTTCTGAAAATGAGCAAGGGGCAATTTTAGCAGGGTTGGAAGGGAAAATTGTTTCTGAGTGCTGTTTCATCTTCCAGACTCATCATTACCAGCCAAAGTCATATGAAATTAAACTGAGGCTTGGCTGTCCACAGCAACAAGCAGAAATCTAAGACTATAATACATAAAACACAACCTCTAACAGAGAGAAAAATCTGTGCAAAGCCACAGAGCTCAGAAATAGCATTTGGTTCTTCTGCAAAACTACCACTTTTTCCCCCTGCCAGATCAACCCCTAGAGAAAACTGACTTCATTCTTGCTCCTGCCCCTTCACATGGAAAAAGAAGGGAACTGAGAAATATGGAAAGTGAACTTGATGTTCTAAGAATGGAAAGTACAAAGATTGAAAATTGGGGTGGGGAAATGCTATCTGTAGAAGGGAAGAACTTGAAATGGCAGTGACACCCGGCTGGCCTGGCAAGCTGACTTAGCTCAAGAGACACTTGCTTCCTGCAAACTGGCCATATTTTGCCCTAGGAATTCTTCACTTCATTCTAAAATAGAACTTGTAAAGAGAAGTTGGAAGTCACTTTTATGTGGTTGTTTTCTAAAAATCTCTTCTGTCCGACAGATGAATCTCAAACACATTGCTCTAAGCAGCAAAAGGTTCAAAATTTATTGGATGTTTATGCAAACTTCCAAACCCTCAGTGAACTGGGGCTATCCAAGAACAGTTTGTCTGCTTGGTGGAATTTCAGCGTTTCCATTTCTGTTTAATTTTGGAGCTGAAAGTTAGGGATGTTATAGCATCAATAAGGTCACATCATGCTGGAACCCAGGTCACATCATGCTGGAACCCATGTCTTATTAGAGAAAAACCATTTTGCAGAGAAAGACTGGATTTCTAGTACTTGTAAAACTTGAGGAGGTGGAGTTGGACTTCATAAATAATGTCTAGAAATTGTTCAATGGCTATTTGAATATATTGATCAGTCAGAACCTGTGTTAGTGGTTTGATGACATAACAAATGTAAATCACTTAGCACAGCCTCTGGCAAATAATAGGAATTCAATAACTACCAGGTACTATTTTTGTAAAACAATTATTTCTGCATTGACTGAAAATACATGTGGTCCCTAAGCATTCTCATTTAACAGATGCTATTAATTTTTCCATTTTGTAGCATGTCTTTAGTCTCTGTCTCATTTAGTAGTTTAACTCTTCATTTGATTGCCCAGGTTAGTAATAATGACTATACTAATTGCAATTCTTATGATGATTGTTCTAGGTAGGTAGGTAAGTATTATGAGGGACAGAGGGTGAAATATAACATGGTCATTCATAAAACAATTAAAATGTGAAAAAACTCACTCTCCCTAGGAATCAGTGAAATGCAAATTAAAACACGAACTTCTTTTTGCTTACCAACATTGTGAGGATTTAAAATGGTATTTTTTAATGTTCTCAAGCACCACTAGGAAGAGCATATTTTAACATAATTGAATTTTTGACAATTGACTTTTTTTTTTTTTTTAAAAGCTTCAATAGACTTTTTGTTCAGTCACGAAATTGTGTCCGACTCTTTGCGACCCCATGGACTGCAGCACACCAGGCTTCCCTGTCCTTCACTATCTCCCAGAGTTTGTTCAAACTCATGTCCATAGAGTTGGTGATATAGTCCAACCATCTCATCCTCTCTTGCCCCCTTCTCCTCCTGCCTTCAATCTTTCCCAGCTTTAGGGTCTTTTCCAATGAGTCAGCTCTTCGCCGACAAGCAATGTGACAGTCTAAATGAAGTGCCATAAACCTGTTTCTATCTGTTGATGCACTTTTAAGAATTTATCTAGAACCTCTAGCAGGGAAATTGAGCACAGTGAAATATTGAAGTACAACATGTCAACTGCCATGTGTATCTTTCAGGATCTTGTCAGGAAACAGCACGCTCAAACAGAGTCATTTGAGGCCAGTTTAATCAAAGAGCATAGTGAAACAAACAAACAAAAAGAAATAACTACTTACAAAGTGTGGGCAGGGTGTGATCACAGCATGAGGGGTGGTGCAGGACTGTGGGGAAGAACCTGGAGAGGGAGGCTTCTTGCAGAGGGCCCCAGGTGGCCACCCTAGAGGAATACACCGCCCACCCTTGTCCTTTTCCCCACTTCCAGTCTCCTGCCCACACCTCCCATTCTGAGTCCAAGCAAAGTCAATGGCAACACAGCCCTTTGACAAAGTCCATATGGGCCCAGCATGGCCAGTGGCTCTGCAGAGACAAACGAGAAATGCCCAGCACACTTTGTTATCATTAAGAGAAAGAATAAAAATGGAAGCTAGTGTGAACGTCCAACAATTGGGAAAGAGTCAATAAAGTGGGGTATGCTTTGCTGTGGATGTTACATGGCCATTTAAAAGAACATTTTTGGAGAAACAATAGCATAGGAAACAATCTAAAGTCAACTGAAGAAAAGCAAGGTAGAAAATTATATATGATTCCAAATATGAAAAAAAATACATACATGATGCACTGAAAAAAGACTAGAGGGAACATACCCAAACTTAACCATGGCTATTTCTGTTTGGGGGAATTAGAAATTTTCATCTTCTTTTTTGAGTTATCCGAATTTTCCAAAATTTACATGTGAAAGTGAAATTCTCTCAGTCGTGTCCGACTCTTTGAGACCTCCATGGACCGTAGCCCACCAGGCTCCTCTGTCCATGGAATTCTTTAGGCAAGAATACTGGAACGGGTTGCCATTCCCTTCTCCAGGGGATCTTCCTGACCCAAGGATTGAACCCAGGTCTTCTGCATTGCAGGCAGACTCCTTATTGTCTGAGCCACCAGGGAAGTCCTAAAATTTACATGAATGTATATTATTTATGATCAGAAAAACATTATTTAAAGTAACTGGTCTTTTGCCTTCTGTGGCTTGTAGTCTAGTGGGATAGAAAGATTAATCTCTAATGAATTACAGGCAAATGCAATAAAGGAACAAAGGGATAATTCACTGATTTCAGTGGGTGGGCAGAATCAGAGAAACTTCCTAGAGGGGTGGCATTTAAACTGGGCCTTGAGTGCGTGTGTGCCAAGTCACTTCAGTTGTGTCCAATTCTTTGTGACCCTAAGACTGTAGCCCATTGTGTCCGATTCTTTGTGACCTTATGGACTGTAGCCTTCCAGGCTCCTCTGTCCATGGGATTCTCCAGGCAAGAATACTGGAATGCGTTGCCATGCCCTCCTCTATAGGATCTTCCCAACCCAGGAATCGAACCTGAGTCTCTTATGTCTCCCGCATGGGCAGGTGGGTTCTTTACCACTAGCGCCACCTGGGAAGTGGATGGGCCTTGAGAGATGAAATCTATTTTGACAGGTTAAAAAATTGCCAGAGGATGACCCAGGTGAGCGAATAATGAGAACCATATGTTGAGAGCTCTGGAGGATGTGAAATATTCAGATTACAACAGTAGATGGATGATCCTATAGCAATACGTTGACAAAATCAGAGGAACTTTTATAACATGGAGACTTCTGTGTCCCTCTCTGGATCTACTGAATTGGCAGCTCTGCTGGGAGCCCAGGACAAATATTTTGAAAATGCTTCCAGGTGATTCTAAGGCACAGCCATGGCTTAGAACCACAGTGGAAAAAGGATATGAAAGTATGGCAGACCCTTGCTCAGTGGCTGCCAAGAAATCTCTAGCCATCTTCCTCCCCAAGGGGAAAGGGGTCCAGCAGCCACTTATCAGATGTGATGCTGTCCCATGACTACAAGTGTCTGGGCTGGAATAACCTGCCTTAGGTGCTAACGTGTAGGTGTAGATGTTGACTTTGCCATGGACAACTTCGACCTGCTCGGGGACCTTAGCAAAGGAAGGATGTCCAGCAGGAAAAATGAAGCTGATGTAAGGAGAAGAGAAGGGATGGGAAAGAGAGCATCCTGCTACCTTCCAGTTCTTGATTCCAGTATTTTCTGAGTCCCCATGGATCGTTGGCCTTGAGTTTACTGAGATCTCCTTTGCCCTTATCGTGTGTGTGTGCTATCACTTCAGTCGTGTCCAACTCTTTGTGACCCTATGGACTGTAGCCCACCAGGCTCCTCTGTCCATGGGATTTTCCAGGCAAGAATACTGGAGTGGGTTTCCATGCCTTCCTCCAGATATTCCTGCCTAGGGATCAAACCTGCATCTCTTTCATCTCCTGCATTGGCAGGCGAGTTCTGTACCACTAGTGCCACCTGGGAAGCCCTTGCCCTTATTATAGAGCCCAGTGTTTAATGTTGGCCTGACTGGAGCTTACCTCGGTTATCTGCAGAGATCAGCAGAGTGAGCCTTCTCTCCCAATACAGTAACACTGCATAGTGCCGGGTCCCAGGTGGAGTCCAGGGAGTGTGGCTGTGCTATTACCTTAACTAGCTGGGACAGTTTCCCCTGATTTGTTTTTCTCAGAACAATAGGTTTTGTGGAGTTAATAGGTGTTGCAGCACAAGCAAATAAGCACATACAGAATGGAGCTATCCTTGGTCAAGTAGATTGGGACATCTCTGGATTAACAAAGTTAAACTGGTTTCTCAACACGATGTACACCTTAAACTTACACCATGTATAAATCAATTACATTTCAAGAAAGATAGATGGGGCACTGTCAGGCTTAAATGATAAACAAATCACCAGGAGAAAAACTTAAAAAAAAATTATTTCTTTTTATTAGTTTTGGTTGAGCTGGGTCTCCACTGCGACATGCGGGTTTTCTCTAGTTGTGGAGAGTAGGGGCTACTCTCTCTCTAGTTGTGGCAGGCTTGGGCTTCCCAGTGTGATGGTTTCTCTTGTTGTGGAGCACGGGCTCTAGAGCACACGGGCTTCTGTTGTGGCTTGCAGGCTCTAGAGTATGGGATCGTGGGTTGTGGTACACCGGCTTAGTGGCTCTGTGGCATGTGGAATCTTCCTGCAGCAGGGCACAAACCCAAGTCCTCTGCATTGGCAGATTCTTATACAGTGGATTCTTATACAGTGTATCACCAGGAAGGTCCAAAACTGATTTCTTTACTAGAAAACTTCTCAGAACCTTAACATGCTCTTGTGTGTTATGAATTTCCTACAGGGATTGATTATAGGATTCAGTGTTCCCTAAATTTATTTGACTGGGGTACCCTTTTTTTCCCAAAAGCATGTTTCAGCACTGATGTTTGGCCCATGAAAGCTAACTCCTTCTTCCATCATTTCTTCATTCAGTAAACATTTACTAGAGTAGCAAAAATATGAACTATTTCTCAAAATGGCATGTTATGATGAGGGCACACTAGCTTTCAGGAACTGTGTGTGTACATGTGCATATTTGTGCCTGTGTGTGTGTGTGTGTGTTCATGTTCACACACATATGTGTACATGTGTATGCATGTGCATATATGCCTGGAGGTGCATGTTAAGAGAGGAATAAAACAAAGGAGAGCAAAACAGAAAGAGGGATAGGTCCTTGGCTTTGATGCTCACATACAGGCTTCCAGATGCCCGTTAAACAGATAGCATCTCCATCTGCAAATGGAATTACATTCTGTTGAGTGGACTCAGGCTGGTTACTTGGATTAATTTAGACTTCAATGAAAAGAAATCTCCAAATCATTTATCCTCCATCCATCAAACGAAGTAGGCTGCCACAGCAGACTGTGCTTATGCTCAAACCCATTTTTAATTTGTGAAAGTAACTGGCCTTTCCCATAATCATTTTCAACTTTTTTTTCTTAAAAAACGTTGCTCAAAAGAAGTTTCCCGTATTAATGATGATAATGCTTTTCTCAGAGAAAGAGATTTATTGATCGTCCCTTGAAAGCCGCTACTAGGCTGAGCGTTACAAATGCTTATTTTATTGAATTCTTCCAGCACCCTTGTAAGACTGGCACTTCACTTTCTCCTTTTTACAGATAAGATAGCTCTGTGAAGGTAAGGACCTTGGGTCTGCTTTATCATTTAGAACCTCTGGGCTCTGTAACATAGTTATGAATGAAAGAATATGTAAATGAGGAAATAGTCTAAGATCTGATTCAGAATCAACCAGCTTGTCAGTGTCTAAAACCGTATCTGAACAAAGATCTGTCTGATTTTAAAGGCCCAACTTGTTTCTTCCTCATGATTTTAGAAATGAACATAATGATTTTATATCTATCATGATCTAATTCCATAATCCAGTGTGGGGCGAGGCCACACATATAATGTTCTCATATCCTGAATGAGGACACTGAGGCTCAGAAAAATAAAGAAATGTGTCCAAAATCACTTAGGTGATGTTAGGACGCAGATTCAAGAACCAATCCCAGGTCTTCTGACTCCCATCCCAGTGCTCTTCCAGCTCCATCAGAGATGTTTTGAAAGTAGCTAAAGATTTCCCTGGAAGTGAGTGGTACCCAAGCTGATACTCACATAGAAGATGCCACCCTATCCTCTCCTTAGACTCTAATGGTCAGCTTCCACTGTCTTGGGTAACATCCATGCTGGTGGGATGTTTCCCTGTGCCCTCCATTGGAAGTGGCCAGCCCTGGACTGGCACCAGGAGATGGCTGCTTGAGAGGATCTATTGCTCAGCCTTGACCCTGAATTCTCTATTTCACCCTTGATTTCCATCAGGACCCCCACATCCAGAAGCACCACCCCCTCCTGGGGTGCATTTACAACCTGAAATCCCCAAGTTGCAAAGCCCCGTCCTCCTGAGAAACAGGCGATTCTGTTGAGACCATGCTTTGTTTTCTGATGAAAAGTGACTTTGGCAGAAGATTCTCCCTCAGTCTGCACCATAAACACAGATGTGCGCGTTTCTCTGGAATACTCTCTGCCCTCCTTCATTGCCCTTCATAGGGGCTGGGATCTTTCCTCTCTGGGACACAGAGGGCCAGGCTCAGGCTGGAAGTTCTTGATTTCCCTAGCTGATCTCTGGAGTGAAATGGGTTACCTTTTTCCTTTTATTCTTTCTGTTTTCATGTTTCCCTTAGTTCCAAATTCATGTTTCTCTCAGCTTCTTTCTTCATGATACCAACATGACCATGTGAAAAATGAATAATGCTCAGAAAATCCTGGGGCCACTCATTTCTCAACATGAGGCCAAGGAACTGGTCCAACTCAGCTCTTTCCTCTTCCCTAAATGGAACAGTTATCAAGGCACCTTGGGAAGACAGATTCGGGGACTGCTAGGAGGATCTAGACAGACAAAGGTTATTCATCTATAACACATTTCCCTCTTCCTCTCTTTTGCTTTAGACTCTTGGCATCTCTCTCCTAGATAATTTGGATAAGAGGTTGTTATGGACTGATTGCATGCCCCACAGGGCTTCCCAGCTGGCACCAGTGGTAAAGAACCTGCCTACCAATGCAGGAGATGCAAGAGGCATGCATTCGGTACCTAGGTCAGAAAGATCCCCTGGAGGAGGATAGGGCAACCCACTGCAGTATTCTTGCTTAGAGAAGCCCATGGACAGAGGAGACTGGCGGGCTATAATCCATGGAATTGGGAATCATCAGACCTGGCTGAGCAACTGAGCACACAGGTACAAAATCCATATGTTGAAGTCTTAACCCCTAGTACTTGAGAATGTGACTGTATTTGGAGATAGGACCTTTAAAGAGGTAATTAAAATGAGGTCATATGGGTGGACCTAAACTAGCGTAACTAGTGTCCTCGTAAGAAAGAAATTAGGACAGAGACATGCACAGAGGGATGACCACGTGAGGACACGAGCAGAAGATGGCCATCTGCAAGCCACAGAGAGATCCTCAAGGGAAGTAAACTCAGTTGACCCATTGATTTTTTACTTCTAGTTTCCATAACTGTAAGAAAATATATTTCTATTGTTTATGCCATCCATGCGGTATTCTGTTACAGCAGCCCCAGCACACTAACAGATTTTAGTACAAAGAAGTAGAGTGATGCTATATAACAAATGCCTAAGAATGTAGAAGTGACTTTGAGCCTGAGGGATGGGTCGAGGTTGGAAGAGTTTTGAGATTCATATTAGAAAAAACCTAGATCATCTTGAAAAAGCTGTTGGCCATCTAATCTAACACAGTGCTTAATGACTTCAAAAAAACCACCTGACATGGAAAAGAAGAAACAGTGGGATTATGCTAAAGTTCCAGGATTGTGTTAGATATCTGACATAATTGCTCACATATATTTCATAATAATTCTGCAAATTAATTATATGTATAAATTATATAATAATATGTATAGATAAACATTAGTGTTTATATAAATATGAATAAAATGTAATTTATATAGATAACTATATTAACTAATATCACCATTTTCTATCTAACAACACAATGATAAGCAATAATAACCACAAACATATTAAACTTTCACTGTATGCTGGACCCTGTTTTAAGGTCCTTTGCCTAGATTTTTACAATAGTCCTATGAAGCAGGTGCCACTGGATGATAAATGATAAAATAACATAAGAGTTAAGAACACAGGCCCTGGAGCCAGACTGGGTTCAAATTGCAGTTCTCCCATTTCATTGCTGTGTGGCCTCGGGTAAGTTCCTTACTCTCTCTGAGCATCAGTTCCTCATCTATAATATGAGAAATGGTTGTATGATAATAATTCCTATGCCATAGAGTTTTGGGCATATGCATGAAGAATAGGCACTTAGGCTAGAACCTGGCAAATATGTGTCAACTATTATTATCCTTATTTTAAATATGGGAAAATTGAGGCTCGGAGAAATGAATTTACTGAGTTGGTTATGTGAAAGCTTTTTTTAATGAAAGTTTTATTTTGTACACTCCTCTTTTTACATATTAAATTGCCTTAATTATTATACATATTAATTACAATTAATCTTGGTTAATTCATCATTTTTCAAAATAAACTTCAAATTCGTTAAAATGGCCCATCTTTCTAGCCTCAAATCCTAACGTTCTCCTTGTCCCCTTCTGCTACAAACACCCCAACAACACATGTGCTTTCATAACTGTGTCTTTGTACAGACTGTTTCTGCCACCTGGAATGTTGTTCCCTCTATCCCCTGGCCAGAGCCTGGTCATTCTTCAGACTCAGCTGTCATTCACTTATTCACGCAGTTACCTGACTATCTTCTTTGAGTAAGACACTTTTCTAGATCCTCAGTTACAGTAATGAGTAAGAAATGTTCAGTGCCTCCAAAGCAGACCAGGGAGACTGACAAGCAGATCTCATGGGCAGTGTGATAAAGATAGTGATGAAGGGAGCAGATGAGGAGTATCTTGTAGGGCTGGGATGTGGGTGAAATTTATGACACTGACCTTCCCTCCCCTTGTTCTTTCTGTATGTCCATGAGATCGATGACCACACCACCAGAGAATATTTACTTGATGCTCTCTAATCGCTGTTTTTCTCTTCAATACATGGTAGATCCATAGGAAGAGAAAATTCCCCTTTTGTGAATATGGAAGCCTGTTTCTTTGTTTCACTCTAAAGATAATGAACTAGCTCTAGACTTAGAGAGCCTTGGGACACTATACACTTAACGGCCTCATGGGAAGAGGGAGGCAGATGCCTAATGAGACTGGGTCAATCTTGAGTCTCCCATTTGCCCCAAGAGAGATACTCACTCTAAGAAGGAAGTAGTAAAATTGGACAAGTGGAATGGAGGATGTGGAAGATTGATTGCAAGATTTCCCATTTCCCCTCACGTATGTAGTTTAATAACATACAACTTCCCTGATAGCTCGGCTGGTAAAGAATTCACCTGTAATGCAGAGACCTGCAATGCAGGTTTGATTCCTGGGTGGGAAGATCCCCTGCAGAAGGGATAGGCTACCCACTGCAGTATTCTTGGGCTTCCCTGGTGGTACAGCTGATAAAGAATCCACCTGCAATGCAGGAGACATGGGCTGTATCCCTGGGTTGGGAAGATCTCCAGGAAAAGGGAACGGTTACCCACTTCAGTATTCTGGCCTGGAAAATTCCATGGATTGTATAGTCCATGGGGTCACAAAGAGTCAGACATGACTGAGTGACTTTCATTTTCACTTTCTATTTGCATAGTCCCATCATTTCATGGCAAATAGAAGGGGAAAAAGTGGAAGCCGTGACAGATTTTATATTCTTGGGCTCCAAAATCACTGCAGATGGTGACTGCAACCATGAAACTAAAAGACGCTTACTCCTTGGAAGAAAATTTATGACAAACCTAGACAGTGTATTAAAAAGCAGAGACATGACTTTGCCAACAAGTGTCCATATAGTCGAAGTTATGGTTTTTCCAGTAGTCATGTATGGATGTGACAGTTGGACCATAATGAAGGCTGAGGGTCAAAAAATTAATGCTTTCGAGTTGTAGGTGCTAGAGAAGATGCCTGAGAGTCCCTTGGACAGCAAGGAGATAAAACCAGTCAATCCTAAAGAAAATCAACCCTGAATATTCATTGGAAGGACTGATGCTGAAGCTCCGGTATTTCAGCCACCTGATGCGAAGAACTCTGAAAAAGTTCTAGCATTCCTAGAATGCTAGGAAAAGACTCTGATGCTAGGAAAAAGCATCTGAGTCTTGAAATGCTTGAAAAAGACTCTGATACCGGGAAAGACTGAAAACAGGAGGAGAAGGGGGTGACAGAGCATGAGATGGTTGGGTGGTATCACTGACTCAAAGGACATGAATTTGAGGAAACTCCAGGAGATGGTGAAGGACAGGGAAGCCTGGCGTGCTGCAGTCCATGGGGTTGCAAAGAATCAGACATGATTGAACAACAACAACAACAACAATGTCCCCTGCACTTATCTCCCCAAGTATAACGGCTGCGGTTACCCACACAACCATGAAAGGCTGGGTTCAGTATTCTACAAGCACAGTGCAGATGCCTTCCATTTGGGAGCTGCTTTCAGGAGACTCTTTCTGCAGTGAGGACTCTGCATGCTTGGACTGGTGGGCTGTATTTATAGGGGTCAGAAAGAAAGTCATCTGGCAGCCTGCAGTGCCTGGTACCGGAAGGAAAAGGACATTCTTCTGAGCTGCCAAGACATACCCGAGGCCCATCAGCTCCTCCCAGACATCTGCCTGGGGTGAGATCCAGGCTTCTCTTTGCCCCATGAGCTGGGAATGGGAAAGGGAGGTGGTGGGACCCACTGGAGCACACTGTTCAACGTGGAGATCTTTGACTTACTCCCAAGCTCTGCTCCCAGTCCCACCGTCTGCAGCACTTACTGACTCCAAATTTGGGGTCTCAGATGTGTCCCCTGGAAGATGGTTCATGTGTCCTCAAGGCTCCCACCCGTTGGTGCCATATTCTGGGCCATGACTAACTTCTATCTTGGCTTCATCTATTAACACACCTCCATCAAATTGATGAGAAATTCTTGTTCCTAGAGAATCCTTTTCTTTACTGGAGGGTTTGTTCAGTGAGTTCTCTGGAGGATGAAAATCTGCATGCCTTCTACCCCCTTGAACAAGAAGCTGTCCCTCTGGTGTTGGAAGATGTTTGCCAATGTTCTGTGTCCACACCAGCCCCACCTCCCTGCTCTTACAAGTCAAACACCAGATGCTGGTTTTCCAGGGAGCCATTGCCAACCCTAAATTACAGGTGTTTATTTTTAACAGTTTCCCCAGTTTATATGCCATACAGTGAATATCTCTTGGAAAATGGTAAATGAGTAAAATAAAAATGTAACGAGTACCATCAACTCAGTGTCCATGGGTGCCACAAATGTCCCAGGAACTGCTGTGGATCTTTTCATAGATGGCATCTTGGTTAATTTGCACACAATCCAGAGAGGATGTCCCCATCAGCTCCAATTCCTACGTGAGGAAAGGGGAGCTTAGAAAGGCTTTAAGAGGTTAAGAACATGCCAGGGTGGCACAGCCAGGGTGCTAAGATGGGGACTGGAAACTGAGTTTTCTTTCTATAAGATTGATGCTCTACCCACCATCAGATTACTTTGTTACTTCTTTCTCTTCTCAAAATATCATTAAAAATATCAAACACTATCTAATAGTAACATTTATCTAGCACTCACCATGTAGTGGTCCCTTGACTGTATTAATTGTACACATAATATAATCTTTACTATCCTATTATCATCCCCATATAACAGATGAAAATCATGGAGGCACAGAGGTTGAGTAACTTTCCATAGATGACACACGCAGTCTAGAGCTTGGCTCTGAACCAAGGCACTGAGCCTTCGGAGCCCTTCTCTTAACCAGGTACATGTTGTATTCTGATACATATAGTAATAAGCAAACCACTTACACCTGGCTTATTAATAAAGACCAGCTAACCAGTGAACCTCTAATAGGTAAGTGCTTTATAATTTACTCCATGATTCAGAATAGTAAGTGTAATCAGCTAATGAATGCTTCTTAGGGATCTGATTAAATGTTATTCCCCATTCCCTGTCTTCTATAGGTGAGGCAGAGATTCCTTCATCTGTTTATTCCAAGAACACTTAGTGAGCGCACTCAAAGAAAATGCAGCGGAAACCGTCATTAGGTGGATGGGCCCTGTGCAATCTGAATCCTGCACAAAACGTCCACATGAGTGAGGCCCCAGCCCCACTACAGACAGTGATCTCTGTAAATCACCCATAATTCACGCAGGGCTGCGTTGAATGGTTCACATTAGGCCAGACATCTAAAGCGGCGTGTCTAAGGAGATTTGAGTAAATTGGAGATTTATCAAAAATGTTGGAGAAATGACAAATGTGAATGTGGTTGGGTCTGTTTTTCCCCAGTCATCATTGGCCCAGTGATTCCTAGGTTTCCTTTGACTCATAAAGTATATTCAAGGGACAACAAAGTAGGGAGCCACCAAAGCTGAGCCAGCCATAGGAAGAGGAAGTTCTTCTGATATGAAGTGGAAAGTGATGGAGGCCCAGACGGTGCTGTGTACCTTCCTGCCTGCGTCCTGCCCCTTCTCTCCACACCACTGAAAAACCCCTTTGCCTATTTTGTCTTTTCCTGGTGGCCATCAGGTAGCGTTAAAATAGAATTTAATATTTCCCTGGTGGCTCAACCGGTAAAGAATCTGCCTGAAATGCAGGATACTTGGGTTTGATCCCTGGGTCAGAAAGATCCCCTAGAGAAGGGAAAGCCTACCTGCTCCAGTCCTGGAAAATTCCACGGACAGAGGAGCCTGGTGGGCTACAGTTCATGGGATCCCAAAGAGGCAGCCACAACTGAGTGACTAATACTTGGTTCACCCAGACCTAGACACAGTCCTTCTTCTTTTGTGTGTCTGGTGAGTCATTCTAGCCATGAGTTGTCCTGGGTTGGGATTTGTCGTCACCACACTCTCTGTGTACCTGCAGGAGGTGCTGATGCCTGGGGCTTAAATGCAGGGTCAGGAGGATGAAGGGTGTCATCGCTCCCTGGGTCTGGGCACAGAGAGCTCTCCCAAACTCACACACCAGCACACATTGGCTTTTAAGAATCTATCACCATCTTAATAATATGATAAATTGATATTAGTAGGTTAGAGGCAGCTGACAGCAGCTCAACCATAGCTGTTTTGAGCACAAAAAAAAACACAAAAAACAAAAAAAACAACTAATTAAGGTAGTAGCAGTAGTATTGAATTATAACCCAAAGTATAAGGAGAATCCATAAGTCCATACTGATAGGAATAAATGAATGAATAAGTAAATAGGAGAATAGACACATCTATGCAGAAGAATCCCAAGTAGTTCATGTACATATTCCATCCTCAAGGTGATGCAACATAGCACCTCTGCTCAGGTGCGGGCTTCACATAGGGGCTTTCTGCTAAGAGTGCAGTATAGAAAAAGGAAGAAAGAGTAACGTTACAGTGCAGAAGCCTGACAAACACCACCTCAAGCCAGGTGTCAAGGTTATTATCAGCATTGATAACTGATATTGATAGTATGTACCCTTTTCTTTAAATTTCTTTTTGTTTTGTATTGGGGTATAGCACATTAAGAATGTTGGGATAGTTTCAGGTGAATAGCAAAAGGGTTCATCCATACATCTATCTGTTTTCCCCAAACCCCGCTCCCATCCAGGCTGCCACATTACATTGAGCAGAGTTCCAAGTGCTATACAATAAGACCTTCTTGGTTATCCACCTTAAATACAGCAGTGTACACACGGGTGTGATGAGAATAGCACTTTACCTCTGTGGTCTTCTTTCCCCAAACCACAACCCCAGTCTAATCAAGAGAAAAACACCAGACAAGTCCCAAGTGAGGGACATTCTACAAATATTTGACCAGAATTCCTCAAAATGGATAAGGTCATCAGAAACAAAGACAGTCTGAGAGATTATCTCACCCAACAGGTACCTAAGGAGACAGGATGACTAAATGTAATGTGGATCCTGGAACAGAAAGAGGACTTTAGGTAAAAACTAAGGGAATCTGAGCTCCAGTATGGATTTCAGGTAAAAATGCATTCATATTGGTTCATTTATTGTGAAGAATGTACCATACTCATGTGAGATATTAAAAATAAAGGAAACTGGGTGTGACATATATGGAATCTTTCTGTGATATCCTCAAAATAGGTGTTTTTTTTTTTAACCTAAAACTCTTCTAAAGGAAAAAATTATGTTAAAAAAGAATACATTGGAACATACTTAGATTTACTGAAGTTAGTAAGGATAACTGTTGTTTCATGAAATTTTTGTTTCCTTTAACCATAAATATATATGTAGATGTACCCTAGGTCTTATAAAATCCTTTTCTTACAGAGGGTTGGGTAAACAAAATTTGAAAAATGTTGAATTAGAGGATTTCTGTTCTCTCTAATATTTCTTAAAGATTATTCACTTCAAGTTGTTTAGTGAGAAGTTTCGCTGAGTTGGTAGCATTTAATCAGTGTTGAATCACCACGTCCAGGGAACCGTGCTTGGTGCTATAGTTCCCTCTGCCAGAGACAGAAGCAGAGAAACAAATTCAGGGTCATGTGAAAGGCCATGAACTAGAGGTTGATAAAAGCACTGTGAAAGCACGGAGGACAAAGGAGATGGAGTTGACTCAGAGGGTTATGAAAAGCTGACTAGGGCCTGACATTTATGCTAGACTTAAACAGAAGTAAGAACCAGTAATGTTTGCTCAGCGCTTGCTATGTTGCCAGATTTTCTGTGAGAATATTACACAGATCACCTGCTTTTATCTCCACACATCTGGCTAGTTATACCATACTTTACAGACAAGGAAACTGAAGTTAGAGAGGTGAGAGAATTGCCTAGAACGCCCAGCCAGGGAGTGGTGTGTGTGATCCGTACCTTGGAGTTGTTACCTGCCCTGTACCGCCCGGTTTTAGTGTCCTCTAGGGTCTGATTCGCAGAAGGCAATGGCACCCCACTCCAGTACTCTCGCCTGGAAAATCCTATGGATGGAGGAGCCTGGTGGGCTGCAGTCCATGGGGTCGCGAAGAGTTGGACATGACTGAGCGATTTCACTTTCACTTTTCACTTTCATGCATTGGAGAAGGAAATGGCAACCCACTCCAGTGTTCTTGCCTGGAGAATCCCAGGGATGGGGGAGCCTGGTGGGCTGCCGTCTATGGGGCTGCACAGAGTCGAACACGACTGAAGTGACTTAGCAGCAGCAGCAGCAGCAGCAGCAGCAGGGTCTGATTAGGATTCCTACTCCCTCAGAAAGGTGTCTATTTCATTGCTTTTGCTACCACAGCCCCTCTTCCTTCTTCCTTTTCAAAACACTCCTACATAACTTTCAGAACCCAGTTCAGTGGCTGCCTCCTTCCTCTATCTGTTCTTCATGCTCATCTTTCCCAGGAAAATTCATGGTTCCCTTGCTTGTATTCAAGCCTTGGTTGGACAGTGTATCTCCTCTGCCTTCACCCCAGCCACTCCACTCAAATCACAGCCAGTCATCTTTCTCTTTGAGTTTCTGCCCCCTCAGCAGAACATCTGATACACTGTAGTTGCCCAATAAGTGAGAAGACTTTTAGGATTTCCATGAACAAATAAGGAGAGACAGAAATCCCAAGCTGAGAGTAACACAAGTAAAAAAAAAAAAAAAAGTGGCAAAATGAGAGTGTGGAATGGTCTGGAAGGGATGGGATGGAAGGTACACAGATGCATGTGACAGGAGAGATGGCAAATGATGCCAACCTGGGGCTGGATCATGCAGAACTGAGATGCTCTGCCTGGAAGCTAGGGCTTTATTCGTGTAGGACATGGTGCAACATGGAGGGATTTCAGAATCGAGGGACAAGATTTGAATTGAGCAACACTCTCTATTTTATTTTATTTTCTCATCTTTGAAGAACCTGGAGGACAAGAGGAAATATGAAAATGAATATTTATCATGTACCTATTATATTTCAGGCACTGACCTAAAACCTTTACATAAATCTAATTCATTCTCATGATAACTGAATACACCAGCTATTTCCCCTTGTTTTGAGAAGATAAAGCTCAGACAGGTTAAGTCATTGGTCCAAGATCATGCTGAAAAAATGACAGATCTAGTATTTGAACCCAGGTTTGCTGGCTCCAAAGCTCATTTTTTCCCACTACATCATCCTGCCTCCTTGAAAAACCCTCCTAGCCACCCCCGCCCCCTCCTCATTTACTTTTGTCTGCTTTCTTTCTTTCCTGAACCACTTCTCTTTGCCTTTTCCCTGCTGTTTCCCTGGACCTAAATGGCAACAGACTGGAGAGAGGGTGACTTGAGCCTTAGCATTAGCGACCACAGGAATGGTTTAACTTTCCTCCCTCCTTGGAGGACAGAGATATTGAGTCTGGAACAGACCAGTGGGAGACTGGCTAGAAGCACAGTCCTTGGAAATGCTGCAGATGTCCCGGCTGCTGGAAATCTTTCTGATCTTTCAAAGGAGACTCTCCCTCCACCTGGTGAGTAACCTAAGACGGTGAGGTCAGCTATTTTTGTGTATGTATATCTCTTTTTGTGTATGCTTTTGTTGTTCAGTCACTAAGTCGTGTCTGACTCTCTTCAACCCCATGCAGCACACCAGGCTCCTCTGTCCTTCACTGTCTCCTGGAGTTTGCTCAAATTCATGTACTTTTTGTTACTTTCTTACTAAAATGCTTCTAAGTTTATCAAACTAACTGACAACATAGGGGAGTTAAGGACTGAAAAAAAATCCAGTCTTTCTTTTCTTGATAGTGGTATTATGATTCTGGCATTCCAATTCAAACTTCTCTGAAGTTTTCAGGCAATGGATGCTTTATGTGTGCTTGTGATTAAAATATGATGTACCTTAAAAGCCATTCCAGCCTCTTGTGATGTGGTCATAGAAATTATTTCAGCATTAAATGCCTCATTCCCATCATGTCAGCTTTGCGACCATGGCTAGATGAATCACTGGAGAAATGAAATGCTTAGCGAAATGTTTTTCTTTCTGATTGCAGGGCTTATTCGATTAAAGGATAAAAGCAAATTGATCAAATATGTGGACATTTGAAGTTTATTTTTATCACTGCTGAGCAAATTTTGAAAGGCAACGATCTTATTTGATTTTCCTCTCTGTAGTTCCCTATGAAAGAGGAAGTACTGGAAAAAAAGGCCTTTTGGTCCAACCATGGGGGTGAGTGATGGGCCAACTCCCATGGTCAGTTCTCCTGACACGGCTGCACGCACTCCAGATCATAGCGGCGTCAGGAAAACCTTCTTCTAACGGCGCACCCAGCAACCTCATGACAAACTGACTTTGGAGCTTTCACAGAATTCATAAAAAATAAAACTTCTTAGATTTGCAGATTCAACCCACACAGCCCGTTTCCATGAACATCCCTCCTTTCAGTTTGGGTCCCCATCCCTCTTCCCTCCTCTGTCTCTTTCACTGTCCCATTACCCAGGTGGTAGAGGTTTCAGGAAAATGAGAAGAGACTGAGAAAAAGTCAAAGGATGCGGGGGCAGAATGGGGACCATTGGTTTTAATTTCTCTGCATCCTTCACCCCCAGCTGGCCTCCCAGGGCTCCCATGGCTGGGGAAGCAGCAGGCTGCCTCCCTGCTTTGAAATCCCCAAGTTTCATTAAATGTTATTGTTTTCAAACAGCACCAACAGCAACAATAATAATAAATAGTAAAGTTGGTTAAGTATGTTCTTTGTGCCTAAAGTTCCCTAAAGTCTTACATTCCTTATTACATTTAAACCTCACAACCATCTTATGAGGCAGGTGTTGTTACTATACTTACAGATCCAGATAACTGAGGTTGCAGCAAGTTTAAGTAACTGGCACAAGTGGTGGGCCTTGGATTTGAACCTATGCATTTTGATTTGGCCCTGGGTCTGTAATTAATTCATTAAATCACTCCCCACATACTACAGATGTAATATTTTGTTGTTAAAATTCAAATGATACATCACTAATTATTAGAGAAATGCAAATGAAAGCCACAGTGAGGGATCACCTCACATGGGTCAGAATGACCACCATTAAAAAAAACAGCTCTATAAATAAATGCTAGAGAAGGTATTGAGTAAAGACCCTACTACACTGTTAATGGGAATGTAAATTGGTGTAGCCACTATTGAGAACAGTATGGAAGTTCCTTAAAATACTAAAAATAGAACTACCATATGATCCAGCTGTTGGATTCTTTGCCAACAAAGGTCCAGATAGTCAAAGCTACGGTTTTTTTTTGTAGTCATGCACGGATGTAAGAGTTGGACTTTAAAGAAGGCTGAGTGCCAAAGAATTGATGCTTTTGAACTGTGGTGATGGAGGAGACTCTTGAGAGTCCCTTGGACTGCAAGGAGATCAAACCAGTCAATCCTAAAGGAAATCAACCGTAAATAGTCATTGGAAGGACTGATGCTGAAGCTGAGACTGCAATACTTTGGCCACCTGATACAAAGAGCTGACTCATTGGGAAAGACCCTGATTCTGGGAAAGACTGAGGGCAGGAGAAGAAGGGGGTGGCAGAAGATGAGATGATTGGATGGCATCATTGACTCAATGGACATGAGTTTGAGCAAAGTTCAAAAGATAGTGAAGGACAGGGAAGCCTCCCATGCTGCCGTCCATAGGATCATGAAGAGTTGGACTGAGTGACTGAACAACAATGATCCAGCTATCCCACACCTGGGAATATATTCTGAAAAGGTGAAAACTCTAATTTGAAAAGATACATGCACTCAATGTTGGTAGTGGCTCTATTTATACTAACCCAAACATGGAAGCAACCCAAGTGCCCATCAAGAGATGATTGGTTTAAGAAGATGTGGTACAGACACACACACACACACACACACACACACTGGACTATTGCTGCTACTGCTAAGTCGCTTCAGTCGTGTCCGACTCTGTGCGACCCCATAGACGGCAGCCCACCAGGCTCCCCCGTCCCTGGGATTCTCCAGGCAAGAACACTGGAGTGGGTTGCCATTTCCTTCTCCAATGCATGAAAGCGAAAAGTGAAAGCGCCAAAAGCATGAAACACTTCCATTTGCAGCAACATGAATGGACTTAAAATTTACCCTACTGAGTGACGTGAGTCAGACAGAGAAAGACAAATATCACATAATACCACTTTTACGTGGAGTCTAAAAAATAATACAAATGAATCTATATACAAAATAGAAACAGACTCACAGACATAGAAAACAAGCTTATGATTACCATAGGGAAAAGTGGGGAGGGATCGATTAGGAGTCAGGAGTTAACAAATATTGATACAAACTACTATACATAAAATAGATAAGCAACAAGGATCTACTGTGCAGCACAGAGACCCATGCTCTACGTCTTGTAATAACCTATAGTGGAAAATAATCTGGAAAAATAACTGAATCACTTTCCTACACCTAAACAATGCAATATTGTAAATCAATTATATTTCAATTAAAAAAATTCAGATGACACAAATATACATAATGTGGAAAGTTAAACACTTCTCCCTTTCCCCCTCCACCAATTCCTACCTTCCAGAACATTCCAGCCTGGATGGCCTAGTTGTGTTTTGTGTCCTCCCAACCTCTGCTGAACAACAAAGGGGTTGTTGGGCCCTTCTGAAAAGGCCCAGATTTCCTAAGGAACCAAGCTACCTGGGGCAGGTACCTCTGTGAAGGGACAGTCCTCAAGGGTCAGGCAGATCCACAGCCTTCCATGGTTGGAAGCCAGAGGTGTGTGCCTGTGTGTGTGTGTGTGTGTGTGTGTGTGTGTGTAAAGTTTCTTTCACAGCTCAAGCCTGGAAAATCCCGCAGCAGCCAGGCTAAGCAAGACTTTTAGAGGACAAGACCTTCCTTCCCCCAGCATATAGCATAGACTGTCCCAATGGCTAGCTGATCTCTGAGGCTGAGTAAAATCCCTGGGGTGAGGCAGCAGGGAGAATCTAAGAAAAACAATCTTACTTCCTTTTTAGGCTGTCCCAGGTGCTATAGTATTGTGGTAAAGAGCTTCGACCTTGGGTTCAGTTTACTTGTGTTTGATCTGGCTCTGCCACCTATTAACTGTGCTACCTAAGTTACATTTCTCACTCCCTGGGCCCCAGTCTACTCATCAATGAAATGAGATTGATAATGTTTGCACCCCAAGGATGTTGGAAGACAAGATTACTATGTGCAAATTCCCGCAGTGCCCAGTCATAGTGGATGATCGGGAGGGACTGTGATCTTGGTGTAGGTCTAGAAGGGGAAGCTAGCTAATTCAGCCTAGAGAGCTTTGGGAAGGGCTTGGTGTGGTCAGCTTGTGAATCCCTGGAACTGACAGTTTCTTCTACTCTCCATCACCCAGGTACCTGGCAGAGGGCCCTGGCCACAGAAAGCACTTCTGAAATATTTGCTGACTTAGATTTTGATAGAATCAAGCAATTAAAGGGTCTGGAACCGGGCACATGCTCTGCTAAATTAAGAGACTAGGAAGAATTAGGAAGATATTACTAAGAGTCTGAAAATGTCTATATTAGTAGAGTTGATAAACATAAGTAAAAGAAATTTCTTGTTGACATTAATACGAGATGCCGGGAGCATGGACATTTCTGTGGACTTTCTTTCGCAAACAGTTTACAAACGAAAGAAGGGGTGGATGGATGCGGTAGGGCCATGGGGAGAAATGCCAGGCTAATGACTGAAGAGGCCAAACCATTTACAAAAATAGCACTATTTCTTGCACAATCCACCTCTGAAAATCTATCAGCAAGCACGAGGCTGCTTTAACAGCCAGAGATACACAGGAAGCTGCTCTTCTCATTAAGTGGCCCCATCTTCTCCAGGCCAACTCAAGTGAAGATGCTTGTGGCCTGCCTCCGAGTCAACATGCAACAGCAGCCCAGAAAGAATGAAAACTCATCCAGCCGCCCCATCTAAAGGATGTGGTGGGCCCCGAGCCAGAACATATTGTTAGACAGGAATTTTTTTTTTTTCAGATTCTAAATTTAACCAGCTGGAGCTCTTTTTAAAGTACCAACCTATTCAAACTTTTGAATCGAAGAATTCGTGATTTAATGGGATTTGATTATAGACAGAACTGAGTGTCCTTGCCTTGGCTCCTTTCTTACACAGTACGCCATCCACCCCACTGGAGCCACATGTGGTGTATGTCAGCTGAAGGCTGCCGGCAGTACGTTTGGAGAACAGGGATCTCGAAGGACTTGACCTCTTTTTCAGGTGACGCTGTTAATGTCCTTGTAATGTCTCTTGGTCTTAACAGGCCAAGAGAGAAATAAGTGACAACAATGGGGGCGAGAGGGTGAAAAAAAGTCAGAATGTACTAGGATGTAAAAGAAATAGTATTTGCAGTGGGACCCACACCTGCGGGGGGCATTGGGGTCACACACACACCCAAACACACACATACCTTCCTCTCTCTACGTGAGGACAGACTCTTGCTGACAGAAGCGTTAGCCGAGAACTCAAGTAACATAAACACTGCCGTGCTTGACTTCATATTTATGTGAAAATCCTTCTTTCATCTTCTTTTTGATAAACAAATCAAGATTGGTGGAATCCAAAGTGGAAATTGAAGTGATGAAAGACAAACAAATATTATGTAGTATAATCCTATTTTAGGTATATGTAATATAATCCCACACACATTTCAGAAATCTAGAAGGATTTATATCAAAGTGTTAATAATCAGTACCTCTACATGGAATGATTAAAAATGTTTTAAATGTGTCTTCTTTTTTCTCATTGTTATTAAAATATTTTTATAAGTGAAAACATGAACTCCTCTTATAAATTGGAAAAAATTTTAATTTAAAAACTTGACAAGTTGATGTATGACACTGATTAAGCTATTTATGCCTCCAAAATGTGTAAAAGGCATGGGTGATTGATGTCAAGGTTGGAGGTTAAGGCAATGTGTTCAGTAACTGAGGGAAATGAGACATCTTCTGGGAATAGTTTCTTTCAAGTATTCAGTGTGCTGATTCAATGTTTGACAATGTCACATACTCAGAAGCCTGTCCCAAGTAACATTTTTATGTTGTATAAACTGAGGTTAACATAGCCTCACATTTTAGTGAAGGATCTTCTGTAAAAAAATTGATCATGTACAAGATATTGACTATACTTCCCTGTGCTATACTGTAAACCTTTAATGGAAAATAACCTGAAAAATAATATATGTGTACATGTACCATTGAATCACATTTCTTCTGTGCACCTGAAACATTGTAAGTCAACTATACTTCTATAAAATATATATATTAAGAACAAGAAATTGATTGTATACTATTAATTACTTTAAAAAAGTGATCAAATCCATAATATCAACTCTAGGTAAACTGTGCTTCACATAGAGTATCTGTTGCATGAATGAATGAATGAAAAAAAAAAAACAAGACAACAAAAGACTTAGTCCTTGTCCTAAAGGAATTTACAACTTAGTTGGAGACATAGACTCAATTTTATGAAGCAACGGAAGGATAGAAAGAAAGAGGGGGTTGTAGAAGGACAGATGGAGAAGGAGTGAAGTTAAAGTGAAAGTCGCTCAAATGTGTCCAACTCTTTGCAACCCTGTGGCCTATACAGTCCATAGAATTCTCCAGATTAGAATACTGGAGTGGGTAGCCTTTCCCTTCTCCAACCCAGGGATTGAACCCAGGTCTCCCGCATTACAGGCAGATTCTTTACCAGCTGAGCCATAAGGGAAGCCTAAGAATTCTGGAGTGGGTAGCCCATCCCTTCTCCAGTGGATCTTCCCAAACCAGATTCAAACTGGGATTTCCTGCATTGCAGGCAGATTCTTCACCGATTGAGCTATCAGGGAAGCCTGTGGAGGAGGAGGATAATATTTACTGAATTGCTTCTAAGTGCATGTGTATGCGCACTCAATCAGTCACGTCTGACTCTTTGTGACCCCATGAACTATAGTCTACCAGGCTCCTCTTTCCATGGAAATCTCCAGGCAAGAATACTGGAGTGGGTTGCCATTTCCTACTCCAGGGGATCTTCCTGACCCAGAGATGGAAACTCCATCTCTTGCATCTTTGGGCTAAATGCTGCCCATATGGTACCTCATCCAGTCACTCAAGTACCCTGTGGTGTAGGCATCATTTTCTCCACTGAGAAACCAGAGTTCAGAGAGGTTAAATTAGTGCCTAAACATACCACATTTGATAGGAGACTGAAGAGGAAAAGAATTTAGGATCTCTGGACTCCAAATCAGTGTTGTATCTGCTCTACCCTGACACCCCTCCTCTGTATAGTCTGTGAAGTGAGGAGCCCACTGTGAAAGTGGGTGGCATCCAGCCAGTCCTTGAAAGGAGAGAGCATGAGGGCTGGAACCAGTTGGATGTTCTTGTCGAAGATGCTGCAGCCCCGCCCTTTGAATGGATCCAACTTGCTTCCATTTGCCCCTAGTTAACACATGAAGGTGGGCTCCAATACTCTTGGAGGCTTCTCCACCATCATCCCAAACTATTCACTCATTTACTCATTTGTGTCTCACATCCCAGCCTACTCCACTCCCTCCCCGCCATGTGGTCGCATTTTCTTCTGTCGGCCAGGAAGTCTCCTCATACCTGACACTAGTCTCCATTTCTCTGGCATCCTTTGGCTGCTTTCTGCATGACAATTCAGTCCCTCCCTCCAGTTGTATTTCTGTGGAAGGTTAAATGAGATACATACGCTAAATGCTGGGCACCCTGCCTGGACATACTCAACTCTCAGTAACTGTGAATGCTTGTGACTCTGGGACAGAATTTAATGCAGCTGTTGGAGACCTGAGCCCTACAGTCACCCAGACTTGGATCCCAAGGTTTGTGCTACCATTTCACTAACCTCTTGTCCCCTTTCTCTGACTAACCTTTTGACCTTGGGCAAGTCAACAAACCTCTCTGAGTCTTGGTTTCCTTTTCTGGAAAATAGGGACAATGATAACACTTTGCTCACAGAGTGGCTGAAAAATTAAATGAGAAAATATACATCAAGTGTTCGGCGCAATGCCAGTCAGAGAGTAAAGGACCAAGAACAGTGTTGTTGTGGTCAATGGCATTAGTAATTGCATAGTTGCCATGGTTACAGAAATTCTGCTGGGAAAATTGCAGGTCCAGAATCCTGTAACTCTGCAAAACCCTTGTGAGTAGCACTTTCAACAGGCTTCCCTGGCAGGGTGAGCAATAACCAGACTTTTAGAATTTAAGACTCAAACATCAAGTGAATCCAACATGTTGGAACATGGAGGAGGAGAAACACAGCAGGAGAGGGCTTGTGGGATGCAGGATGCATCTGTAGGGTAAGGCAGCAATGTAAAACAATCAGACACTGAAGGGTTTTCTGGTAGAGGTGTTATGAAAGAAAAACAGCTTCATTTCAATTCATTCATCATTCATTCAGTTAACGTACATTGCCAATTGCTTGGAATCTAAAGATGAATAAGACCATTCTTGTAGTTTACAATCTGACTTTTTTGTGATATATTTCCCTAATAAGATCAACTAATACAACACAAAACGAGCTATATAGTTGGAGAATAGAGATTGGAGCATCAGATATTGATGGACTAAGGCAGAAGTTCAAAATGTTTTGATTTTTTAAAATTTGATAAACACATTCCTTTGAACATATTTCCACAGTGTTTGTAATGCTTTGTCGCACATGATCTGGCCCACAGAGCATCACATTTCCAGCTAATTGCAGGATAAATACAAGCTTAAGGAGATTCCATCAACAATACTTGCTGTTGACTGAACTCTCTGCTCCCCAAGGCAGCCCCACCTCGCACTGCCTGCAGACACTCTGTGTACATCCGAGACTTGACCTCACCTTTACTCATGACTGATTGAGCTAGAAAAGTCTCCTCTCCCCTATCCTTTCAGTCCTCGGGAAGTATTTACAGATTATTCAACAGTGGCTCCTGGAAGAGATTAACAAATGGATGGAAAACTCACCAGCAGGATTAGCCAATTTGAGTCACCAGCTTTTTTTAACTCCTTGCATGCTTTTGAAAATAACATTTCCCCATTCTCTCTGTTTAGCCAGTGTGGTCATTGTCCCAGCCTTTCAAAGGCCCATGTCCTGAGTGTAGATCTAAGGAAGGACACACACAGGTTGGACTGAAGACCCTGGCCCATTCTGCCACAGCTTTGGGTCAGGTCTCTCCATGGGAGACGGTGATGCACTATCCTCCTGAATTACGCAGTCCCAGTTTTGTCCAAGCCTGGTTTCTTGTCAGATGTCCCTATTTTCATACTTTGGGTCACAGAGACATGGCAGAGATGTTTGGAAGCCAAGAAACAAAGGAATTTCAGCCCTCAATGTGGTCCAGATCCCAAAAGGCCCAGTGCACTCATTCCTGTGCCAAAATGACATGCCTGAGCCACCTCCTTCTCTGGGGATAGGACCTCGCTGAGCAGGTGACAGACATCCACACTGGAGATCAGGATGCGGAGGGGAGGAGATCCAGCACTTCGTGACTGTGGGGCATAGACACGTGGGGCTATAGGTCCTGCTCCAGAGATTCTGGTGCCATGCTGCAACCCATCGAGAGCCACAGCTCGTCCTGGCTCTGCTTCCCTCTCCTGCCCTAGCCAGCTCCTTCCCTCCTCCCAAGAATATCTCTTCAACAAATCATTTTCATAAGAATTCTTATCTCAGGATCTGCTTCTAGAGAATTCTCACTAGACAGGCACCACACAGCCAAAGACACATTTTTAGGAAACTAATTTAATTGCAAGGCACTATGTGTGTCATGGGGCAAAGAATTACTAGAATGCTAGTGTTTTCCTGAGCTTTTTCCTGACCACAGCATCAAGAGCAACAGGCTTAAAGGGCCAATGTGAGGTCTGCCATCAATTGAGAAAATGTTTCAGTTGGACTGAAGAAAAATAGAAACAAATGACAAAGCAGCTCATTGTTCCATCATCCCAAACAAAACAAACTGCTGTGAGTGTTTTGGTATATTTCTTTTCAGGCTTTTTATTGCATGCAATTTTAATTACATTTCACGTATAATTTAGTGGTGATTTTTCACTTGATATTAAATGTAAGTATTTTCACTAAGTTATTAAAATGCCTCATGCTCCCTATTTTAGTAGCTGCTTACAATTCTATCATTGTGGGTATCACAATTTTCTTAAAGATTGCCTTATTGTTGGCCAATTATGCAAGAAGTTTTGACTGCATTTAATATTATGTCTTTAGGATAGATTCCTGTAAGTGAAATTACTGGGTCAAAAGGATGCATATTTTAAGGCTTATAAGACATATTTACTTCCCTGAGGATTGCATATATTTACCACTTCACCAATAATATGTGTATTTATTATACCTTACTACTGGCTTCCCTGGTGGCTCAGTGGTAAAGAATCTGCCTGCCAGTGCAGGAGACACAGGTTAGATCCTGGATTGTGAAGATCCCCTGGAGAAGGAGATGACAACCACTCCAGTATTCTTGCCTGGAGAATCCCATGGGCAGAGGAGACTGGCAGGCTATAGTCCATGGGGTCGCAGAGGGTCAAACACAACTTAGAGGCTAAAAAACAACAGCTACTACTTCTCATCATAAGTATAATTTAAATTTTGTTTTCTAATATCATAGGAAAGTAACATTTTTGTATCAGTTAAATTCCTATTTCATTGTTTGTATATAAGATTGGATAATTTCCCACATTATGCTTACTTGTATGTGTCTTTCTGTCAGTGTTTTAGTTGGGCCCTTTGGCTCTCTAGCTTTTAGGATCACACATTCTTCGTTTCAGTGTAGATGAATTCTTCATGTTCCAAAGATATAACTTCTTTTGTCATATGTCTTACAAATATTTTCTCCCACTTCTCTTGTTCTTCATTTTCTAGTATTCCCTTTAAATATGCAGACATATTATATTTTTATTCACTCAGATTTACTGATATTTTCCTTTATGATTTATTGCTATTGTTTTTAAGCTTAGTAACAAAACCATTTGGGGTTTTAAAAGAAAAGATGATAAACACCAAAATGTCAACAGCTGTTGATCTTCTCAGGATTAAAGAATAGTTTGTTTTTTTCTCTCTCTTTTTCTTTTATTTTCTAAGTATTCTGTAATGAATTGATTCTTCAGTAATAAGGGAAACTTTATGTATTTCTTAACATTTCTGTTTTTAACATTGTTTATTTTAGGAAAAGCTGAATTTTTTTAATTCTCTGAAGATTTGTCATTGGTGATACTGAAATTAGCAATTGCTAATGGACAGAGGAGCCTGGCGAGCTACTGTCCATAGGGCCACAAAGAGTCAGACACTACTGAAGCAACTTAGCACACACACACATGTGACAAATCAGGCTTTCCAGGAGGCACTAGTGGTAAAGAACCTGCCTGCCAATGCAGGAGACATTAGAGATGCTGATTCAATCCCTGGATGGAGAAGATACCCAGAAGGAGGGCATGGCAACCCACTCCAGTATTCTTGCCTGGAGAGTCCCCATGGACAGAGGAGCCTGGCGGGCTACAGCCCATAGGGTTCCAAAGAGTCAGAGAAGACCAAACAACTAAGCATGCGTGCATGCATATGACAAACCAGCCTAAAACCCAATGTTACAGTCACGTATTATTATGTCTTGTGTATCTGTGAGTCATTGGGGGGTTGGGTACCCTTGGCTGGGCTCTCTCACATGTTTGTAGGTGGACTCGGCTCTGTGGAGCAGAGTTTCATGCTAAGCTTGGGCAGCTGTGCTCCACATGCTTCTCAAACCCATCCTGGACCCAGCCAGCTCAGACACGTTCTTCACCTGCCAGGGGTGGAAGCTCAAGGCCAAATTTAAACACACAAGGCCCCTGAAGATGTAGGTCCATCTTCACTTCTCTAACATTCTTTTAACTGGGTTTCCTGGGATACAGAAATATACCCTGCCTTTGTTGCAAGGGCCCCAAGGTCACATGAAGGAAGAATAAAGAACTGGATTCAACAGGCTACATCATGGATGAAACTTAAGACATCGTACTAAGTGAAATAAGCCCATCACAAAAAGACAAATACTATGATTTCACTTATACACAGAAAAGATTTTAATGCTGGCAAAGATTGAAGGAAAAAGGAGAGGGGGACAGCAGAGGATGAGAAGGTTAGATAGCATCACCAACTCAATGAATTTGAGCAAACTCCAGGGGATAATGGAGGAGAGAGGAGCCTGGCATGCTATAGTCTGTGGGGTCACAAATAGACATGACTTAGCAACTGAGTAACAACAACAAAATTATACAACTGTAAATAATTATACAATTATTTACAGTTGTCAAAATCACTGAGACAGAAAGTAGAATGGTGGTACCCATGGAGAAGGAGAAGAGGGAAATGGGGAGTCATGGTTTAATGAGTATAGAGTCCAGTTTTACAAGATGAAAAGAGTCCTGGTGATAAATGATTGTGAGAGTAACATGTTACTAGTGTTTTTAATGCCACTGAACTGTCTACTTTAAAATGGTTACGATGGTAAATTTTTTATGTATTTGTATTTTACCATATTAGAAAACAAGAATTTGAAAATTAAAAAAAAAAGAATTTGGTTCAATAATGCAATCAGTCTACCATAGGTAACAATAGATTTTCTCTCTTATGAGAGGTCTATTTACATCTCCTTTGGTTTATCAATAAAAAATTATCTTTTTATTTCAGATGGTATATTACAAATTGATAGAGGGTCCTCCCTAAATGTCACACCAAGGGGAGGGTGCAGTTCCAGACCAAGAAATTAGAGGAAAAAAGGCAGCTTCTTGTTCAGATGCCAGACTGCAGGGACCTTGTGAGATGGCAAATCAAGCTGGGGGAATCAAGCTGGGGGTCTCCAAATGCTCCATGTGTGGACTAGCAGCCGCTGGGGCATCTCAGCAGGAAACAAATGGGCTCCAGGGAGAGGCTTTCTTTTGTGCCTTCAGAATCTGAAAAGCCGTCAAGAGCCATGGGCTCTGATCACAGCAAGTAAATTGGAAACGGCAGGTGCAGTGACAAAGGCAATTCCTATGAGGGGCCTATTTACACCGACGTCAGATGTCTGAGATGGCAGGTGTGCACGAACAAAAACAAGACATGCAAGAAGCTCAGCCACACCACCTGCCCCTGTCACCAGCATCCTCATTTGGGCCAGGTTTAACAGAGACGTTGTCTTTCTCACCCTCATGGGGACCTGCAGGCTAGGGGATCATCTTAAGGGTGGCTAAGATGGTAGTGCTAATACTTCTGGGCATGCACAAAGCACCTCACAGCTTCTGAAGGCCTTTCATAAGCTTCACTTCATGTATGTCTCATGACAACCATTTAAAAACATATAGTAATCTTATTCTCTATTGTGTTGAAGGAAATATAGTTTAACTACCAGAAGCCAGATGAAAAAAAACAGTTTGAGTCACAATAGTTTAAACACTTCATAAGTCCCTTCTGTGGAAAAACAAGACAGAAGGAACGTGTTTGTGGTCCAAGAATTATCATCAAGAAAATGTAATTTCCTTGAGATATGGCCAGCAATGGACTTCAGGATGTGAAGTCAGATGAGGCCAGAGGCAGGAACTGGATCCCAAGAAAGCCCAGCGGTCCCTACACTTACTGAGGGAGTAGCTGGGGCCAAGGAGGGAGAGAAATAGCCTGCCTTGACTTCACGGCCTGGCCATTCTCTTCAAAGTGCTCCCTCAGACCTGAGGTCAAAGGTCTAATTGCATTTCTTGCTGATCCTTTCAGAATACTAATGGGCTACTTGAAGAGCTTGCTGGCTAAAAGCCTTACTGCTTTTAGAAAGGGGGGGCTTTCAAAGAAGAGGGTTTTGTTAAGTGGGCACTCCGGAATTCTCCATTTATGCGAAAAGGGTGTTTGATACTCAAGAGGGTGTTTGTCATTTGGGGGAAAGGTTAAGTCAATTATTTTGTCTGGAGATGAAAAAGATGGAGCGTCAGCTTAATAACAGGCTTCGGGTCCATGTGGAGCTGTTCTAGGGAAGATGGCGGCCATCTGTCTATCCTCTCCAAAGCAGAAGAAGAATCAGGCTTTTGTCGGGGAAAGGAGATCTAAGGGAGGCCGATGGAAAAGCTGTTGGGCTGTAGCGCCGAGTGCCCCGGCCTCTGAAGCTTATCAATGGCATCTCTCCCATGGAAGCTCCTGAGGAAGGGAGTCTGGCTGCTGAGCCTAAGAGGATTTTTTTCAGTTTTCTGACTCTGAGCTTTGCTGCCATGAGATAAAATTGGTAAAGAGTAAAAGGCAAAGAGTGCTGAGACCTAGAGATAAGTCCTGATTCCTGTTTGCTTCATTTTCCTGGACCTTCATTTCCATCTGTATAATTGGATTACTCTTACCCATGTGGATCTCCTCTGGTAACCTTAGGAAGATAGAGCTGGATCCCTGGTAGCTCAGAAGGTAAAGAATCCACCTGCAATGCAGGAGACCTGGGTTTGGGCCCTGGTTCAGGGACATCCCCTGGAGGAGGGCATGGCAACCCACTCCAGTATTCTTGCCTGGAGAATTCCATGGACAAAGGAGCCTTGTGGGCTATTGTCCATGGGGTTGCAAAGAGTCAGGCATGACTAAGCGACTCACACACACACACACACACACACACACTCACACAATGTATGTCAAAGTCCTCTTCCAACCGCACGGCACCAAGCAAATGAAAAATATTATTTTTCCTGGAATAAATGCTGATTATTTTTCAAGTCTGGTGAGCACGAAAATTTTTCTTCCTGCCTTGGAGAAAGTTGCCAGACGGTTTTGGACCTAATCTTGAAGTAATGCGCCAATTATTTTCTTTTAGCTCTCAGGCGTCTTCCTGCATGCTCAGCCTTGAACAAGTCCTGCTGGCCACCAGCTGCTCACAGAGCTGTGCCTTTTAAGGGTGAGAAGGCCTCAAAGGGTATCTTCTAAACCATCTTCCAACCATGTCAGTTTCCCTTTTGTGGGTGGTCCTTGAATACCTCTGGGGATGGGGAAACTCACTCTCTCATTCTTAAAGCCTATTACACTTGAAATATTTTTAGATAGTTAACAATCCTTACATGAAACCTGAATCCATTTTCCTGTGGTGGTGGTGTTGTTTAATCACTAAGCTGTGTCTAACTCCTTTGTGACCTCATGGACTGTAGTCTACCAGGCTCCTCTGTCCATGGGATTTCCCAAGCAAGAATGCTGGAGTGGGTTGCCATTTCCTTCTCCTGGGGGGATCTTCCTGACCAAGGGATTGAACCCACATCTCCTGCATTGGCAGGCAGATTCTTTACCACTGAGCCACCAGGAAAGCCTGAGACACTTACAGAGAGAGGTAAGATAAATGAATGACATGGGATTGGTAAAGACAAAGAGTCATGGAGAAAGATGATTAACTGGAAAAGAGACACCTTTTGAAAGCAGACGGCTGCTTCTCCACATCAGTAGAGGATTTCCTTGCAGGAATGTAGGTTCAGACTTCCCAGGCTTTGTTTGGGGCCAGGTTAACCTAACTCATGTGGAGTGTCCCACTGGAATGGAGGCTGTACTTAAGGATATTGTTAAATATCAAAACTAAAATTTGAATTTTAATTTTATAACTTTAATAAAGTCTCACTTGTCAGAAGGGGAAAGTAAGGTGGAGCCACCTGCACCCCATGGGGTGCCCCTCCTTTACCCCAAGTGCAAACCCTCAGGCAGCAGTCCCAGGTACTCACTCAAAGGATGGGATTTCCAACTCCCCTGAATTTTTAAAAAATTTCCCCCACTGATTTTATTTTTTATTTGGGTATAGTTGGTTTACAATATTGGGTTAGCTTCTGCTGTTCAATGAAGTGAATCAGTTTTCTATATACATATGCCTCCTCCCTCTAGGAACTCCCTCCCCGTCTCCATCCCACCTCTCTAGGTCATCACAGAGCACTGAGCTGGGCTTCCTGTATTATATGGCAGCTTCCCATTAACTATCTATTTTACACATGATTGTGTATATATGTCAGTCAGATCCCCTGAATTTTTAAGAGGCCATAGAAATCATATTTTTATGTAAGTAATCAAGATTTGAAGTTAGCTTTATGTTAAACATTTCCTAAAGGCTGTATGAGCCAGACAGGATATTCTCTGGGAGGTGAATAGTCATCTACTGTAAGTTGATAGGAAAGTAAGTGATATAATTAGTTGCATTGAGGAAGCACAGAAGGAGGAGTTGTAACTTTGCTGCTGGGAGTCAAGGAATGCTGCGTGGAGGAGGCAGCCTTTGAACTTGGCCTTGAAGGATGAGTATCTTTCCAAGGAATCTAAGGACCACAGGCTTAAGATGAAAGAAACCTTAGAGATCTCGACAACCCAACCTCTTATTTTATAGAGGAGCCCACTGATGCACATGGCCACCAGCCTGCAATCTCTGCTGTCAACAAGCCGCCATGCTCAATCCTAGTTCTATTCTTAGAGACCAAATCTGTTAGAAGGGCCTTCAGAGATTCAATATCCTCTATATCCTCTGTGGGTATTTTCATCACCAGAGTAAAAAGCATTAGCAAATTTTTATCTCCCTCTGTCAAAATTTCCATTCACATTATCATCTCATTGGGCCCCGGACTCTTCAGCCTAGGCTATTAGAAGAAATTAGTAAATGTCATCCACTTATGTTCATATATGTAAGTTACAGCTCTCACATTTATCTTGCTCAAGATCAGATTCATATTGCATGATTCAGTTGTTCTGTTAGCCTTAAATTACCCATTCTGAATATACTGATTTTGCTGAACGAATCTCTAGACACGTACTTGGAGGGCTTAATTTGCTTAACAATGTCATTGATGACGGAGCAGCAGCATCAGCAGAGCCACTGAACTTTTAAAAAATGAGAATTAGGAGATGTTAGACCTGAAAGAGAATTTAAGCATCATAGAGTTAGCCCAAAGGTGATATGAAGCCAACTTAAATGGCTAGCTAAGGAAACTCCCGGGAGTGATGCACTGAGAAAGCTTCTGAAGAATTCTAAAGAAGCCCAGGAAAAGGTAAGAGAGAAATGATCACACGGGAGTCACTTATTTGCCATTCCTATTGTTTTGTAGGTCAGAAGACCGAGGCCAAGGGCAATAATTTGATGATAAAATTGAAGCCAAATTCCAGCTGGGACACATACTCCCTGACTCCTTGGGTTCTCTACAGACAGGTGCCTAGTGGATGGAGGACGGTTCAGTCAGGTTCTTAGATTCTCAGGCCCACTTCAACCAGCAAATAGCTCTTCTTCCTCTTCTTTCAAGCTTTTGCTTACGAATTTGTTTTGAAAAAAAGTTCATTGGTTAAAGAAACATTGGAGAATCAGTTCATTTCATTATTCAATTCCCCATATTTTGTAATCGATTAATTAATCAATTCAATTGTCTTTTATTCTGCAATTGGTATTTGGAAATCACTCTGCTAGGCAGTAGTGGGAATTAAAGAGAGGAGTCTTCTCTCAAAGAGTTCACAGTTCAGTTGGAAACCAGACATATGAATAACCACCTATCTTAAAATGATAGGAGAGTAAATTATATAATTAGCTTCACTGAGGGAGCCTAGAAGGAGGAATTACAGCTTGGCTGCTGGGAGTCAAGGAATGCTTCGTGGAAGAGGCAGCCTTTCAACTTGGCTTTGAAGGATGAGTATCTTTGCAAGGAATCTAAGGGCCAAAGGATTGAGATGAAAGAAATCTTAAGAGATCTTGACAACCCAACCTTTTATTTTATAGAGGAGCCCACTAATGCCCAGAGAGGAGAAATGACTTGTCTATACTGACTGCGGGTCTCCTGGTTGAGAGCCCAGTAGAATGGTGCTGCAGGATGGGGGAACTACATGAAAAAAGAGGTACAGTGGGAGCAGGGTACACTGTGAGTGTGAGTAACAGCATCACTGCACTGGAGTTGATGACACCCGAGGACGGCCCTGAGCTCACCCTTGCTTCACAAGGTTGTATTTTCTGATGCCTGTCACACACTCTGGATGAATCTGCCCTTATGAAACATTAATGCAATGGACCCATCTGTGTTCTGACTTTACTTAGTAACTTAAAACCAGCAACACTGACAGGTTGACCAGTAAATCTTATCTTGTTAACGGGAAGATACAGCCAAGTTTTATAAATAAAATGGTTGGAAATTGGAATAAAAGCTGTGGCAGATGGTGTCAGTTGGCCCAAAGATCCCTTCCCTACCATAGTCTTTCCTGTTGTCTTCATCTAGAGAAACAGGAAAAGGTACATAGTCCTTTGACTAGCCTCTATGACAGTTAGGGTTGACAATGTGACCTAATTCTGGCAAATAACACAGAAAGAGAACCTGGCTAGAAGTTTCCACTTGAATTAAAATCATAAAGTCTACTCCTTTGACTCTTTTTCTGCTGGTACAATGATGTGAAGCCTGGAGCAGCAGTTACCATCTTGTGGCCATGAGGCAAGAGCCACAAGAAGAAAGGCAAAGAATTAAGGATGGCGGAGTAAAAATATAAGAAGTGTTTGAAACTTTAAAGTCTTCTTTAAATAGCAATACCAGTAACTGTCTGTCTTTGTTTGTGTTCACTCAGTTGTATCTGACTCTTTGTGATCCCATGGACTGTAGCCCACCAGTCACATCTGTCCATGACATTTTCTAGCAAGAATACTGGAGTGGGTTGCCATTTCCTGCTTCAGGGGATCTTCCCAACCCAAGGATCAAACCATTGTCTCTTGTGTCTCCTGCATTGGCAGGCAGATTCTTTACCACTAGTGCCACCTGGGAAGCCTTTAGATATTCTATTATTGAGAAATGATATATTATTTGTTTAGGTCACTGTATGTATCAGGATAGTGTAAGCTATCAATATAAATATAAGTAAATATAAATGCTGTAAAAATAACTTTGTAAATCTCAGTATCTTAGTATAATCATTGTTGATATCTTGCTCAAACAAAATCCAAAAAGGCTTTTTCTAATTGGATTGTTCTTCAACTGGTAACTTAGGGATTCAGGCTCCTTCCAGCTTGGGATCCTGTCATCTTCAGCTTCTGGCCTCCAAAGTCATTGTTAAAGGAGATGAAAATATGGGTATAAACCCTCCCTAACCTCTTGGCTGGAAAATGACATTCATCCTTTCAGTTCATATTCCAATGGCTTGTAAGTAGAAATATGGCTCCACCTCAATGCAAGGCAACTTAGAAATGAAGCCTAGAAAGCTGCTTAACAACCCTGTACTATGTAGATAGATAGATAGATAGTGAAGTTGCTCAGTAGTGTCCAACTCTTTGTGACCCCATGGACAGTAGCCAACCAGGCTCCTCCGCCCATGGGATTTTCCAGGCAAGAATACTGGAGTGGGTTGCCATTTCCTTCTCCAGGGGATTTTCCCAACCCAGGGATTGAACCTGGGTGTCCCACATTGTAGGCAGACACTTTACCATCTGAGCCACCAGGGAAGTCTACTATGTAAGGGAAATCTAAACCTTTAATAGTGGGCTAGCTCTTCCCTGCCACAATAACTCTTAGTAGATTTTTCTATTACTTTTAGCCAAATGCTTTCCTGATATAACAGCAGAATACAGCATTTATTGCATTTACTCACCAACATTTATAGTGTCCAAACTTCATCATTTAGAGCACTAGGCTCAGAATTAGGTGGCCTTCATAGTAGATGACGGAGAAGGCAATGGCACCCCACTCCAGTACTCTTACCTGGAAAATCCCATGGACGGAGGAGCCTGGTGGGCTGCAGTCCATGGGGTCGCTAAGAGTCAGACACGACTGAACGACTTCACTTTCACTTTTCACTTTCGTGCATTGGAGAAGGAAATGGCAACCCACTCCAGTGTTCTTGCCTGGAGGATCCCAGGGACGGGGGAGCCTGGTGAGCTGCCGTCTATGGGGTGGCACAGAGTCGGACACGACTGAAGCGACTTAGCAGCAGCAGCAGCATAGTAGATGAAAGTTCCTTTTCTTATTCTTTTATTAGGAAGATAATAGTTATATAGGAGCCAGTCATCTATAATTGTCAGCAGTATTTTGAGAAGTATGCAGTGCCATCTCATGTGGACTCCATAACAATGTGGTTATTAAGTGAGTTACAAGGAAGGGGAATCTCAACATGAATAAGCATTTTTTTAGGGAAGGTTTCTTGGGCAGAGCCCATTAGAAAAAGAAGGGCAGTGCACACTTTCCATAAGACTCTGCTTTTTCAAAACGAATGTATTCATTCCATGTAACTATTTATCCCATAAACATCATCATTCATTCTGTAGACAAGCATGATATGGTTGGCAGATACTGGGCTAAGGCTTATAGATATAAAATGAGTTAAGTTATAATCCTAGCCCTTGTAATACTCAAAGTGTTAGTTGACAGACATAAACCAGGAATTTCTCTGCTTCCTAAAACCATGGGAGCACAGAGGAAGGAACAAGAGGGTGGAAGGCATTAAAAAAACAAACGAAAAAAAAGAAACATGGTAAAATGGGCCTTGGAGGAAGTTTAAGAAATTTTCAGTGATGGAAGGCAGAGAAGGAATTTCAGAAAAAGAAAATGACATTAACGAAGGCACAGAGGTGTGTGGATTCATGGTAAGCTCAAATAGTGGGTAATCCACACTGGGTATATATTGGGAGGGGATAGAATGGTAGGAGATCACAGGTGAAAGATAACCTGGGCCTTCATTTGATGAAGGCCATATGATGTTGTGTTCAAGCTGCAAGTTTCAGCTGCAAGTTATGACACATGATGAAAGCATTTAGGCACTTGCACAAGAGGACTTGAGAATGGGACCCTCAGAGTTGGTTCAGTTGGTTCAGATGGTCATTAAGGTATTCAAATTATTTTATTTTTTTCTCTCTCAGAATGCCAGTGATGTGTCCTGGGGTGACCAACTGTCTCAATTATCCTGGGACTGAAGGTTTCCTAGGAGATGGAACTTTTTAGTGCTAAAAGTGGGAAAATCCCAGACAACCTGGGGTGAGTTAATTATCTTAATATCTCTCCTCTCAGTCACAACATGGCTGCCACAGCACCAAGCATCACACAGAAAATGTGCCATCTTTTCACATAATTCTCTCTATCAAGAAGAAAATAGTCTTTCTCTAAAGTGCCAGTCAACTTTCCCTTGTATCTCATTGACCAGAACTGGGTCACATGCCTATTAATCCAAAGAGAAATGAGATCACTATGGTTGGCTTAGAATAAGCTTATCATAATCATAGTTTATCCCCTTGGTTAGAATACATTGTAACCAAACCTTAAACTGGATTTTGTTGGAATGAAAGAGGAGAAGAATGGATGGTGGGTGGGCAATTCCTGGTATATGCCATAAATTGCACACTGAAGATTCTGGACTTCATTCTGAGGTAGTGGGATATCATCAAACTTTTTGTGTGTGTGTGGCTGTGCCACTCAGCTCGCAGGATCTTAGTTCCATGACCAGGGATTGAACCCAGGCCCTCAGCAGTGAAAGCACCAAGTCCTAACCACTGGACCACCAGGGAATTCTCTCATCAAATATTTTTAAGCAGAAAGCAATAGGCTATCACTTATATTTTATTTTATTTTTATTTTTTAATGATTTTATTTATGGTTGTGCAGGGTCTTCATGCTGCATGGGCTTTTCTCTAGCTGTGGCGAGCAGGGGCTGCTCTCCAGTCGGGGGGCACGGGCTTCTCACCGCGGTGGCTCCTCTTGTTGTGGAGCATGGGCTCTGGCGCCCACAGACCTCAGTACTGCTCAGTACTGCGGCTCCTGGGCTCGAGAGCCCCAGCCCAGTGGCTATGATGCATGGGCTCAGCTGCTCTACCACGTGCGGTCTTCCCAGACCAGGGGTGGAACTCGTGTGCCCTGCTTTGGCATGGGGGCGATTCTTTACCATTGAGCCGTCAGGAAAGCCCTCAGGCATATTTTAGACTAGTTTTCCACACTCCTATCTGGTGAGAGGCCTGGGAGCCGGGAGTCCTCAGCCACAGTGCTGGCTCTGCCATCAAAAGCTCTGGGGCCTCTAGCGAGCACCTGCCCCTCCCTCAGTTGTGTCTGACTCTTTGCCTGCCAGGCTCCTCTGTCCATGGGATTTCCCAGGCAAGACTACTGGAGTGGGTTGCCATTTCCTTCTCCAATATCACTTGTATTTTAAACTTAGAAGCAATATCATAGCTAGATTAGAAGGAATTTGGGATCAAGACTGAGAGAAGAGTGATTTGTGAGCAGATTACCATGATTAACCAGATGTGAGAGGATAAGATTTGAACAGGATTGTGATTATAGATGTGTAAGTAAAGTGATGGATCTGAAAGAAGTAAGCAGACATTCAACTCCCATGATGTGAATGAAGAGTCTGCACGATGCACAGGTTGGGCTGTGATGGTTCCTGGCTGTGAATGAGAAAACAGTGGCATGGAGATTAGAGGTGATATGCCCAAGTTGCTCTCAAGATGCCAAACACTCCCTACCTAACAAAGCTAAACTCCCGTGTTACTAAAGTAGGGTTTCTCCTCTTCCTTGGCTCTCAGACAGGATTTACACCAGCTGGCTGGCTCTCCTGGGGCCTCCGCACCTACCTGGCGCCAGGTGGGTGTCAGACTGGGCAGAGAGCCCTCATTCTTCGTAGTCAGACAACTTCGTCGATGATGACTGTAGCAGGATGTGTTGAGTAATCAAATCAACCTCAGCTGAGGTGAGCGATCATATAGACTTGGGAGAAAGAACACGAGATTGGCAATGTCAGTTCCAAGATTAGTTTCCCACTCCCACGAAGAGGCTTGCTTTATTTTATGCATGATTTGCGTGTGAAATCAGCTCATGTCCCAGAGACCTCTGATACTGGAAAATTAACTAGAGGGAAATAAAGTTTGGGGTGATGCATTTTCCCTGATGACCCATTAAAAGGGCTGTGAGGGAGACCTTTGGTGAATAATGACTTTGGTGACATTGCTGAATTTAAAAAGGAGTGTTTTGGTTGTTGTTTAATTTTTTTTTCCCTGCATAGCATAGCATATGGAACTTCCCTGACCAGGGATGGAACCCATACCCTCTGCAGTTGAAGCATGGAATCTTAACCAATTGGATCACCAAGGAAGTCCTCAATATACAGGGCAGGAATAGAGGTACAGACATGGAGAATGGACCTGTGGACACAGCGGGGAAGGGGAGGGTGGGACAAACTGGGAGAGTAGCATTGACTCTACCATGTGTGAAATAGCCAGCTAGTGGGAAGCTGCTATATAGCACAGGGGGCTCAGCTCGGTCCTCTGTGCTGACCTAGAGGGGTGAGACGGGGAGGGTGGGAGGAAGGCTCAAGACGGAGAGGATATATGTATACTTATAACTGATTCACTTTGTTTTACAGCAGAAGCTAATGCACTATTGTAAAGCAATTATACTCTAATTTAAAAGATGATAAATGAAAAAAAAAAGGAGTTGTCTGTGTCATAGCCCCCTACCACTTCCCTTTGTGGGTCTTATCTCATAAGGAAATTCTTAAATGTGATTCCTAATGTTTTGTCTGTCTGCCCCTGAGGGTAAGGATGATGCTATTTTGCTTATCACTATAGCCTAGCACAGTCCTTGGCACATAGCATACACTTGATAAACATTTGCTGAATTCAGTTTTTATTTGGTATCTACTTTTTTGTCAACTACGTTGCTTTGGAAGCCTTCCCCCAATCCCTATAACATAGATAATGGAAATGAGATTATTTCTGTTTTCTATATACATCATGAAACTGAGAGTCAAAGCTATATAGTGAGGTAACTGAGGCTGTGTAGTGAGTGGCAGAACTGGATCTTGAATCCTAAGCTGTGCCCAGATTACATGCTCTTTTTTTCCTCTAAATGCCATTTGGATTTTCATTTCATATAATGCTTTTTCTCAATGTGTTGGTATAGGTCTTATTGTTGTTCAGTTGCTAAATTGTGTCCAACTCCCTATGACTCCACGGACTACAGCACACCAGGCTTCCCTGTCCTTCACTATCTCCCAGAGTTTCCTCAGATTCATTCCATCGAGTCTGTGATGCAATCTATCTCCTTCTCTGACGCTGCCTTCTCCTACCCCTCACTTTATGCAGGAGAGGCTGTAGGCCCAGAGACGCCAACATCTCTGCCAAGTTAAATTAGGGCTCAGATGAAATCTAGCCCAGAGTTGTTTTCAATTGGACCTTGAAGCTCCTTCAAGATAAGGCAGCTGCTAATTCAGAAAGAGCCAGAGCCCACAGGTTGGATTTGACCTATCTCTGTAGCCTTACTGGATGTCTGCATAGCAGAAAGGCATGAAAATCTCATCAAATACAAGTTTCAAAATCGACATGGTCGTTTTCTGGTTCTCAGCTTTAACTGGCACAGGCTACCTTTTGACTGAAGGAAAGGCCAGCCTCAAGCTTTTGGAAAGCCACTGCAAGCTTGCTGTTGAAAACTTCCAGGTTTGGATGTAATCTACACTCTGGTAAAGTACTTAAGCTAATAAAGACCTAACGTGTCTTCCAGACACCTTCCAAGTGCCTGGCTGGCTCAGCATGCACAGGCACACAGGAGAACGTTTTGTCCATGGCAGGGATAGACTCACACACGTGGTCCTGGCGGGGGCCCTGCACAGAAGCGGCGATGCTTTGCACTTTCCTGCCCCTGCCCTGTCCTGCCATTTTCCTCCCCAACATCCTACCCACATCTCTTTATCAAAATTTGATTGGTACATCCCTGAATCTCAGCCTGGGAAACCTGTACTACATGCATGAGGATAACCTTGCACTTCAGTTGACAGCACTGGGGAAATGCTAAATTCAATGGCCACTCATTCTTATATCTTGAGCCAAGCCTATCCTCCATGCCAGGTGCTGGGCCAGGCTGACCGTGCAGGATAGTGTGGGTGACATCCACCCAGCTCCTGCCCACAGGGCCCTCACCATGGGGGGCAGTGAGAAGGAGTCACTTCATTTGATCCAATGTGGTCTTGGGTTCTTTCTGTGTGACTCACTGGACTTTCTGGCTTGAAAACACATGACTGCCCTAATCCTCATGTGAGGATCCCCTGGAGACAAGGGAATAGCTCTCTTGGTAATTCTCCCTTACATGCAAAACTTTTCCATTCCCAGAAGCCTCAACAAATTATGTCCTCAGGTGTCACTGGCCCGATGTGGGTCACAGTTTCATTTCTGAGCCAATTCCAGAGACTGAGAGATAGTGTGAGATGATTGACACAGACTTGATTTTCTTAAAAACAAACACTTCTCCTCGCAACCAAAAAAGCCAGAACTTGCTAGTAAAAGCCAAATTCATTTTCAGACTTCTGCCAGGGCATTTAGTCAATTGATTCTCCACCACCCTGGTTTTTTCCTCATTCTCTTCCTTCTTCTCTTCCTTCTCATCATCTAGAAGTTGGATGTTTTAAAAGAATCTATCATGAAGGAAAGGAGGTGAGAATGTATGACAATTGAGTGATAGATTTCTTGCTGCTAGAATTTTGAAATTTCTCCTTTCCATTCCATTGGACTTCACCCTGAAGGCTATGGGATGTCATCGAACATTTCTAAATAGAAGGTGATACCTAGGCTCTCCCTTATATTCCAATGACTAGTGTGGGTCAAATCTAACCCACATGAAGCCAGAGAAATGAAGATATCCTCACGGGCAGCAGTTTGAGTCCATGTAATGCAGATTGTCTCAGTATGCCTGCCTGCTGGACGTGGACGTGTGGGCTGATGCAGGCTTGCCAAAAGTGACCTGAAGTTCCCACACTTTGGCCAGCCACCGTCTCCCTGTGCCCAGAAACCATCCTCTGATGGTACCATTGGAGATTCACAGTGCAATGGAAGAAATGGTGACAGGTCCTGCTTCTGTGGAGGCTTCCCTAGTGGCTCAGACTGTAAAGAATCTGCCGGCAATGTTGGAGACCCAGGTTTGATCCCTGGATAAGGAAGATCCTCTGAAGAAAGGAATGGCAACCCACTCCGGTATTCTTGCCTGGAGAATACCATGGACAGAGGGTTCTGGTGGGCTACAGTACATGGGGGTTGAAAAGAGTCAGACATGACTGAGCAACTAACATTTTCACTTTTTCTTTCATGCTTCTGTACCAAAAGGAGCAGGGACGCTTAACCTTCATTGTTCAGGGGACTTTTGAGGAGTCAAGTAGGGTTTGATGATCTCATCTTGGAGAGGGCAGACCAGAGGCTGTGAAGGGGATTCGGACCCTTGGGAAAAACTTCTCCTCCATGATCCATCTCCACCTCTCTGCCCGCTCCTTATGCACCCACATTTCCCCAGTGAGCTTCTGCTCTCATGCTCAGTCATGTCTGATTCTTCATGACCCCATGGACTGCAGCCCACCAGGCTCTTCTGTCCATGGGGTTTTCCAGGCAAGAAATACTGAAGTAGGTAGCCATTTCCTACTGCAGGGTATCTTCCTGACCCAGGGGTTGAACCCATGTCTCCTGCGTCTGCTGCACTGGCAGACTCTTTACAACACTGCACCTCTGCGTGCTGTGCTTATTATGGTAAACATTCCTAATGCGAGGATTTCCTCAACTATGTTTTCTAGGCTGGGCCCCCTATTGGGATAAGCTGAATTTATAAGAAATTATTTTGAAATATTTGGTTTTCTAGAGATCAATATGAGATAAATACGCTCATCTGGACAGTTTTAGAGCACTCATCTCTAATCCAGAGAAGAGGGCTGGGTGTCCGAAGTCTTGAGCTTGGATTGTGTCCCTTTACTTTCTAACTTTGTGACTTTAATTCCCACTACTTTCTAAGCCATCAACTTCCTCAGCTGCAAAGCAAAAACAAGACTTTTTTCTCACTTTAAGAATTCGGTGAGATACAATTACCGTTAACGACTCTAAAATTATGGTTCACGACTTTTTTCCCTTTGAGACTTCCTCCTCGGTAAGTCTCCATTTTCTTACTTGAGAAGTGAAAATCATCTGATGCGCCTGAGTTGCTGTAAAGTACAGATGATAAGGCCTGTGGAAGTCTTCTGGAAACTGTGAAGCCCAGGAGCCTTCCTGAGCACTTGGTTATCAGGGTGATACTTGGAGGGTCATGTCTGAAGAGCACCCATAGTATAGAGGAGATAGCAGATGAAGAATGTTCTGGAAAATCGGTCTTACCAAGAAGTTGGATATTCTGTTTCTTCCCAGAGCCAATTTAAACTGCAGAGATTCTCCTTCTCAAGTGAAATCTTGAGGCCCACTGCCTTCTAGGTTTACTCAGCTACAGCTCAGGGGGACTCAGCCAATGGTTACCAAGGGCTCCTCTTCTTAGTCAGCTGAGGTTTTATTTTATTTTTTTTTAATGGTGTTTTCTTTGCTGGGAATGTTTTTCTCTTCCAAAAATAAAAAAAAAAGAAGAAAGAAACAGAACTTAAAAAAATTCAAGACAAAGTTTCCCCTCCTCTCAAGACTTCCTGTCTATAACCGAAGCCATTTTCCTAAAATTAGCAAAGCATTCCTTTTGCCACAAAACAACAGTCCTTTAAAAAAAAAAAAAGTGGGGGTGGGTGGGTATTTCCTTTTTGGATGAGGATTTATGTACAAGAATCAGACGACGGCGAAAAAGAGCTTCCATCCAGCTTCAGCGGTAGCTTGTGCCTTCGTCCAAACTCGGCCTGTTAATGGGATTATACTGCACTCATGCAGGCTCACAGGAGAAAACTTACATCAGCTGAAACCAGATGCTTTAATTCAGCGACTCTCAAGCTTGATTGTCTGTGAGAATCTCCCAGGAGGCTTGTTAAAACACAGAGAACTGGGTCCTAATCCCAGAGCCTCTGGTCAATAGGTCTGAGGTGGTGTCTGAGGGTTTGTGCTTCTGACATCTGCTGATGCTACCATCCAGGGACTGTGTTTGGAGACCACAGATCTAAATCAAGAGTCCTTGGTCCCCAGTCATGTTTTGAGGGAAGCCATTTTGACCAGGATCACTGTGTCTGGTGACTGACTTCCAGTGTCCTGGTCTTGAGGGCCTGGCTACATAATCTGGGTGTTTGCATGAGATTCTGGTGTAGCCTTCAACCCTCACCGGGGATGCTCATGTCACTTCTCTGGCTGACCTCCCCGTGTCACCATTTTTGTTGTGCTCCAGGAAATCTCTTCTTTCCTCTTAAGAGGTTGTCTGAAAATGCTAGGGGAAACAGCACAGTTTGGGATGTCAAGCAGATGAACTTGGGTGTGAACCCAGACTCTTTTGCTTACTAGATATGTGATCTTGAGCAAGTGAAATAGCTTTCCTGAGTCTGTCTACTTGTCATCAACTATGAATAATAATAATACTTCATTGTGCTGCTGCTGCTAAGTCACTTCAGTCGTGTCTGACTCTGTGTGACCCCATAGACGGCAGCCTACCAGGCTCTGCTGTCCCTGGGATTCTCCAGGCAAGAACATTGGAGTGGGTTGCCATTTCCTTCTCTAATGCATGAAAGTGAAAAGTGAAAGTGAAGTCGCTCAGTCGTGTCTGACTCTTTGCAACCCCATGGACTGCAGCCTACTAGGCTCCTCCGCCCATGGGATCTTTCCAGGCAAGAGTACTGGAGTGGGTTGCCACTGCCTTCTCCGATACTTCATGGTAGTAGCTTACAAACCTGACTAAGGTCTTCTCCTCTCCCAGAGCTGTTTCCCCATGAGAGTCCCCCTTCTTGGTAAATGACCTCTCTACCCAAATAGTTGTCCAAAGATCCCAGGAGTCATTTTTGTCAACCCTCTCTCACTTCCTACATCCAATCAATCACCAAGTCTTGTCCATTGTACTTACAAAATGGACCTTGGCCCTGAACATATCTCTCAGTGTCCATTGCCCCTTCCATGCCCACCAAATCTTCACTAACCTTCAACTCAGCTACAAAAAGGAATAGTGTTTGACATACTTTAACAGTCATGTGATCATGTCTAAACCCAAGAGATAGGAAAGTACAGAAGTACAATTTACACAGAGTTTCTGAAAAGTGAAGAACCATAAATATTGATAACCAGCTTTGGTTGCCTGCCACAAGAGCTATCCTGAATGCAGTTCAGTGCTCTAAACCCTAACCATACTGTGGTCTCTGATTTTTTTGGATTTCCACCTGATTTTTGATTCTCTTACTAATGTTCACACCAAAATCCCATTACTTGAGTGCCTGGCAATTAGAGGAATTAAATGAAAACATAAAATATTCATCTTTTGGAAGCTATCTAAAGATTCAATAGCAAGATAAAATAGAGTTCGTTCTGTAAGTGTAATATAATGCATACATTAAAAAATCAAAATTTGAAGGACATTTATTTATTGGCATGGTTGTTGTTCAGTTGCTAAGTGGAGTGAAGTCACTCAGTCGTGTCTGACTCTTAGTGACCCCATGGACTGTAGCCTACCAGGCTCCTCCCTCCATGGGATTCTCCAGGCAAGAGTACTGGAGTGGGTTGCCATTTCCTTCTCCAGGGGATCTTCCCGACCCAGGGATTGAAGCCGGGTCTCCCTCATTCCAGGCAGGTGCTTTAACCTCTGAGCCACCAGGGAAGCCCTAGTCGTGTCCAATTCTTTGTGATCCCATGGACTACAGCATGCCATGCTTCCTGTCCTTCACTATCTCCTGGAGTTTACTCAGACTCTTGTCCATTGACTCAGTGATGCCATCCCACCATCTCATGCTGTCACCCTCTTCTCCTGCCTTCAGTCTTTCCCAACATCAAGGTCTTTTCCAATGAGTTGGTTTTTCACATCAGGTGGCCCAAGTATTGGTGCTTCACCTTCAGCATCAGTCCTTCCAATGAATATTCAGGGTTAACCTGGGGACATATTAAAATATTAAAAGGAAAAAATGACTGAGATTACATTCAGCTGTCAGTTTTCATTCCAATCCCAAAGAAAGGCAATGCCAAAGAATGCCCAAACTACCACACAATTGCACTCATCTCACACGATAGTAAAGTAATGCTCAAAATTCTCCAAGCCAGGTTTCAGCAATATGTGAACCGTGAACTTCCTGATGTTCAAGCTGGTTTTAGAAAAGGCAGAGGAACCAGAGATCAAATTGCCAACATCCTCTGGATCATGGAAAAAGCAAGAGAGTTCCAGAAAAGCATCTATTTCTGCTTTATTGACTATGCCAAAGCCTTTGACTGTGTGGATCACAATAAACTGTGGAAAATTCTGAAAGAGATGGGAATACCAGACCACCTGACCTGCCTCCTGAGAAATCTGTATGCAGATAAAGAAGCAACAGTTAGAACTGGACATGGAACAACAGACTGGTTCCAAATAGGAAAAGGAGTACATCAAGGCTGTATATTGTCACCCTGCTTATTTAACTTCTATGCAGAGTACATCATGAGAAACGCTGGACTGGAAGAAACACAAGCTGGAATCAAGATTGCCAGGAGAAATATCAATAATCTCAGGTATGCAGATGACACCACCCTTATGGCAGAAAGTGAAGAGGAACTCAAAAGCCTCTTGATGAAAGTGAAAGAGGAGAGTGACAAAGTTGGCTTAAA
>NW_011494899.1:3782497-3848547 GCF_000754665.1 Bison bison bison
ATGGCAGAAAGTGAAGAGGAACTCAAAAGCCTCTTGATGAAAGTGAAAGAGGAGAGTGACAAAGTTGGCTTAAAGCTCAACATTCAGAAAACGAAGATCAGGGCATCCGGTCCCATCACTTCATGGGAAATAGATGGGGAAACAGTGGAAACAGTGTCAGACTTTATTTTTCTGGGCTCCAAAATCACTACAGATGGTGACTGCAGGCATGAAATTAAAAGACGCTTCCTCCTTGGAAGGAAAGTTATGACCAACCTAGATAGCATATTCAAAAGCAGAGGCATAACTTTGCCAACAAAGGTTCATCTAGTCAAGGCTGTTTTTCCTGTGGTCATGTATGGATGTGAGAGTTGGACTGTGAAGAAGGCTGAGCGCCAAAGAATTGATGCTTTTGAACTGTGGTGTTGGAGAAGACTCTTGAGGGTCCCTTGGACTGCGAGGAGATCCAACCAGTCCATTCTGAAGGAGATCAGCCCTGGGTGTTCTTTGGAAGGAATGATGCGAAAGCTGAAACTCCAGTACTTTGGCCACCTCATGCAAAGAGTTGACTCATTGGAAAAGACTCTGATGCTGGGAGGGATTGGGGGCAAGAGGAGAAGGGGATGACAGAGGATGAGATGGCTGGATGGCATCACTGACTCGAGATGGATGTGAGTCTCAGTGAACTCCGGGAGTTGGTGATGGACAGGGAGGCCTGGCGTGCTGGGATTCATGGGGTCGCAAAGAGTCGGACACGACTGAGCGACTGATCTGATCTGATGTGATACATGTCCACCCCACAAATATGAAAATAGATAAGATTAGAGAAGGAAATAATCAAAAGTTGTTGCAATGGTTATTTCTTGGTGATAGATCAAAGCAATTTTATATTATTTTAATATAATTTTGTTGCCCTATTGGTTACAATAGATTGCTTACTTTTATTCTCAGGAAAAAGTTAATATAATAAGAATATAAAAGAAATGGTGATGATTTAAGTTTACTTTTCAGAAAACATGGCTAGATTTTTAACACAAGGAAAAACAGAAAGCTTTGGCTTGTATTTCTCAAGACAGAAAATTGGGTGGTGAGAAGGTTGATTCTGAGCTGAAGGTCTGAGTTGATGGTTCTAAAATTTGGTTGTGACTTATCCCCTCGGTTCAGTATTAAAATAGAATAGAATAGATCCATCACCATCTTTATCAGAAGGCTGTAAATGCAGTGATGTAACCTCCGATGTTCCTCTTATTTCTGGCCATCAAATAGCCTCTTGAAGACAACTGAGATCCGAGAATCAGCCTTAGCTGCTCAGGTAAGCTCCATTGTTAGTTCATCTTTTGTACCTTTCCTCCATCCCCATACTTGCAGGTCCTTTCTTCTCTCTCCATTTCCCTCTTTCCTTTTCCTTCTATCCCTTCATCTCTTCTTGCATATTCCTTGCCTCCCTTTCTTCTCCTGCAGCAAACACTTGGTGATTCCCTTTCATGAGGCAGAGGAGAGCTAAGATCAGCCACCTAAGGAGTCAAACTCCCAACACACAGAGAGTGATACCAGCAGACTTATTAGAATATCCTTTTTATTTAATATTTTATAACTTTATTTCTTCTTTCCAGAGAAGTTTTTTAAAATTATTTATTAATTTATTTTTAGTTTTGGCTGAGCTGGGTCTTCTCTGCTGCGTAGGCTACCTCTAGTTGTGATGTGTGGGCTTCTCTTTGCAGAGGCTTCTCTTGCTGCGGGGCACAGGCTCTGGGAATGTTGGTTTCAGTAGTTGCAGCACGTGGGCGCAGTAGCTGCAGTTATTGGGCTCTAGAGCACAGGCTCAGTAGTTGTGGTCATGGGCTTAGTTGCTCTGCTGCATATGGGAATCTTCCTGGACCAGGGATCGATCCTGTGTTTCCTGCAATGGCAGGCAGATTCTTCACCACTGAGCCACCAGGGAAGCCCCAGAGAAGATTTTAGTCCTGGATACATTAAATATACCAGGGGGAAGTACAAGTAATTGTGTATTTGAATAACAATATATTTGATGAATACATTTGCTCAGTCTGTGGTTACACAATAAAGTAAGCTGTTTTACATTTAGTTTTTTTTATAATCACTGGATGGCTTACCATCATTACTAAAGAAATGAGAATGTACAAAATTAGCAGAAGAAAAAGGAAGGAAGGGGGTTGTAGTAAGGAAATGAAAAAGAGCCAAGACTGACATTGAAAAAATGTGTTATTAAAAGATCTTTCTGTTGCTACGAGTAGCTACAGATTTAGCTCCAATCTTTAAAATTTATTTTGAATTGAAGGGTAATTGCTTCACAGTATTGTGTTGATTTCTGCCATACATCAACATGAATCAGTCATAGGTATACATATGTTCCCTCCCTCTTGAACCTCCTTCCCAACCCCCTCCCCATCCCACCCCTCTAGGTTGTTACAGAGCCCCAGTTTGAGTTCCCTGTGTCATACAGCAGATTCCCACTGGCTATTTATTTTGTTTCAATTTTTTACTGGCCAAAAAAAAGGGGGAAATAAAGACAATTTCACAATTTACCAAGTATATAATATACAAACTGGCCAATTTCTCAGAAGTAGAACTATTTTTACCATTGAAACCAGACAGAACCCCAACTCTGGATGCAATGAACAAAATCATCCACAGCAGCCTGCGGGGGACATGATGGAAAATGTCATAAGGCTACAGCTTCTTCATTATAGGCTGAGGCCAGCACAGCACAGTTCAGGCCCTGGTGGGCTGCAGCCCCTGTTCCCAGCAGCTTGTTGGTTTCTTTTGCCATAGATATGAGAAATGGAAGAACAAGTAGCGTTTAAATAGATCTCCCAGGTGATTTATATTACCTTAAGGCCTGAATTATGTGTTTATTTTTTCATTCACTAGAACATGTTGGGCACCAACCATAGAAGTGACACTGTGCTAAGTGCTGTAGCCACTTTTTGGTGATCAACAACTGGGTCTTAGTACTGATGTCTCAGCAAAAGAGAAGGAGGTCATCTGAGGCATCCCTTCATATATGCCTCTAACCATCTAGGCAATCATTGACGCTCACTGCAAGTATTTATTGAGATCCTTCTTTATGCCAGCACTGTGCTAAGCGCTAGGGTCAGAAAGATGAAGAAGACAAGGTTCTCACCTTCAAAAAGTCACTGTCTAGTTGATGGAGGAAGACCATGTTCAGCATGCTAGATGTGTTCAGAGGAGAAAAATGGACGCACCAGCTATTTTTCCAGTAATTAATGCCCAGAGAAGGAGCTCCTTTGGTAACTTTCTTTAAGTAGAGTGTGGATGGTGGTTAAAGAGAGATAAAGTGAACAAGAGTTTGGAAAGGCATGAGGGCGACTTTGAATGCAAGGTTTAACAGCATAAATGAATTTGAACTTGAGGACACCTCTGCTATTAGTAAATATGGATATGGGACCTGAAGAGGATCTAATGCTACCATATGGAGCCATGAGATCCAAAGAGAGAATGCTTGTGTTTAACATGGTGCCCAGTTCAAATACCTGATCAGTAGCCTCTACCTGTGTTTGTATTATCAGTCCCTCATACTATCAGTCCCTCATATCTACTTTACACAGGAATGTATTGTTTAAACACCAGATGAGGATTTGGATACTAGAATAGAGATAGAAATAAACTTGATCTTAGAAGGACCAGAATCTTTCACCAGTGATGAAAGATGGGTAAAGTGAAGATTGTGATCAGAGGGTCACCTGGCCCTTATGCATGCCAAGATGAACAGCACCAACAATGACAACGAGAGCTAAATGCTAACTGTCCTCCTTCTAGAGTGTTGGCAGCCTCTCTTGCTCAGAACAATGCTTTTGTGTGGTGTGTGTGGGCTCTCATCCTGAGACTTATTTTCAGCTGTACTCTCATCAGTCTATTTTGCTGGTTTGTATCTCTAATATTGATCTCCTTGGTAAAAAATGAGCCAGCTCAGCATATATTTTTTTGGTGATCATTTACCCAGAAAAGTTTTGAAGAATGTTACTCCTCTTTACTGAGCTTTCTGAATTGCTTGAGAAAATAGACCATCTATGTATATATAATGGAGCTCCCCTGGTGGCTCAGCATAAAGAATCTGTCGGCCAATGCAGGAGACGTGGGTTCAATCCCTGGGTCAGGAAGATCCCCTGGAGAAGGAAATGGCCACCCACTCCAGTGTTCTTGCCTGGAAAATCTGGCCACCCACTCCAGTGTTCTTGCCTGGGAAATCCCACAGACAGGGGAGCCTTTTGGGCTACAGTCCATGGGGTCGCAAAGAGTTGGACACAAATTAGCTACTAAATAACAACAACAAATGTGTATATAATAGTAATAGTAAACACTATTATTACATAATAGTATTCATATTGTTAATTATATGACATGTAATTAATGTATTAGTAATAATGTATGATATTGTATGCTGAGTCAATATCAGTCACGTCTGACTCTTTTGCGACCCCATGGACTGTAGTCCACCAGGCCCCACTGTCTATGGGGATTCTCCAGGCAAGCATACTGGAGTGGGTTGCCATGCCCTCCTCAAGGGATTTTCCTAACCCAGGGATCGAACCCAGGTCACCCTCATTGCAGGTGGGTTCTTTATCATATATCTAGCTTTTTGGTCCCTATTCTGTGCTAGGAAATATATTATGTGCTCTACATATATTAAATTATTCATTTAATACTTGCAGTGTCCTCTGAGGGATGTGTTTTTGGTTGAAGAGACCGTGGCCCAGGGCTACAAAAGCATTTGTTCAAGATCACACAGCTGGTAAACTGTGGAGTTGGGATTAAATCTAGGCAATCTGGATGAAACCTAGCTCCTAAATTTTAGGATTTCATCCATCTCTGTCTTTGTATCAGTACTATGCTGTGTTGTGCTTAGTCGCTCAGTCATGTCCAACTCTTTGCAACCCCATAGACTGTAGCCTGCCAGGTTCTCTGTCCATGGGATTTTCCAGGTAAGAATACTAGAATGGGTGGCCATTCCTTTCTCCAGGGGATCTTCCTGACCCAGGGATTAAACATTGCAGACAAAGTCTTTATCACCTGAGCTACCAGGGAAGCCCATACCTACAAGTGTGTGATTGTGCTACGTCTCCACAATCATGGCTGACTCTTTGCAACCCTATGGACTGTAGCCCTCCAGGCTCCTCTATCCACGGGTATTCTCCAGACAAGAATACTGGAGTGGGTTGCCATGCCCTCCTTCATGGGATCTTCCTATAAATAATTAAATGAAGTGTTTGTGAAGCTTGGTATATTGCCTGACACATGGAGGGAGCTAACACCAGCAGTACTCCACACAACTATGTCTATAATGGTGTTTATTACCCTGGCCATAGGCACCATAGCGTGGTGGTTTAAGGAATGGCCTTGCCAGCTAGAGCTTGCTCCCTGAGTTAAAATCTCCGCTAATTATATACATGTTCTTGAGTGAATTCACTCAGTACCTTTATCTTAAATTACCTATGTGGTTGTTGCAGTGATTAAAGAAGGGCAGTGTTCACACTCAGCTAAGTGTGTGGCAGAATCTCAGTCACAATCAGTGCTAATCCCAAAGTGTGGGAAACAAGCCTTTTAAAGCAGGTCGAACAGCTACTCCTTCAGTGACCAGTGCAACTAGAGGGCAACTGAGGTGTTGTTTGATCTGGGGGCAGGGGCGGGTTAGGGCTCTGGCTCAAATTTGAGGAATAAAGTTGGGAAAGTAATTTCAATCCCATCTACCCCCACCACCTCAAGGGAAAGAGATGTGTCAGGCCAGCCATTCAGGTCACTGGGTACAGACGCTCCCAGCCTTTGAAGACCTGAGCCGATGGAGATTGAAAGGATGGGAGCCCCACTGGGCAGTAGTTCAGCTAAAAGTTCACGTGACTGCACATCTGAGAACTTCCTGACCAGGCGCCCTGGTGTCAAAGGGATCTGAACCTCTCCTTGTCTCCAGCCCTGATATGGAATTGTGAGCAAACGCTTACGTTCACGAGACAGCACAAGGCATCAATGGGCTGATTATGTCAAGGCATCTGAAGACAAAGCAAAATGGGACTTCAAAAGACTTGGGAAAACCTGGAGTTCCCTTTCAGAAGTCAGCAAATTCAGTTGTTGTTAAAACGTCCACACTGGGCTCACATTTTAGCTTTAAAATTACAGTTCAGATGGCAATTAAATTTCTTTAATGTATTTCAATTTTTGATGAAGCTGTTTTATCCTCTTGCTGAAAAAGGTATCATTTATATTTTTCATGGAGAAGGTTTCTCTTTTGAATCCCACTTCTACACTTACATTATAATATTTATGTTGCTTTTATAAATACATGTGTGCATATTTATACACGTATATTTTTCCCCTCTAAAATGAAAGGAAAGGGTGGGGAACTGGAAACCGTAACACATCTTTTTTTTTTTTTTTATTATATAGAGGATTGCATGTTCCTTGGACTTTGAAAAGGAAATACTTTTTTAGCTATTTAGCTTGGCAAGTCTAGAAAAAAAGTGCACAGACTCTTCTGAAAGGATTTTTTTTAAGGAAGGAAAGGATTTTGTGAAATAGGTTCTAATAAAGGCACTTAGGGAAATATAATTTGATCTATAACATATTCTTAAACATATCCTTCCTGTCTATTTATACTTTTAAAAAATTTATAACGTGTTTTGTTTTTATATATAGAGATATGCAATTCACTTTTGGGGGGATGAGAGTAAGAGGGTGTTCTGAAGGGAAACAGGTTTACTTTAAAAAAAACTTTAATTATAAAATAAAACACAGATATGGAAAACCATACAAAACAAACACATGACTTAGTGAATTATAAGGCTAACACTCACTCAGATCAAGAAATAGAAAATTTCCAGATATTTCAGAAACCTTTCACATGTGTCTCCTTCCTCTTTCCAAAAATAACCAGTATCTTGACTTTTAGAGTAATCTCTTCCCTATGTTTCTTTACAATTTGGTTACTCAAGTATACATTCTTAGCACTACAGTTTATTCTCACTCACTCTCAAAAATTTGCTAAGTTTTTAACCTTTCTTTGAATCTGTTGGCTTTCCCTTCATCCTGTCCTTTGGCCTATAATTTATTTGTTAAAGATCCCTCTAGGTGTGACCTGTGGAATTTCCCTCTCGTCTGGATTTTGCTGATTGTGTACTTGTGGTCCTGTCCAACATGTTTCTCTGTCCTCTGCATTATCTACAAATCAGAAGCTGGATTCAGAGATGGATAAAACTTTAACTCAGTCATTTTGGCAAGACTGTAGGAAGTGGCATGTTATTTCACTAGATAGCGTATGTCTGGTTGTCTCTCTTTTTGTGATGTCAACAGCCATGTGGGCTCACTGCCTAGACCCATAAATTCATTGGAGATTGAAAAATGGTGACATTCTAATTCTACATCTCATTTCACGTTTTCATTGGAATAATTTATAAAGAGATGTTTCACTCATCTATTATTTCGTTACCCAGTTGCATAGTTTAGATATAAAAGAAAAAATGCTTGATTGTTTATTTACTTGTTTTCAAGATAATAAATTGGTTCTCTGATCCTCTAAAAGAGACTTATTTGATTTTTAATATATATAATAATTGTGAAGTCATTAGTTTAGATATATTTATGGTTTAAGTACATTGCATTCTTTTTCTTTATTCAAACTCAAGTTGTCCCATTTTTGGCAAGTGGAAATCTCCTAAGATTGGCAGCTAGGTCCATTTGACATGACCCCATTATTCTTTGATAGCATCTTTTCTATTTGGTAGGATAAGATGGTCTTGGCTCATTTTGCATAGTTTCTACCCCAAATGTGAATCAGCTATTTCTCTTAGAAACCCTGGTTTCTTGTGGTAGGAAATGGTGTTTGAAAATCACAATCTAGAGAATCATATTTCTAGACATTTTTGGTAGAATTAGGAAATAAACATATACTTAAATATAAAATATTTTATAAATTTATAATAGTGTTTCAAATTCAAATTCAGAGTTGCATGATTTTTTCTTATTTCCTTCTACACTGTATATGTATCTCCTTTTTTCCATACCAAAAACCTTGGTTCTCAAGGACACAGTGAATGAAAGAATTAAAATATCTCATCATTACTCATTTCCTTTATCCCACAGTACACAATTATACACACAATGGTCAAAATAATACTAATACTGCCACTACCAATTATGATTACTAAAAATAGTTTTTTAAAAAATTGGAAACTTCTTTTTCACTTAGGCTGTAGAAAGCCACGTAAGAATATCACTCCCATCTTTACAACAACAACAAAAGACCATATAATCTACAAAATCTTATTCTGCTTAGTCCATCAGAGATCTGAGGTCTCAACACAACCAAATAAACTTAATACCAACGATTGACAAATCCCTCTGAGAACATACGGGCCACACAAAACGTTTTACCTTTGGCAGAATGTGGGGGGAGAGGTGGCAACCATCAAAATGAACAACTATAATGTTAACAACTTCTTAAATGTCAAGTGTGGGCTAGCATGACGGTGTTGGAGTTCCAGACACTGGAGGGCCCACATATACTCAACAGCTCATTTCCAGGGCATTCACAGAGTGCATATGAGAAAGATAGACAGCAGGAAAGGAGACCTGAGAGTGCACTCCTCCACAGTGAAGGGGAGCAGGCTTTGGCAAAGTTTGAAGGTAGTTTGGAGCAGCCTGTCCACATTCTGAGCCCTCATTAGTGCGTGGTGGTGATTGGCTGCCACTGCGAAGACAAACAGAAAACTCTCTTGTGAGTTTCCCTCACCTGCTTCAAGGCAAAGGTTGCTTGCAACAGAAATGGAAAACAAGTCCTCGTTGGCTGTTCTGAAATTAGGAAAACTCCTCTGTTGCTAGCAAAGGGGCAAAAAACCGTTACATTCAGGATCCCACATTGATATAAAGTAGAGTCCTGTTGCCACTGAAACATGGACAGGAAGCTCACTCTCATCCAAGGCGCTCTGCCATCACAAGGTGGAGTTTGAACGCAACAAGGCAGGGTGGGGTGAGAGTGCTGCAGGAATACTGAAAATGTTTCAACTTCCAAGAAGATTTTTAGGGGGCTTCCCTGGGTGGCTCAGTGGTAAAGAATCTGCCTGCCAATGCAATCCCTGGTCTGGGAAGATCCCATATGCTGTGAGGCCAATTGCCACCATTACTGAGCTGTGCTCTAGAGCCCAGGAATTGCAGCTCCTGGATCCCATACACCATAGAGCCCATTCTCCACAAGAGAAGCCACTGCCGTGAGAATTCCACATACTCCAACTAGAGTAGCCCCCACTTGCTGCAACTAGAGAAAAGCCCATGCAGCAACAAAGACCCAGCATAGCCAAAAATAAATAAATAAAATTATTTTTAAAAGGTTTTTAGAACACTTGCTTTTAATATAGTTATAAATGCAGTTGAATTTAAACTTACCATTTAAAATATGTTATTCTATGTAAGTATTCTATGTATTCTGCTATAAAATATGGCCTAAAAGTCTGAAGGTAAGCTAATTCTCTTTTCTTGATTGTTACAAGCTGTTTTTTACTTGGATGCCTAAGAGGTTTTTTCCTTTTTCCTTTAAATCTAGTAATATTTCTTGTCATTGATTAGTCTATATTAATATTCTCAGGTACATAATATGTTCTTTCAGTATGAAGGTTCAAATGTTGCTTAATTTCAGAGAAGTTTTTTTTTAATTCGTTTTTAGAATTTGTTCTGTTCCTTTGATATTATTTTCTTCTCAGGGTACTCTGATTATTTATATATTGGATCTTCTTTACCTATCTTCAATAGTATATATGTATAGATACGTAATATATACAAACAAAAATATTCTCTTGAATACCTTTTAGCTCTTTGTTTATTTTTTGATTAAAATTTTTTTCTCCTTTCACCTTCTATTTCTCTAAAAGCATCATTTGTTGTGTTTATTTGTTCTGTGCTCCTTAAAGTTTGGTCCTCATTACTAAAATTATTTTTTTATCTTAAATTATTTCTTCAGTTATACTTCTGACTTTTTGTCTAATTATGATTTATTTTGTTCTTCATGTCTTATAACACTTTCTTATGTCTTTTAGTCATTTTAAAATGATAAATTGAAATTTTGAGTTTTATGGACAAGTCTTCTTGCATGTTTTCATTTTTCATAGGGAATGAGACATATGTGTTTGTCTCCTTTTTCTTAAAATAGCTTTTTCGAGAACTTGACCTCCATAATTTCCTATTGCTCACTTTCATGTGAAATTGGTTTCTGCTAATTTTTAAAAGAAGCTGACATTCTTCAGATAAAAATTTTAATTTCATAAAGCTCACTCTTCTGTGGTTTTTAAGTATTCTTAAAAACATAAAGATTTTCTTTCTGAAATTTCCTGTGTTTTTTCCTTGCTTCTCTAGTTTATCGGAACCTTCTCTGTCCTCATCGCTATTGTCTCTGACCTGCTAAATTTGATTCCACTCCTCAGATTTTTTCCTTAGTATGGGGTCTTATCCTGAAAGGATGAAACGGCTGTCAGTTTCAAGATTTCATAGGGGCTAGACTGCCCCAGGATTTTCAATTCTTCCTGTGACCTCACCCCTCTTCCAGTGAGCAAAATCCTATCAGAATGTCTGTTTTAGTGGCTATTCTCAAATTACCCCTCTCTGCTTCTCAGTGAATACCTGTTGGCTATTTGGGCTTCTCTTCTCAGGTCCTTCAGTCTTCTTGCTTCCTTTGCTCCTCCAGCACAGATGTTGAGAAATGCAGAACTTACGGTTACTGGCATTTCTTCATCACCCACCATAGTTTTGGGTTGGAAGTTATATATGTTGTCACCCAGTTATTTTTGCAAATGTAGCCCATGGGTTTCGGCTCTTGTGTCTAGCAGGTTTGTGGATATTTGAGACTGTCACTGCCTTCGTATTAGAATTCCTTGCCTATTTATTCTTAAATAGCTACTGAATAATTCCCCGAGAAACTTGTCTTTATTGAACATGTTTGATTGAATGACAATGTTCTCTTTTTCAAACTAGTTCATGCTCCTGAGGGAGATTCATTCACTCATTAAACTTTTCCTGAGCACCTATCACCTTGCATGAGGCACTGGGGATGCAAAACTGAACATGATATATTGAGATCAAAGTTTAGGGGTGTCAAATAATGAGCTGCATGAAGGAAGGGCCAAAGAAAGGAAGCTCTGGGTTATCATCGACCTACAGGACTGGCTTTTCTGTGTAGTATGGAACAGGCTCTTTTGTTCCTCTTTTATAATGCACATGTGCAGAGGAGTAATCAGCGCAGAAAGTTCTTTCTTAGTCTCATTTGATCTTCACACTAACCGTAGGACATAGTATTGTTTATTATAAGTGAGGAAATAATAGGTTCAAGGAGAAAAAGTGACTTTTCCAGAGCCATCCCTCTCAGTAAGTGACTGAGCCAGGGCATAAAGTTTGGTGAGTCTGATTCCAAAGTTCTTCTTCTTTGCTTTGCAACCTGATACTTCTGTTGTTTTCAGGGTTCGTTTAGGGAGATTTGGCATAGGCCTCAGCTTACAAACACTTTTATGAAGTTCATGATCACAGACATTGGGGATTGGCTAACCCAACACTCATCTCTCTTTCTCTCATCTGCCTCTACAACAGGGGCTGAAAAAGGTAAAACCTCACTTTCCCAATCTTCTTTGCCAATAGAGGTGGCCCTGTGACACCATGAGGTGTAAGTCTTTTCAGTGCTTCTGAAAATGTTTGTTTTTCTGGACATATGTGCATGTAACTGCTCTACTTTCTCACTCAATCTCTTCAATTGAATGTGGACTTGATGTCTGGCATCAAGGCAGCCATCTTACAACCATGAGGAAAACAAAAGAATAATAGAGATACTGGCCCTGAACCAAAGTTTCTGTTTGAAAAATTATGAAAACAATGACAAAATATCCCTCTATGTGGTCAATCACCATTAGTTAAGTGTTCTGATATTAACAACCAGAAGTGTTCCTGATATTTTTGCCATTGATATAAATAAGGAAATCTCAGACTAAAGTTTTTCCTCATTCTAAGCAGTAGGAAGTGACTAAATGCATTAACTATAAAAAGTGACTCTGATATAACTGGGGCTTGAGTTCTACTTTTGATGGAGGCACTTTTTAAAACTCCTGCAATGTTTAACTTTGTATTAAGCCTTTCTCAAGGCAGACTAGCAGCTACTGTATTTGAAGAATCAACATGCATGCGGTTTCTGTTTACTAAAGCATTAGCAGAAACATATACTGAAATATATACCACCATATAATAGGTCCCAGATGTGTTATTATATTTTTCTAAGGGAAAAAAAAAAAAAAGATAGTTGGAGAATGAGTAACCAAAGAGCATTTTCTGTCAAGTTGATTGGGCTTGGTGGTAACTCAGCAGAGTGAAAACAAACCAAACTTGGAGTTAAAAGGCACTGGGCTTAAGATCTGGGTTACTCTATTTAAATTCAACAATCAATCACTGAGTCTTCCTCAGGCCAGATTACCTGTGTCATCACCTCTCAAGAAACCTTAGGCCTTTCTGGTTGTCATTCCAATTTTAATGACAAATAAAGGAAGCCTAATGGCCTGAAGGGTCTCTGGCCACAGAGAAGCAAACTTGGGATTCAGTTCCGGCCTGTCTTCCTCTAAAGTCCATATAATGATTCTTTCAAACATTTCAAAAGCAATTATGATATCTATAAACAGAAGGGGGGAACCATTATTTTTAAAAAGCAAAGCTCATCTGTGGAAGGGAGAAAGCTTTTTCTCCATGGCTCCAGTAAACGGACCAATGACATTTGGTTAAGTGGACATCAACAAAAGGCAGGTTTTGACTCCACCATCATTATCCAGAAAAATCTCTATCTTGTGCCAGCTGTGTATTGTCTGTAGATAATTTAAATAAAAATAAGGTTCTTACCTATCCTGTAAGGAAACAAAAATCTCACTGGGGAGATAGAATACACATAGACCAAGTGATTATGCATCTATCTTTGTTCGGGACCATGTTCTGAATGGCTGAAGTTGCTAGATAGGCCTTTTCTACATAATGGAATGAGCAGAGAGAAAGACAAGTGTCCAGCTAGAGTTATCCCATCAACCATTTCTCAGACTCTGCCACAATAGATGGTGTGGATTTATGAGCCATAAGAACATGCCTACGGGGCAGCCACAATAGAAAATGACCTCCAAGCCTGCTGCGGTCTTCCACATTCCAGACAGAGGCATGTAGACGCAAGCTTTATTCTTCAGACAACTTTCTCTTTACAGAGATTCTTGCAGGACTCTTTGGATTGGGAATGTAGTGTTACTCATCCTATGAACTTTGCTCTTGGGCCCTGTAAAAGGACGTGTGTCCAATAGGCAGAATAATAGATACTCAATGACTGCCATATATTTTAAGGCAAGGGAGTAGCTTGCTGGCAAACTCTCTAAGTGCTGGACTATGGTTTGTGCTTAAAATTTAATGCAACTCGATACCCTCCCTGCACTCCACACCTGGGATAGCTAGATCCTACCGAGAAGAAGCTCCAGGAGCTAGAATGTTACTCCTTTACGCTCCATGAAATATTTAAAGCATCCCATATAGCTCTCATAAGGTTTGAAGAGCCTTAAAGAAGGAGTCAATGGAAGGAGGCTCTAAATTACTTTCATCTGGATGCGCTTGGACCCAAGGCATCCTTAAATTCTCAACAACACAGGATGGAGGAGATTAGGGGAAAGTCCATCCCATAAATCCAGTGTGGAGTGGAGCTGCTAACCCGACTACAAAAGGCCAGCCTCTGGGCACACTCAGGACTTGCAGATGACTACATGATGTTCTCATCCAAATTCTGGGGCTGTCACCCAACAGAAAGGTGAGGAAGTTGAAGTAAATCCCTCTTCTTCCCTCAGGAGTCAGAGAGATGGGGCCTGAGACACCCTACCTGAAATTATACTGAAAGGCACCTACCAGAAGCAGGGCCATCAAAGCAGGAGCCAGACCGCAGGAAGGGGAGGGTTAGACAGCAGAAACAGGGCTCCTATTGAGGCCACTGGGGTAGCAGGTAACAAAGTAGCACAAACGCTCAGGATTTGGGAAGGTGTTTTGATAGATGACAGCCCCGTGGCCTGGGTCCACCTGGGGACCGGGAGAGCTGAGACTGGACATTGGAGCTTCCCCCCCAGCAGAGAAGTCCTTGTTTTACTCAGCAGCCAGGAGAAGCACAGAGTCCCCATGCGGGCTGAGTGGCCCCGTCACTCCCTCAGATCCCGGGATTGAGAGCCTGACTCAATTCCAAGCCCACAAGCAGTGATGGGGCGGCTCTTGAGGAAACAAACTTGGAGGGTTTGTTTCCAACAAGTAGAAATGGCCCTCAGACAGCTGCACACATTTCAGCGGCAGACATTGCACACTCCGCTCTGATCAGATGGCCTTGAGCTGCGTGAATTCTGTGCCTCCCTCCTTCCTCCCTGCTGATTCACCTCACTGTCGATGCCTTGTCTCTTCCTGCTGCCACTCTTCTTGCTCTGCAGGTCAGTATAATTCAGACTCTGCCTGGCTGAACCTCTTTGCTTTGCCCCAGGTGACCCTGCCTGTCTTAACCTCAGCGCAGAGCTCCTGGAGGCAGCTTCTCTGTTGGACAAGGCCAGGCCCACCTACAAGACCCAGATAGGGACAAGGTTGGCTGCAGCCTGCAGGTGGGTGACATCAGTGAGCCGGCAACATGCTGTTGGAGGAGAGAAAGGACAAGGTGCCAAGAAAGGATTGGACCTCTGTTCTCTCTTACAGACTAACAATGCTTTTCAATAAACTGCTCATTTTTTACTTTTATGGAGGTCTCTGTGCTTAGGAGATGGTGTTGGTATTAGAACCAGGAAGGGTTAAATAAAGGGAATTTTAATACAGTCAGGTAAAGGAAATCAAAAAGAACAATGAATTCTTCCAGGGACTAGCAATGGGAAGGCTCAGCCATTACTTCTAGGCAAGAAGAAAGTGTGGTTTCTTGAGCATGGAAACTGAAAAGTTTGGGAGGAGATGTAGAGGGATGTAGCCAGTTCAAGATGATTTGATGGGAAGATGCTGGGAGAAATGCCCTTGCCTCTTTCCTGCTGGTGCCTCCTGTTGGCTGAACTCAACAGGAAGCTGAAGGGCAGGAAAGAAGGGCAAAGAAGCCCATGGTGTCAGCCACCCAGATTAGGGTGGAGAAAAGAGAGAGTGGGTATTCTAAAAGAAGGGGCTGGTGACCCAAGGGGCTAGAGAGGGGACAATGTCACCAATAGCCTGTACCACAGTCCCCTACTTGGAGAACTCCTAATTAGATCAACAAGGAGAGGTATATGATTTTGAAACAGTCCAGTCACAAAAGGTGGGTCAAAAAAGATTCATTCCTGTTTTTGTTGTTGTTGTTCAGTCACTAAGTTGTGTCCGACTCTTTGTGACCCCGTGCACTACAGCACACCAGGTTTCCCTCTCCTTCACTATCTCCTAGAGTTCACTCAAATCCATGTCTATTGAGTCGGTGATGCCATCCAACCATCTCATCCTCTATCACCCCCTTCTCCTCCTGCCTCCAATCTTTCCCAGCATCAGGGTCTTTTCCAGTGGCTCAGCTCTTCACATCAGGTGGCCAAAGGAACTTTGGAACTTCAGCTTCAGCATCAGTCCTTCCAATGAAATATTCAGGACTGATTTCCTTTAGGATGGACTGGTTGAATCTCCTTGCTGTCCAAGGGACTCTCAAGAGTTTGCTCCAATACCACAGTTCAAAAGCATCAATTCTTCAGTGCTCAGCTTTCTTTATGGTCCAGCTCTCACATCCATACATGACTACTGAGAAAACCATAGCCTTGACTAGATGGACCTTTGTTGGCAAAATAATGTCTCTGCTTTTTAATATGCTGTCTAGGTTGGACATTGCTTTTCTTCCAAGGAATGAGCGTCTTTTAATTTCATGGCTGCAGTCACCATCTGCAGTGATTTTGGAGCCCCCAAAAATAAAGTCTGTCACTGTTTCCACTGTTTCCCCATCTATTTGCCATGAAGTGATGGGACCAGATGCCATGATCTTAGTTGTCTGAATGTTGAGTTTTAAGCCAACTTTTTCACTCTCCTCTTTCACTTTGATCAAGAGGCTCTTGAGTTCTTCTTTACTTTCTGCCATAAGGATGGTATCATCTGCATATCTGAGGTTATTGATATTTCTCCTGGAAATCTTAATTCCAGCTTGTGCTTCATCCAGCCTGGCATTTCGCATGATATACTATGCATGTAAGTTAAATAAGCAGGGTGACAATATACAGCCTTGATGTACCCTTTCCCAATTTGGAACCAGTCCATTGTTTCTTGTCTGGTTCTAAGTGTTGCTTCTTGACCTACTTACATATTTCTCAGGATGCAGGTAAGATGGTCTGGTATGCTCATCTCTTTCAGAATTTTCCACACAGTTGGTTCTGATCCACACAGTCAAAGGCTTTAGCATAGTCAGTGAAGCAGAAGTAGATGTTTTTTTTCTGGAATTCTCTTGCTTTTTAGATGATCCAACAGATGTTGGGAATTTGATCTCTGGTTCCTCTGCCTTTCTAAATCCAGCTTGAACATCTGGAAGTTCTCAGTTCACAAACTGTTGAAACCGAGCTTGGAGAGTTTTGAGCATTAATTTGCAAACATGTGAGATGAGTGCAGTTGTGAGGTAGTTTGAACATTCTTTGGCATTGCCTTTCTTTGGGATTGGAATAAAAACTGACCTTTTCCATCCCTGTGGCTACTGCTGAGTTTTCCAAATTTGCTGGCATATTGAGTGCAGCACTTTCACAGTGTCATCTTTTAGGATTTGAAATAGCTTAGCTGAAATTTCATCATCTCCACTAACTTTGTTCATAGTGATGTTTCCTAAGGCCCACTTGACCTCACATTCCAGGATGTCTGGCTCCAAGTGAGTGATCACACCATCGTGGTTATCTGGGTCATGAAGATCTCTTTTGTATAGTTCTTATATATATTCTTGCCACCTTTTCTTAATATCTTCTGCTTCTGTTAGGTCCCCTACTCTACAGGCTTGATTTTCTATGGCCCACTAGGAGTCCATCCGCTCTGACTTGGTGTATTTATTGTCCTAACTCACTGCCTCACCACCATATCCCACCTCCTCCTGCTCCTTTGGGTTCATCTCTTCCTTCCACCAGGGTTCTGAACGTGGGCTTCAGCCCTGCCTTACTTGCAGATCCTTAGCATCTCACTGAAGCCCTGTGACCCACTCTGTCTCCTGATCCCAGGCCCAGAGCTAGAGCTCAGGTCCTCCCATGAACAGGCTAATCTGCTTAATGGCACAGTCCCTCCTGGGGGTAAGGCCACTTATGGAATCTAGGGCAAAGTGTTACATAAGCATCACATCATGAGACCCCACAGCCATGCTGTCAATAAGCAGGGATCCTTTTTCTCATTTTCAGATGTGGAAAAATGGCTAAAGTAACCTGCCCAAGGCCATGCAACTGTGAAGTGGCAGAGCCAGGATTTAAGTTCATATCTGTGTCAGAAGCTGGTAGGACCCATGGATAAATCTTTGGGAACCAACTGCTCTAAACAAAGACAATTGGCTTCTGTCTAATAAAGACTGGCTTTTCACTCTCTGCTAATTATTGCAGCACAGACATAAAAGAGAAGGATGGTCTGTCTTGCTTCTGGCTGTCAGAAAGTTTGTCATAGATCTAGGGTATTTGTTCTCTCTCCTCTACATCCTAGATCAAAGGGAATGAAGGAATTGCCACTGTCTGATGCTTCAGGGTCCAAGACCATCCATCTTGGTGCAGGAACAAAGACAGGCCAAAGTTAGAACGGAATGTCCTTGGATGATGTAAGCTCTCTCTCTCATTACACACACAGACACACCTCTTGACGTATTTGCTGCTTACAGCTGCATGTGGGACATGAAAACTTGTCACCTGAGGAACATGGGAACATCCCCTGGACTTCCTTCCTCAGCTGCACGTGTGAGCTTGCTCAGGAGTTGGGGGTGGGGAGAGAGCAGTAGCATTTCACTCTTCGCTCTTCGCTCAGCCACAGGCTGGTCCACACAGAGGTGAGCCAAAGAACGTTCTCACCCCAGATGGCACTAACTTATGAGTTGACTTCCTGCTTCCTGGTGCCATTGGCAACCAGACACAAGCTCTTCCCGTGACCCACCAACATCCGCATAAGATACTGCATGGAAATGAAGCCAACTGCTCCTAATGAATCTCTGTGGTTCCCTTGCATCACCTCAAGTCATTTCTGAAAATTCTGGGGCAGCCCCAGAGTAGAAGCAATCCTAACCATGAAAACAGCTTAGGCCTGCAGCATATGTCTTGTGGCCTGGGAGTTGTACCAGGGGGTTATTTTTATAACCTTCAATTTTGCTTCAGGGACCGAGGTTTGAAACTAGTGTATGGACTTAATGATGAAATGAAATGAATCTGCAAGTCTCAGCTGAAATCCTGAGACAGGTGGTCTCGCATCTGGAGCACCGAACCGCTATGACAAACTAAGTGCTTTCTCATCCTCTTTAAAACCTTGCTGTCAGTCTGAAAGAGGAAGAGGAAGCCAATGGAGTTTTGATGATGCTTACAAGTCGATTTCCTGCCTTCGTTCTCAAAGAGTTCTGCTGACCTCTTAGGCTGCTAGTGTCAGAAGCTACACTATAAATACAAACAGTAATATTATACTACTGGTTGGTATTTGCATCAGTTTCTCCTCAACAGCAATCACCATGTGCTCTCTGAATTGCCTGATTCATCCTCTTGCTTGGCGCACTGCTTTGAATTCAGTGGTTTGAATTCACCTTCACTGCATCTCAAGGGAACCACTTGCTCTGCGCTTTCAGCTCCTCCTTTGCTTATTCTCACTCATCCTCTGCTCCTCCTGTCTCCACTCACCCAGGCTCCCAAGTTGTGGACAGAAGCAGTAGAGCAGATATAGGGGAAGTTTTGTAAGGAGGACACTGCGATAAGGGTAGTAAAGAAGAGAGGGTAAAGAAAAGTGCCTTTTCTCCCCCACCTAGGTCCTGATAAAAATTAGTCTTCATAGTAACCAGGCCCCAGTTCTCTGTCTGTAAAATAAAGGACTTGAACTCGAGGGTCTCTGAGGTTCCCACTAGCTCCAGTGAGATCATTCCATCAACTCTCTGTGATGCATTTTTGGATCATCAAGATGGAAATCTATTGTTCCCTCTCTGTCCCAAAAGCTTCCCCTACCAAACCTGCTTCCTCTTCCAAAATGCCATGCTGTTTTTCTACTATGAAAAATGGACAAAAAGACTCTTCTGCTATAATTCTACCCTGTTTCAGTCTGAAAATCTCTGGAGATGTTTTTATTTTCACAGTGATTGAGGGAGCCTACTGGCATGAAAGGGCTTCCCAGTTGGTGCTAGTGGTAAAGAACCTGCCTGCCAATGCAGGAGATGTAAGAGACACGGGTTCGATCCCTGGACTGGGAAGATTCCCCGCAGGAGGGCATGGCAACCCAGTCCAGTGTTCTTGCCTAGAAAATCCCATGGACAGAAGAGCCTGGTGGGCTATAGTCCATAGGGTCGCAAAAAGTTGGACACAACTGAAGCAACTTAGCTGCACCCATGGACTGGCATTAAGGGGGTGGAAGGTCAGAAACCCTCCAAATCCTCGGGCTCAGCATAGTGCCTGTGCTTAGCATGTTAATAGACACCTAACAAGTCCATTTAAGGATTAAGCAGAACAGGCCTGCAATTTCCCCTTTTAAAGTTTCCCTTCTTAAGGGAGTAATTTTCAGTGAGTCATGCACACATACAAGTAGAGCAATTTCCTCACTTAGGAATGAGAATTTGGGTGTAAATCCTCATTCTCCATTTCTAAACTGCACCTTCCTTGAGGGCAGGGATGACGGCCCATATGCAGTCATTAGGGCTGTTCACAAATATTTCCAGGTCTTTTTATTCTGGACATGGGATAGTATTACACTTTCTCACGCCTTTGATGTTAGCCATAATCAAATGATTTGCTTTGGCCAATGCAATATGATTGGAGGAGATGTGTGTCATTTCTGGGGGATGCTTAAGGGCCAGGGTGCAAACCATCAGGCTTGTTTCCTCACATTGCAGTGACCATGGATACCTGTAATGAGAGGGGGCCTCTGGTGACTGAGTGACAGATGAGTTGTCTTCCTGCTGAGCTGTGTTGAGTGCGGAGACTCCAGTTTCACGGAGGCAGGCTGATAACCAAATGTGAGCACAAAATAATTGATTGTTTTGTTAATTGTGCCACTGTGATTTGGAGGTTATTTGTTACTACAGTATAAATTGACTCTTGCTGACCACTATTGTCTCACCTGGATTTTTTGAGGAAGATGAATAAAAAGTATCCCTACTTCTTTACCTCTGAACCAACTGAGAAATACGATGCAAAGAAAGGCGAATGGAGGCCAGACTCTTAGCTTTGTTATTTGTTTAATCCAGAGAACAATGGATGAAGTCATCCTCCCACGAAAGGTGTGATGGTGAGTGGGGAACGCCTGCTCGGCCGAGACTCACAGCTTTATCAGGACACATGTTCTAGCCCACTAGAGTAGGTGTACGAGTTTGCTAGGCCTTTTGTAACAAGCACTGCATAGTGTGTGACTTGGAAAAAAAAAAGCAAAACATTCTTTTCTCATAGATCTGGAGGTCAGAAGTCCAAAATCAAAGATGCCAGGGAGGTTAGTTTCCTCCCAAACCTCTCTCTTTTGTTTGTAGATGGCAGCCTTCTACCTGTATATTTTTACATGGTCTTCCCTCTATGCATGTCTGTGTCCTGATCTCCTGTTCTTATAAGGACACCAGTCATATTGAATTAGGGCTCACCACAACGACCTCATTTAACCTTAATTACCACTCTAAAAGCCCCATCTCCAAATATAGTCACATTCCAAGATACTGGGAGGTAGGATTTCAACATACGAATTTGAGGGCGGGAGGGGTATGTGATTCAGCCCATTACAGCAGGCTTCTGAGCTGGCATGGATGGCATGCATGCTCCTACTCTTTGTGACCCCATGGACTGTAGCCCACCAGGCTCCTCTGTCCATTGGGTTCTCCAGGCAAGAATACTGGAATGGGTTGCCATGCCCTCCTCCAGGGAATCTTCCTAAGCCAGGGATCGATACTGCATCTCTTGCATCCCCTGCATTGGCAGGAGGATTCCTTACCACTGGCACCACCTGGGAAGCCCCTGAACTGGCAATGCAGCTCCAAAGAGCCAAAAAGGAGGAGCTGAAACAAGCATGCCCCGTGAGAATCTCCATAAGTGTACTAGTCACAGGGCACTCTTTCCAAATGGACTGATCGCCAGCCCCCACAACCAGTCCAAGGGTGATATGGACTGGGTTCATGGGGACATTCAGTAAGACAAATGATCTCTTTTGTGACATTTCTTACATTGTATTGGTTTTATTTATTTAGTTAGTTTGGTTACTCCTATTGTGTAATGTTACTCTTTAGTCCATGTGTCTATTTTCTGCCTATTCTACCCTCGCTGTCCACTCAGCTAGGAGAAAGGCTCTCTCAGGCTCCTGACAACACCCTGTTTTGTCCCAGGCTCACTGAAGCTGCCTGACCAGGCAGTGGCAAATTGGGCCCTGGGTTTATTTTTGACTTTTGAGTTTCTCATACTGCACACGGGCCTGAGAAATAAGAACAGTGAAGGAAATGGCAACCCATTCCAGTGTTCTTGCCTGGAGAATCACAGGGATGGGGGAGCCTGGTGGGCTGCCGTCTATGGGGTCGCACAGAGTTGGACACGACTGACATTACTTAGCAGCAGCAGCAGTAGCAGCAGCAGAGTAGAACCTGGGGAAGGAGACTCCAACAGGCACAGGGCTGACAATTATCTCCCCAGGTAAAACCGAACCACTGTGAAAACAGCCATTGACCCCTGGGGTCCACATGGGTATCAGTCGGGTCTGCCAAGTCGCATGCTTCCCAGATGGTTCCAGTCATAAGGAACCTGCCTGCCAAGGCAGGGAGATGGAAGAGCCTTGGGTTCAATCCCTGGGGCAAGAAGATCCCCTGGAGGAAGAAATGGCAACCCACTCCAGTATTCTTGCCTGGAGAATCCCATGGACAGAGTAGCCTGGTGGGGGTACAGTCTATAGGGTTGCAAAGAGTTGGACATGACTGAAGTGACTTAGCACAAACGCATGCATGCCAAGTCCCGCTGCCTTTGGGAAGGAAAACTGACTTGGGGGAACCAAGCCAAATGTGCACAACTCTGCCACTGGAAGCCAAAATGGCCTTTTGAAAGATTAATGGGGCATTTGGCTCTCTGTGTCTTAACAAGGGAGATGGAAAAAAGCTTTCTGAAAAATAGCACTGGCTTCTGGCGGGGATTCCAGAGGAGGGGGTTGCAGCTGCAGGATGGCCCTTGCATACATTTTTTCCTCAATCCTTGCTTTCTTTTTTCCCACAGTCTCTCATCATCCTGCTTCTCTCGCTTCCTCCTTTCATTTCTTCTTAGGTGTTTGGCCGCCCCCAAATGATTTCTGCCTCTCCTTTCATGTGCCCTGTCATCTGACCTTCTGCTTGTTCACACTTATCAGGAGCGGGGGGTGGGAGGGCACTTTGTATGGTGGAGAGACATGGGTTTTGGAATATAGCCTGGCTTTCAGCTCAACTCTGCTACTTTTTGAATTTATTTATTAACTTTGGGCTATGCTGGGTTTTCATTTTTGCTGTGTGAGCTTTTCTCTAGTTGTGGCAGCAGGGGCTGCTCTATAGTTGTGATGCACTGGTTTCTCGTTATGGTGGCTTCTGCTGTTGTGGACATGGGCTTTAGAACACATGGGCTTCAGTAGCTGTGGCAAGCGGGCTCTGTAGCTGTGGCTCCCGGGCTCTGAGCCAGGGTCAATAGTTGTGACTCACGGGCTTAGTTGCTCTGCTTCATGTGGGATCTTCCTGGATCAGGGCTCAAAGTCATGTCTCCTGCATGGGCAGGCAGATTCTTCACCACTGAGCTAACAGAGAAGCCCCCGCTACTTTCTAAAATGTGTACAATGGACATGGATTGTAGTGGACTTCCTTTGTGGATGGCACTCATAAATGTCATTCCCTACTGAAGGCGATTCTGGTGGAGGTGTCATCATCTGCCCCACTGCATCAGTGGGCACGTGATTGGAGCATGCAATCCCACTTGACTCAGTGGCTGGTCCAAGGCAATCAAGAAGGGCCAGTCAGAATGCTTCTAGGGATCAATCTGTGTTATAAGCTCAAAAGACCGTGGAAACCTGGGACTTCAGGGAGGCATCTTCCCTCCTGGTAGAAGAGAGGTGTTCTGAGGGTGAAGCAACACAGAACAAAGCAGGGTCAAGGACAGGGCATGGATGGGGCACCTGAATCCATGGGGGAAAGCAGATCAAGCCCTGAACCTTTCCTCTACTTTTCCTCATAAGCCAGTGTGTTATTGTTGTTGTTTTCTTGAACTAGTTTGAATTTGGTTTCTGTCTCTTGTAACTAATGGAGCCATAATGATCACACTGTGACTTTAGGTAACTTATTTAACCTCTTGGGATCTCAGTTTTCTCACCCACAAATGGACTCTCTGACCCTTGTGCCCCACCCCCTGTTTAAGTGGGGTCTATCCAAAACAAAATATGCTTGCCTATGAAACTCAGCACAGCTTCTCGTAATCATTTCTATGTAGGCTTTTCTCCCACCAGACTGAGAGCTCAGGGATTGTGTCCTATTCAACCTAGTATTTTTCAGCACTTGCCCTGGGATGTAAAAGGAGATCAACCGATGCTGATTCACTCCCATTTTTTCCTTTTCCTTCTTTTCTTCTTTCTAGTTTCCTTTCTAGTCTCCTCCTCTCTAGCTACAAGCATAGCTCTTACTTCTTTTCTTTTCTTTCTTTCCCGGGCCAAGTTTCCAGCCAGTTTCCCTTTATCCTTCTGCAGGTAAGTTTCATACCTGGGTTCTTGGTGTCTGAGCAAAAATTATGGTCATTAGTTATTGTGTGCCCAGGTGGTGCTATGAAGAAGGTCTGTTTCATCTGTCCTTGCCAGGGAAGGGGCAACTGGCCAACTGTGCCCACAAGTGGCTAGTTGCTACAAGCATTGCAAAGCTTTAACAACTAGAAATAATTGCTAGCGCAAGAATTAAGTCCAGACAGAGGTCATTTGAGCATGGTGTTAAAGTGACAACTCATGAAATTAGTCACACACGGATTCCCTTTCTTCCTTCTTCCACTCAAGTCTATCCGTTTTCTTAACAAGGGACATTTCTGATATTGCATTCCTGGAAAGTTCCCACAGAGACACGTGGTTATCCCAGGGTGAGCATGGTGTCCAGCAAATTTCTTTCTCCTTTTCTCCATACCAGTCCCTTCTTCTGGCTTTCTGGGTTGGGTAAATGGTACCGATGTTTTTTCAGGAAGCAGGATCCCCACCTAGTGATCATGTTATCCTCCTTTTACTTTGCTCCCTAGTCAAGAATATTTATCACAGATCCATCTCCTCTTTGATTGCCGTCACCCTAATGCAGGACCACTTACCTCTCACCTGTGTTATTTTAGGAGCCCTCCAGTTGCTCCCTTCCTCTCTAGTACTTCACCAATCAGTCCAACCCTTTACTTCCTCACTCTAACACTTTCAGGGGCTCCCCACTGACAAGTGGTTCAAGTAAAATGGTTTCACTGTGGAATTCAAGATGCTCTGCAAAGTAACTCAAGCCAACTTCCCAGCCCCATTTCCTTTGTTCCAACCAAACTATTTCACATCCTATTCCCTGCCTGATCTGTTCCTGTGTTTGCTCTGCTGCTATTTCTGCCTTGAATACCTTGTTTTCCTGTTAGAAACCCAACTATTTTCCCAGGACGAATTCCTATGCTGTAGAATGGTCTTCCTTTCTTGACACCGTAGAAGGAACTGACCAGTGAGGAGAACACTCTTGTAGGTTTACATTGCCTCACATTTGGTGAGTTTGATGTCTGGTCCTATTTCACCGGCTTTGACTCCAAATGGCATCTTATTGTCTCCAAGCATTAATATCATCTTCAGAAGATAAGCATTCCCATCCCAGAGAAAGTGAAAGTTGCTCAGTCATGTCCAACTCTTTGTGACCCCACGGACTGTAGTCCATGGAATTCTCCAGGCTAGAATACTGGAGTGGGTAGCCTATCTCTTCTCCAGCAGATCTTCCCAAGCTAGGAATCAACCCAGGGTCTCCTGCATTGCAGACCGATTCTTTACCAACTGAGCTATCAGGGAAGCCCAGAGAGTCTTCCAGAATAACAGCCAGTGTTTAGTGAGCACTTCCTCTGTGCCTCTGTGCTTCCTCTGTGCCAAGCTAAGAGCTTTCCACAAATTTTTGAGAGATGGTTGTTACTTTCACTTGACAGCTGAGAAATCAGGCTTAGAGAGGTTAACTTACTTACTGGAACCATCGCTAATAACAGGTAGTTCTTCAGATTCTAAAGCTCATACTTCTCACTCAACACGTGCTATAGTTATCACACAGAGCAAGGACTGAGAGCAGTTACCATAGATGCTAACTGTCTGGAGGAATATCTTTGGTCCAAGATTTTTGCCTCTGAGGATGACCGCTTTCCTGAGGAAAACTCATGCCCTTTATATGTTTGCGGTCTAAGTCAGTCTTCATTATTTAAGTGATGATCACATTTCATACAATCTTGTTTCCAAAATAATTGTTTTTATTGCTATTGAAAAGTGAGATTGATGATCACGCTTAGGGATTTTCAGTTTTCCCTATACCATCTCTGACTAGAGAAAATAAGCTGAAACATTTGCAATTTCCCTGGAAACAAGTACTGAGACTAGTAAGACAGACAATCACCTGCTTATTATTTCAATGTTGAGCCACTTTTCCCTAAATTAATGTATTTTAGAAAGAACTAGAAATTATTGAAGCCTCTGACTCATGGATGTTTTCAGGCCCTTCAGCCTTTGGGTCATGCTTGTTTTTAATGTAAAATCAAACAACATGAGGCCTCAACATTTGAAAATAGCAGAAACTGGCCAGCTGTCAGAAAACAGAAAGCAGTTGAAGAGAAATTTTGAGTCTTTATACATATTAATTATAGACCCTAAGGGTCAAAAATGGGAAAGGGGAACAACGACAGAATGAGAGGCAAGCTGTACATTAATCAGGGTGATGCTAGTTTCTGCTGCACCAACAAACTCCCAGATCTCAGTGACTTTCACATGAAAATGTATCTTGCTCACATTGAGAACTCCTTTCCAAGCAGTGCTCCAGGGAGCCAATATGCTTTTATGTTAAGATTCCAATATCTCAATACATAGCTTCTGTGGTCACTGAGTTGGAGAAAGGGAGAACCAGAGTCATGAAGGAGCTTGTTGATACTTCAACCTGGAAATGATGCATGAGACTTAAGTCTATGGTTCACTGAAAGTGAAAGTGGAAGTCACTCAGTCGTGTCCGACTTTCTGTGACCCCATAGACTATACTGTCCATGGAATTCTCCAGGCCAGAATACTGCAGTGGGAAGCCTTTCCCTTCTCCAGGGGATCTTCCCAACCCAGAGGTTGAACCCAGTATGGTCCACTGCTGCTGCTAAGTCACTTCAGTTTTGTCCGACTCTGTGCGACCCCATAGATAGCAGCCCACCAGGCTCCCCCATCCCTGGGATTCTCCAGGCAAGAACACTGGAGTGGGTTGCCATTGCCTTCTCCAATGCAGGAAAGTGAAAAGCGAAAGTGAAGTCGCTCAGTCGTGCCCGACTCTTAGTGACCTCATGGACTACAGCCTACCAGGCTCCTCCACCCATGGGATTTTCCAGGCAAGAATACTAGAGTGGGGTGCCACTGCCTTCTCCTAGCTGCATACAATTATATGGCTTTGCCCCCAGCTTGCAAGGCTGTTTCAAAGTATGGAAGAGCTTATGCATATTAAGTAAGCAATCAGTGCTCTATCAAGAGGCCAGGGCTCAGGTTGTTTAACATACTCCTTCTTTAAAAAAAAAAAAAAACATTATTGAAGTATAGTTGATTTATAATGTATCAATTTCTGTTGCACAGCAAAGTCATTCAGTTATACATATATATATATATATATATATTCTTTTTCATATTATTTTTCTTTATGGTTTATCACAAGATATTGATTATAGTTCCCTATGCTGTGTCATAGGACCTTATTGTTTATCTATCCATTCATTCTATATATCTGGCATCCAGTCCCATCACTTCATGGCAAATAGATGGAAAAACAATGAAAACAGTGACAGACTATTTTGGGGGGCTCCAAAATCACTGCAGATGGTGACTGCAGCCATGAAATTAAAAGACGCTCATTCCTTGGAAGAAAAGCTATGACCAACCTAAACAGCATATTAAAAAGCAGAAACATTACTTTGCCAACAAAGGTCTATCTACTCAAAGCTATGGTTTTTCCAGTAATTATGTATGAATGTGAGAGTTGAACTATAAAGAAAGCTGAGCACTGAAGAATTGATGCTTTTGAACTGTGGTGTTAGAGAACACTCTTGAGAATCCCTTGGACTGCAAGGAGATCCAACCAGTCAATCCTAAAGGAAATCAGTCCTGAATATTCATTGAAAGGACTGATGCTGAAGCTGAAACTCCAATACTTTGACCACCTGATGCGAAGAACTAACTCATTGGAAAAGACCCTGATGCTGAGGAAGATTGAAGGCAGGAGAAGAAGAGGACAACAGATGATGAGATGGTTGGATGGCATCACCGACTCGATGGACATGAGTTTGAGCAAGTTTCGGGAGCTGGTGATGGACAGGGAAGCCTGGCATGCTGTAGTCCATGGGCTTGCAAAGAGTCAGACATGACTGAGCAACTGAACTGAACTGATTCTATAGATAATAGAATTTAGCATACTTTTAATTCATTGACTAGGTAAGTTCCTAAAATTTTCACCTTTAGACTCCTGTACTTTCTATAGTAGAAACTGAAGCTGAAGAAACTCAGAAAAGAGGTAGAAAAGAAGAATAGCACTTTCTTCTATGATTTGAATTTAATCTCTCTAGCAGACAAATTGAAATTTACCTTTGTATCTCATTTTAGAGACTTTAATACCACACAGTAGGCTGGCAACCAATATTCTAGTCCCAACGATTTCATTAACTAACGTTTAACCTTGAGCGTCTAACTTTATTTCTTTGATTCTCAGTGCTCATCGGTACATTGAGAATCACGAGGCATTATGCTTCACCAAGTTACTGTGAAGTTCACATCAGATGTCTGAAATGCTTAGCAGAGTGCTCAGCTCATATTAGGTGCTGAAATGTTTGTTGAATGAATGTTATTGTTCAGTCACCAAGCTGTATCCAACTGTCTTGTGACCCCATGGACTGTAGCCCATCAGGCTCCTCTGTCCATGGGATTTCCCAGGTAAGAATACTGGACTGGGTTAACATTATCTTCTCCAGGGGATCTTCCCGACCCAGGGATCAAACTCACATCTCCTGGATTGGCAGGCAGATTCTTTACCACTGAGCCACCTGGGAAGCCCCATTGAATGAGTATCCATGAAGAAATTAACTGCTGTCTGTTGAATCTAAAAGAAGCTGCTAAGACATGTCTGACTGTTGAGATCCCATGGACTGTAGCCTGCCAGGCAGCTCTGTCCATGGGAATTTCCAGGCAACTATATTGGAGTGGTTTGCCATTTCCTTCTCCAGGGGATCTTTCTGACCCAGAGATCAAACCCAGGTCTCCTGCCCTGCAGGAAGATTCTTTACCAACTGAGCTACCAGGGAAGCCCATTAAGAAGCTTCTACCATCATGAAATGAGACATAAATGGTGTGAATGGCACAGGATCATTTTAGTCATTCAGAATGTCATGATTGGTGAATTCACTCTTGTGGGGGACTGTTTCAAAATAAAAGTAATTCATTCTACTTCATTGAGCTATTATGAAACTCAAATTAGATATTTGTGAAAAGGCTATGTAAACTATTAAATACCATGTAAATGTAAAGTATTGGTATTAATAATATTGGGATCAGGGCTGGCTTCACAGGGTTATGACCTGTGTTGTAGTCATACACATCCCCATACTTAGAAGGGTCTCACTCTTGGCTTAACAATCTGTGTGTCACCACTTTGAAATTCTTAATAATTTTTGAACAAGAGGCACCCCATCCTCACTTTACCCTGGGCCCACAAAATTATGTAGCTGATCCTGGTCATGACTTAAAATGCTACTTCTTTTTGTCAAAATAAGGGAGTTAGAGATGCTTTTTTTCCAATCCCTTGCAGTCCTAAAATTATATGGTTCTAAAAAATACTCCAAATGTACCATTTTTGTGTTTTTTTTTAAAAAACTCTGCAGCATTCTTCTATTTCTAATCAAACATTTCATCAAGTATCAGTTATTTCTCACAAGCTCTCAGTCTTTTTGTTTCCACTCCTGTGAAGTCCTAGGAAAAGATTTCATTTTTCCCACAAGATTCAGTCTACTTAGCAAAAATCCTTAGAGACAATTTCAACTTTGTGTTTTTCTGAGGCCTCTTTCAAAGTATGCTGTGTGCATACTTCATGGTCTGTACTCTAGACTGAAGACTAGTATTGAGTAATATATTTCATGCTTTTGCAAAAGAACAAGGTTTTAAAACATCTACTTTGGAAAGAGAACTTTGGAGTCATGGTGTTTTGCTTCTAAAACAGGGAAGCTGTGATGTAGTGGGAAATGTAGAAGATGGCATTTGTAGATTTCTGTTCACATTCTCATTCATCAATTACTGTGTACACGAGCTGAACCAAGTTGCTTAAATCTCTCTGAGTCTTTGCTTCCTCATCCGTGAAGCGGGATGACAGAGGGTGGGGGCGGGTAGAATCAATTCCATAGGATTCGGAGGGCACGATATGAAAATAATATTCTTGAAACACCTTTTAAGTTGTGATATAGCCACAGAAGGGACTAACACATTACAGAGTTGTTTTCATTATAAAGAACTTCATCCCATGAATGAATTCATCAACCATGAAACCTAAAGAACTAAAATGACACCGTGCACTATTTCTCCATAATATCATAGTGCTTAGCTCCACAAATTTTCCTGAATTAGGTAGCAAACAGGCTATTTTGTTGATGGATATTCATTTAACAAGTATCTTTTGAACATCCACTGTGAGCTTGGCACTCTGCTAAGCACACACCAAGAATTCTGGTATTAGCTCATAATCGGACAGTCTAAAACTACATAGCATTGATCTACATAGCAAAACTACGTAGCAGCTATGCTTAATCATAACTATTTCATCAGCAAGCACTTAGTGCATATCCACTATATGCCAGGCCTATACTATGTAGATTTTTTAAGAATAGGTAAGAGGTGCTATCAGAGAAGGCAATGGCACCCCACTCCAGTACTCTTGCCTGGAAAATCCCATGGATGGAGGAGCCTGGTGGGCTGCAGTCCATGGGGTCACTAAGAGTCGGACACAACTGAGTGACTTCACTTTCCCTTTTCACTTTCATGCATTGGAGAAGGAAATGGCAACCCACTCCAGTATTCTTGCTTGGAGAATCCCAGGGATGGCGGAGCCTGGTGGGTTGCCGTCTATGGGGTCGCACAGAGTCGGACACGACTGAAGCGACTTAGCAGCAGCAGCAGCAAGAGGTGCTATAGGGATTATAACAGAGATCAAATAAGTCTTTTGTATTTTTTAATGTAGAAGTGAGGGGAAAGAAAGTTAATGTAAAAACTGGAAGCAGAAATTCTCAGGGAATTACTAGCAAAATACTATGATGGGCCATCCCAGTTAGGAAGGATAACCCCTGGGCCAGGGATAAGATGAGTAAGTGAGAGAAGTAAAATATTAAATATTAAAATAAAGTAAGAAATTATGTGCTGATTGTGTACAATAAAGATTTATAAATTTCTCCAAAGAATCTCAAAAAGGAGAGAGTAGAAGGACCTAGAATGAGAGAAATCTGAGGGAGATTAAAGGAGGATACAGGGTTTGGGGAAAAGGAAGAAAGAGAATGAGGCAGGAAGATGCAGAAAGATAAGGCCCTGAGAAGAGTCCATTGAGAGGCTCCCAGTGGCAGGAATTACTGCTGCTCCCAGTTGTGACACCTGCACACTGCGGGACTCTAGGAAGAGGTTATCAGCCTCCAGTCACATAGTTATAAAACAATTCCTCAGAAGATGGTAATGAAAATCTCAAGGAAAACAAGCTTGTTTTTCTAATTCACACATCATCTGGGCTAGCAGGAGTATGCTGGCTAGGGGAATTTCGAAAAGAGCTGCAATTTTATATTGCTTCCAGCATCACCTCCAATATGCCCCCCAAATTATACTATACAGAATTTTCTAGTACGGATGGGACTTTGAAAAACTCAAGGGAAAAGGTGAGTTGGTGGTGGTGGTTAGAAAGGAAGAGCTAGGCAGGGAGATATTGGTAAGAGCTCAGGAACTCAGCAGAGGCCCCAGATTACCAGGTTTGTTTTGCCCCATGGCAGGCACAGTGAGCAAAAAACACTGAGACGCCAGGTTTGCAGCAGAGAGGACCTGAACATTGAATGGTACAGAAAGGTTGCAGCAGCCATTCAGAATGCAATCCAGTGTGACCATGTCATCCATGACTCAAATTAAAAAATTAAAAAAAAAACTACTACCCAGATGTCACTGGATCGTTTTTTCAAGAGAGTAGATAGAACTAAATCCAGCAAGAAACTAGAACCTGTGCCATCCACCTCAGGCATGATGAAATTGCAACTTGCTGATGATCCTTCAGCTCTATCATCTCTCACCTCCTCTCCCACCTCTAGTCAGTAACTCTTCTCACCTGTTCACTGGATGCCAGTCCCTGCATGCCAGCTGTCATACTGTACCACTGCCCTTTTCAAGGCACTGTACTGTAAGATTAGAAATGTTTTCCTAAAAAAAAAAGGAAGAGAGAAAGCAGTCTTATTTGAAAGGCAGTCGGGCAAGGAAATGGGAGGACTAAATCTCAGATCCACCTCTGAGAAGGCAAGGGATTCGGGTATTTCTTGGATAATGAATAAAGAAGCAGGGTGGCCCAAGACATGGGGAGCATGGGGAAAGGTGATTGGAAAGAGGTGTCCTGATCATAGTTCTGGGTGGGTGTAACTCAGCTACAGGTCTCTGCACCTTCTGAGGGTGAACTTCATGGTCTTCCTGTTTCCAGAGGTCATCCAAGGGACACTCACGCATGCCCAAGGGTTGGTTGTCCTATCCAGTCTTAACTATCCACTTTTAACTGGCTCAGCTCAAACTGGCTCAGCTGACTCCAAGTCCCTAGAAGACAACTTGGGCAAATATATTATTGTTGAGGTGAAGTGCCGCTTGGAGGATGTGCAAGTCTTAAAACAACCTCGATTAGTGAAGGCAGGCGAATGGATTTAACCCACTGTTTAACTGACCATGTTAGGTGTGTTTTTCACATGAGATCCCCCGCTGCCCAACAGATACTCAAGCTATTCTGTTGGCCCTTCATCTTTAAAAGCACACGCGAAATGGGGCTTATTGTTGTTCAATAGCATTCCACTCTTTGCGACCCCGTGAACTGCAGCATGCCAGGCTTTCCATCTCCTGGAGCTTGCTCAAACTCCTGTCCATTGTTTGGTGATGCCATTCAACCATCTCATCCCCTGTCGTCCGCTCCTCCTCTGCCTTCAATCTTTCCCAGCATCAGAGTCTTTTCCAATGAGTCAGTTCTTCTCATCAGTTGGCCAAAATATTGGCACTTCAGCTTCAGCATCAGTCCTTCTAATGAAATGGGGCTGCTGCTGCTGCTGCTGCTGCTGCTGCTAAGTCGCTTCAGTCATGTCCGACTCTCTTCGACCCCATAGATGGCAGCCCACCAGGCTCCTCTGTCTCTGGGATTCTCCAGGCAAGAACACTGGAGTGGGTTGTCATTTCCTTCTCCAATGCATGAAAGTGAAAAGTGAAAGTGAAGTCACTCAGTCGTGTCCAACTCTTCGCGACCCCATGGACCGCAGCCTACCAGGCTCCTCCGTCCATGGGATTTTTCAGGCAAGAGTACTGGAGTGGGGTGCCATTGCCTTCTCTGGAATGGGGCTACTGGTTCTTAAACTCTACCTATCCACTGGGTATGGTCAGATACCCATACCCAGTATGGAAAAATCATAGCTTTGACTATACAGGCCTTTGTCAGCAAGGTAATGTCTCTGCTTTTTAATACACTATCTAGGTTCATCATAGCTTTTCTCCCAAGGAGCAGGCGTCTTTTAATTTTGTGGCTGCAGTCACCATCTGTAGTGATCTTGGAGCCCAAGAAAATAAAATCTCACTGTTTTCATTGTTTCCCCATCTTTGGCCATGAAGAGATGGGACCAGATGCCATGATCTTCATTTTCTGAATGTTGAATTTTAAACCAGCTTTAAAAAGTTGAGTTTTAAACATTGAGCTTCTAAAGCTGGTTTAAAAATCCCTTAACTTTAGGTAAAAACACCTAAACACTGATGCTTCTCGCATCAGTGGTGATGAAAAGAAAACAAAGCAACCCAACAACAGCAGCAAGAGTCTCCTTGAATGCAAGCAAGAGCCATAAAATGGAGGAAATTGCTCATGCAAAGGTCCCTTTTCTTGTCCCTGAACTCTGGGGGACCTTCAGAACCGTAGGGGACCCCAGTGTAGGCCATCGTTTTCTGCAGAGGGAAAATGCAGGCCAGTCTAAATGGTTTCAGCTGCCGGGGCCCAGGAGCTGTCCCAGCATTCCACAGCACAGGCTCTCATTTCACTTGAAAGCACAGACTTCCCCACCCCTCACCACCCTCAGAATTTGTAATCTAGATTCGAAACCACATGTCGTCATGCTGATCATTTTTTCCTGAGATTGTCAAACTTTTGCAGCTAATTATCAGTTGGAGTCAGTGTAACAAAACCTGCGTTTCTATGCTGGATTTTATTAAAATGCCTCTGATATCAGCAGGGGCTGCGGTGAACTTGCTGCTAGTACATGCAACGGGGTTTTTCCTTTCTCTGCAAGGAAAGCCCCAGCAGGTTTTATAAATCAGTGCTCTTAACTGGAATGGCAGAGACTTACTGTAAGTAAGTGCTATCACTTCCGCTTTTAAGAAACAACTATTTCCTGGCTTTTCAATTAGGAAGGCTTTGGGGGGCTATGAAGGAAAATGTAATATGTAATAAATATACTAAGGAACAAGCCTGATTAATGGCAGCTCAGAAGAGTCCTTTAAGCTGATGCCTCATAGCCCAGGAATCTGCATTTACTGGCATCCTCTGAAAAACTAGTTTTCATGAATGTTATAAAGAATACTCAGAATCCCAGAAAGCCCCCGGAAAACTCACCTTGAACTCTTTGGCTCAAGATTAAAATCGTTCTTGAAAGGTAGAATAGGCTAAAAGACACTGCAGTGTAAAGCAACTATACTCCAATAAAAAACAGTACTGGAAGAAATAATCAAATGTAATATTATATATATATGTATGTGGAACATTATTGATAACTGCAAAATATTTAAAATAACTTAAATGTTAAAGCATAGAAGAGTGGCTGGATTATCTATGGTTCATCCACACACATAATATGCAGCTTAAAAAAGAATGAAGAACTAAGGGCAACATGGGATCCTGGACTGGGTTATGGAGTAAAAGGACATGAAGTGGAAAAACTGGTAAAATTCAAATAAAGTCTATAGTTTAGTGAGAAAAAAAAAAAAAAGACTGAATGCTGTTAGTGTCCTGGTATCCTCTGCATTGAAAACTGCTGTGAGGACAAGGGGACAGGCTTGCCCAGGGTTCAACTTCCACTGCAGGTGATATGCTGAGGATGGAGGGAAAGGGGAAAGAGAGGGAGAGAAGGAACACAGCTTAAGTCCTAGTACTTTCTTAGGACTTCTGAGCCTATCAACGTAGAACATCTAGAAGAGGTCATCAGACCTGAACACAACCCCAGATCACTCCCATTTATACCCGTGCCTCTCTTCTTCCATCCCTGATCATAGAAAACTAGGTTTTCCTTCTGTCTGACCCTGTGTTCTCCTCAGCTTTTCCAGTATGTTGCTTCACCACATTTTCAGCTATATCTGCATCTTAATCACTCTGGCTTCTTGTCTCTAGATGCGTTCAAGTCCCCTTCATTCTAAAGGTGATCCCTCCTCTTTTTTTTTTTTCATCATAGCTGAATTCCAAAACATGCTGCCTGCACATTCTTAACCTGTCACCCATTGCAATCTGGCTATCTTCCAGCACCTTTCTCACTGAAACTTCTAAGAATCACCACACATCTTCCTAAAAATCTCTCTTCAATAATTACTGTAATTTACCTTTCTGCTGCCTGTGATTATTTTCATACTGACCTTCTTTCTTTCTACCAGTTTTAGGATGATGGCTTCTCCTTCTGATGCTTCCAAATGCTTGTTTCCCAATGTCAGTTCTTCTTGGGTGGTCCTTTAAAAGCAGAACCATCACAGAATACCATTCTCACTTTCCTGTAATATGAGTTTCTTTATCGGTAAAAAGAGGATGATGTTGCTGGTGGGAATGTGAAGTGATGCAGCCACCTTGGAGTTATTATTTGACCATTCCTAGTACCTACTCATAGCCTCAAAGGAAATAAAAACATATGCAAACACAAAATCTTGTATACAATTGTTCATAGCAACATGATTCATAATAGCCAAAAAAATAGAAACAATACAGATGCCATCAACTGAAAAATGAAGTGTGGTATATCCACACAATGGAATATTGTGTGTGTGCTCAGTCGTGTCCAATTCTTTGCAATCCAAAGGACTGTAGCCCACCAGGCTCCTCCATCCATGGGTTTTCCCGGACAAGAATACTGGAGTGGGTTGTCATTTCCTACTCCAGGGGATCTTCCTGACTCACAGATCCAAACTGTGTCTCTTCAATCTCCTGCAATGGCAGGCAGATTTTTTACCATCCGCGCCACTTGGAAAGCCCAATGGAATATTACTTAATCATAAAAAGGAATGTAGTACTGGTGCATGCTATAGCTGAATGAACTTAAAAACATGCTACAGTATGAATGAGCTTTGAAAACATGTCACAACATGAATGAAGCAAATCACAAAAGACTACATAGTATAATATATAATTATAATCATATTATAATACAGTTACAATACAATTATATGAAATATCTAGCAATGAAAAATTTAGTGTCTTAAAACAACAGCAATTCTACTTCTCACAATTCTATAGATCTGCCATGTGGTTCTTCTGCCTCATGTAGCAACGGCTGGGGTACTGGGGGTAGGGGGGCCTGGGAGGTCTAGATGTCTCATTCACATAGCTATCAGTGGTTGATGGTCACTAGCTGGTTGCTCAGCTGAGGCCAACATCCAGGAGCTCTGGTTCTTCTCTTCATGGGCCTATCCATATGGCTGCTTGAGCTTCCTCATAATATGATACCTAGTTACAAGAGCACTCCCAGTCAGCAAACCCAACATGCAAGTATTTACCAAGCAGCCACTTTTACATTGTGCTGCCGATTCTCTACAGACCAAAGCTAGTCCACATGGCCAAGCCCGAGAGTCGTTGTTGGAAAGGCTGAAACAGACTTGAACGCTGAGAGTCATGGTTTATTGAGGATCACCATAATAACAGGCTTTATGAAGACAAAAGTGACACATATCGTGCAAGTTTTAGAGAACAATGAAAAATTTTCTTCCTCTCTGACCAGCTAGTTATTATGGTACTTTCTCTGTAGAACACTTGCAAGCCATAGAAAGTAAGCATTTACCACACATAAGACTAAACGCCTATCCCATTTCTGGGTTCTAGAAATCCTTTACAGAGATATGACTAAACCTGGATCTAAGGAGCTTATGGTCATGTCAGGGAGACAGGTATGCAAATACACAACTATAAAACAGTGTAATGATATAATAAACGTGCATATCTTCAAGACAAATTTGGAGTCCAGAAGAGAGGGCTCACAAGTCTGCTTGACAGAGGAGAAGGAGGCATTTTCCAGCTAAACAAGGGCAGGGGAGAAGCATTGTAGACAGAATGAAACAGCATATACCATCATGACAGTCTCTGCTAGAATTACAGCTCAGTGCTCTGTAGTATTAAGTGTGTGTGTGTGTGTGTGAACTGTTATTTAGAAGACATAGCTGGACAGGTATGTGGAGACCAGATCAGGCATGATCTTGTATTCCATGCTAAAGTGTGCCAGCCCTCATGACCACCCCATGGGAAATGCAGATCCATGGAAGACTTCATCAGAGGAGCAGAGAGACTGGCTTGTCTATTATGGAGATTGGCTGACTCCACATCCTTCCTTGGTTTGGGGTTTGTTTGCTTCTTGCCATTTTTGTAGCATAACTCAGTGCTTCTACAAACTCCCCGCAAAGAATAATCCCCTCAACAAACACTAAGAGGAAATAGGGATTTTCGCTACGTTTTTACCATGTAGAGATTTCTACCTCTCTTAAAAAACCAAAGATCTTATGTGTGAGACTGCAGGAGGAGTCACATTCAAGGGTACACAACTCCTCCCAGTCCCTCACTGGCTGCCAGCAGTATCCCCACCTCTCTCTGAAAATTTTTCTTCAAGACCTTTCATTTTCTCTGACTATTGGAGCTCATGCTCCCCTCCTCCTCTGCTTCACTGTCTTCCTCTTTCACATGCAGAGCAACTGAGAGTGATCTCAACACTTCCATTCCCATCACATCACTCATCAAAAGAAACTTGTCAACATCAGTATCTTCATATACCTTGAAAGGCATCAGAGAGTTTTAATTATATAATTAAAATGTCAGTGTCTATTTCCACTGTATCTTTAAAATCTCACTTTTGGAAGCAGGATAAAGAATAGATTGAGTCGGGAACAGATTGAAACTAAACACAGAGAGACCAACAAGGAAGGGCATACATTAGCAAAGAAAAAGTAGCAGCGAGTCTGAAAGAGGTCTGTGAGATGGGGGTAGAAGGGGCAGATACCATGATAATGAAGAGGTAGAATCAAGTGGATCTTGCCACTCATCGGCTTGCATAACATTCACTAAAAATAGCAGCATTACTCCTTCCAAAAAAGAATAGGATTTGTTAGGATTTGGGACTATTTGTTGAGCCAGAGCTGGAATAGGAAATAACACTGTGATAGGAAATTAGCTGAGATGTGGATACATTGAGGCTCTCAACTCCCCACACCAGCCATATTGAAAATATCAAGGATGACAATACAGTATGAGACTAATTTTTTAAAATATCAGATCTCACTCATTCAAATAGGTGCTGGCCTCTAAGTCACCATGGGCACCTGTCACTTATTCCAACAATGCTACCATTGTTGAAATCTTTTCTGGGTTCCCCTTTTCTATCTGCATTTGGAGCCAGGATATGAGACACCCAATAGTCTGGCTTCATTACCTAATGGTGACTTTTTATTTTTCCTCTGGATAGCTTTAGCCACCTCAAACGAACAACCAAATTGCTTTCCAGACACCAAGACTAAGCCATTAATTTAGGAAAATAACTTGGGACTGGAGAACAGAAGAGCTTCAGCTGAGGCTCATGGTTGGGAACACGGCCACAGCCAACAGATTTGTCACAAAGAGACGCCGGGCCTGTCCTGCCCGCCTCCTCACCCCCAACTTCCCGAGCCCCACACGCCATTAGAATGTAATCCAGGCAACTTCCTGGATTACATACGAGTGTGACGTGACTCTTCGTTCCTGCAATTAGAGAAGCAAAAGGGATTCAAACAGAATAAGAAAGGACACAGGAAGCTGGAAATGAGCGTTCCTCCAAAAGGGCCACTGCTGGTTTGCAACAGGATGAGGCTGAAAATGGACTTTCCTTTGGTGGACTCATTGGTCATCACCAGGATCTGCCTTTCCCAGAGAAGCGTGGGCATTTTAAAGCCATTCAGGCTCAGGGGGAAGTCTGGGTATGTTCAGTATGCGCTCAACAGACATTCCTCACTGTCAAAAAAAAAAAAAAAAGAGAGAGAGAGAAAAGAAAATATCAGTAAGTGTAAGCTATTAGTAAGTCAATGAGTTTAATACATGAGAAGTGAGAAACACAATGCCAAACTATAAAATTTGCTCAGTGTTAAATAAATGATCTGGAAAATCATGGGGACTGGTTGTTTTTTTTTTTGTCATTTTTCAATGGAAAAACACATAGCACATAAACTACTGTACACTGGCCACCAATCTGGCTGTTTCCACAGAGCTGCGAATTTCGGATGATTGCCTTTATTTAGTTAACATAGATATATACGGCACATACCACATTCCAGACACTGTTGGAAGCATCTTATAAATACTAATTCTTTTAATTCTGATATCAGTCTCATGAATGAGGTGCTCCTATTATTTTTAAGTTATTTATGTATTTTTATGATTCATTGCTAAGGTATACTTTTTTAACTAACTGAACCATTGTGGGTCCCAATCGTATTTAATTATAAAGCTTCCTATGTACTTTCTTTTTTGATTTTGAATCTACATTTTTATTGGAATATAATTGCTTTATCAAAAAAACTAGCACAGCAATGTATGGTACTCTTATTTTTACCTCTAGCTTACAGATGAAAAACCTAGAACCTAGAGAGGCTAAATAGCCCACCCAAGGTCACTCAGCTAGTAAATTGTAAGTGCTGTGCTCCTAACTGCCATAATTTTCCACCTTCTTAAATTTAACTTTGGCAGCCTTTTTGTCTCTGGTACCACTGCCTACATCCTGCAATCTTTTTTTCTCCCAGGGGTTTTCTGGAGTGGATCAAAGATAGCTGGTCCTTGGGTCCCCTAGATAGAACAGGAAAAACAAAACTAAACTCAACTAAGGACATAATCTGAGTTGAAGATACCTCAGTGGTCATTAACCCAGGCATTGCCAAACATTTTTGTCTTTAATAAAATATTATTATTATTTTGGCCACATATGGCTTGTGGGATCTTAGTTCCCTGGGCCATGAAAGTGAACATGCTGAGTCCTAACCACTGGACTGACAGGAAATTCCCTAAACCTTATTTTTAGAACAGGTTTAGGTTTATATAAAAATTGTGTAAATGGTAGAGAGTCCCCATATACCCCACAGCCAGTTTGCCCTATTTTGAACATCTTATTTTAGTATGGTACACTGTTCATAAATTATTAACCATAGTTCACTCTTTATTCAAGTTCCCTTGTGTGTGTGTGCATGCTCAGTTATGCCAGGCTCCTCTGTCCATGGGACTCTTCTGGCAAGAATACTGGAGTGGGTTGCCATTTTCTCTTCCAGGGATCTTCCCATCCCAGGGATCAAACCCACATCTCCTGGGTTTCCTGCATTGCAGGTGGACTCTTTACCCACAGAGCCATCAGGGAAGCCCCAAATTCCCTCAGTTTTTACCTTTTTTTGTCCCAGGATCCCAACCAGGATCCACATCACATGTAATAGGCAAGTCTCTTTAGCTTCTTCCTGTGAGAGTTTCCCAGATCTTTCCTCTTTTGGATGACCTTGACAGTCTTGAAGAGGATTTTGTAAGGTATTTTGTAGAATGTTCTTCACTGTGATTATATACAATATTTTTCTCAGGTTAGATTGCAGCAACAAGTTTTGGTTGGGGAGAGCAGAGAGACCACAGGATAAAGCACTATTTTCATCACTTTGTGTCAAGGGGACATACTATCAATATGATTTTACTGTTGTTGATGTTGACCTTGATCTGCCTGATAATCCCCCAATCTATGTTTTATTTTGGTCTGGTTTCAATGCTCACTTTGACCCTTCAGACTAGGTTTTTCCTTGCCTTTTAGCATGGTTTGTAATTTTTTTCTAGAGAGCTGGGTATGATGTACCAGGTATTAGGAACTGAGGCACACGGGCCTAAATCCTCACTAAAGTGTGAGGATTCACGTTAATCTGGCTACAGGTTGGTCTGTGCGTGGTGTATCCTGGGGATTTTGGTGCCATAAGCTTCAAATTCCTCTGTTGTCCTTTCTTTGAGTCCCCATTGTAGCCTGGTTTGGGTTTCTCTCTGAACCTCCAGATCTTAGGGTGGTGGTTACCCCTGAAAACTCACCCGTTTGATAAGTCTAAGAAAAGTAATTGGTTTTCAATTAATTCACCTTTTTCTTTTCTTTTGTTATAATGATCATAGTGCTGATTTCTAAGCCCCTTACTTGTTGAAGCTAAGCCAGAAGTCTTCCAAACGTTTTTAAGAGTAGAAACTTTTCCAAATGAACTTTCATGTAACTGGGCTGGGTCTCATCACTGTGCAGCCCAACTCAATCCTAGTGCTGGAGTATTTTCCATCTGCACTTCCATGGTCCTGTTGGGTGTCTAGGGCACCCACTTGTCTCCCATTCTGTGTTGCAGGAGATTTGCAAGTGCCCTAGGTCATTCAGTCGTGGGGTGTCCATGTGAGGAAGTAAGGATGGGACTCAGAAAGATCTTCAGGCATGGGCAGGAATCTTTTCAGCTGGAAAATCCAACAGAAATGGCCAGATAGATGGTAGAAGGACCCCAGCAAACAGTAGTGTGAAGAGGAGCCCATGGGGTTTCTTCCATGTGATGGTGGATCACGTTGCCCATGAGAGGGAGGTATTTTGGTCCTCAGGCTCTGATTGGCCCCCATGAGGCTCCTTGGTGCTGGCTGTTCTTTGGCTATTGATCTTTAGTCCTATACATTCTCCACCCTCTCTGTCAAGACTTGGTTCTCTAGTCTAACACTTTGAAGTCATCCTTGAAAATTATGCTCCATCCTCTTCCCTTAGCTCTACTGTAACCCAGCTAACCCTCAGCCAGTCCCCCAAGGATGGTGGGATGAGGGCTCTGGGGCTTCCTCCAGCCTCTACCACTTATGTCCTGGAATGAAGTCTCCATTCTGCTCCCAATGTCCTAATTATTAAGAACCTTTTTTTCTTTTAGTAAAATGTGGCTACACAAAGCAAAGGCTTTGACTTCCTGAATTAATATTTTGGACATGGGTGTTGACATTCTAAAGTCAAACTGAAAATTGATAGTTGTTCTAATTTTTAAATTTATTCTATAACCTCAGTGGGCTTCCTAGGTGACTCAGCTGTGAAAGAATTGCCTGGAATGCAGGAGATGAGCAGGAGACCCTGGTTCAGTCCCTGGATTGGGAAGATTCCCTGGAGAAGGAAATGGCAACTCACTCCAGTATTCTTGCCTGGAGAATTCCATGGACATAGAAGGCTGGCCGGCTACAGTTCATGGTGTTGCAAAAGAGTTGGACACAACGGAGCAACTAAACAACAACAATAACCTTCTCAATATTCCCTAAAGCAGTTTGAATGCTTTTGACTAATTAGGGAACAAGTCATGGATTCATACAAAGAAATATTGAATCAAAGATTTAATATTATTGAATTATAATAATTATATCAATTATCAAAGATAATTACTTTAAAATATTTTTTCTCTGTATTCCTTCAGATGGTGACTGTGTGTATGTGTGTGTGTATGTGTGTGTGTGTGTGTGTGTGTGTGTGTGTGTACAAACTCTGGTTGGAGGGGGATCTAGGGTTCCAGAGCCCGGCACAACTAGCCTTCTCCACCACTTTCCTAGTCCTCTGAAGCCATTCTTATACAGGTCATCCACATTGTCACATCCAGTGGTCAGTCCTCAGTCCATCTTTCTCGCCCTGTCAGCAGCACGGGCTTGACACGTCCTCAATCCTTCCATCTTGCTGGTTGCTCCTTTGAACCTCCCTTGCTGGCTTCTTCCCTTCTCTCTTGTCACTAAATGCCAACCTGCCCAGAGCCCCAGTCTTGTCCTCGGCACACCTCTGTTCCCTACCTGAGCTCATCCAATGTCACGACTATAATACCACCTCTATGCTGATGACTCAGTTACATATACCTCCAGCCCAGACCGCTCCTCCTGACTCTAGACTCCTAAACCCCATGAAGTAAGCTGCTGAATACTGTTCAGAACCAAACTCCTCTCCTTCTCTCCCAAACCTGCCCCTCTCCCCAGGATTCCACGTCTCCATAAATGGCACTTAAATTTGCTAGCTTCTTAAGCCATGAGCCTTGGCCTGCATTTGGTCTCATCCTCCACTTAATCTATCAGCAAATCCTGTCAGTGTCACCCCACGTCTGACTGCTTCTCTTTCATTGCTCCCATCCTGGTTCAGGTCACCAAGCTATGACCTGACTTTTGATCTCCCTACTGCCTCCTTAATGTTCTATATTATGTTCCCCTTACTTTTACATGTAAGTAAGATCCTGTCCTCCCTTCTGTCCAGCCCTCTGGTGCCACCTAGGTTTGCAAGCCTCCTATGATCGTTGTGGTTGTTGTTCAGTCGCTAAGTCATGTCCCACTCTTGCGACTCCATGGACTACTACCAGCATGCCAGGCTTTCCTGTCCTTCACCATCTCCCAAAGTTTGCTCAAATTCATGTCCACTGAGTCAGTGATGCTATCTAACCATCTCATCCTCTGCTGCCCCCTTCTCCTCCTGCCCTCAGTCTTTCCCAGCATCAGGACTGTGTGCCCAGCTAACTCTCCAACTCCATTTCCTACCTCTCGACAACTGACTTCCCCACCCAGCCCTCACAGCCTCCATTCTTGCTACTTAAATATGCCAAACTCATTCCCACACCAGGGTCTTCACACTGCTCTTCCTTCTTCCTGAGAACTCTACCCCAAGTACCCAGCTGGCTCTCTTCCTCAGTTCCTTTGGGCTTCTTTTTATTTTTTACCCTATTGTGAGTCTTTCCCTGGCCACCTTATTCAATACAGAGCCACTGTCTCCCTGTGTCCTCATTCTATTTATTTTTTTTCTCAGCATTTACTGTAATCTGAAATACCACCTACTATATATTTACTGGTATCTCCCTTATTAAAAAGAAACCTCAACATGGGAAGATGGATGCATGCATATATATGTACAGCTGAGTCCCTTCAGTGTTCACCTGAAACTATCACAACATTGTTTGTTAATCTACTACACCCCAATTCAAAATTTAAAAAAAATTTTTAATGAAATTTTAAGAATAAATATTGATAAAAAGAAAGCTTAGTCAGAGCAAGATCTTTGTCTTTTTTTGGACGGGGGCACTTTCTCCCCAGTGCTTAGAATAAGAAGAATGCCTGGTACATAGCAGAAGCTCAATAAAGGATGAAGGAATAAATCCTGTGTGCATGAGTACTAAATCACTTTAGTCGTGTCTGACTCTTTGCAGCCCCATGGACTGTAGCCTGCCAGGCTCCTCTTTCCTTGGGATTCTCCAGGCAAGAATACTAGAGTGGGTTGCTGTGCCCTCCTCCAGGGGATCTTCACAATCCACTGAAAGAATCCTGCATTGACAGGTAGATTCTTTAACACTGAGCCACCAGGGAGCCCATAAGAGGTCAGATAAAAACCTGGGCTAAGTCTCAGTTTTCATACTTAGTAGCCCAGTGATACTATTCACTACAAACCTCAATTTCCTCAGGAGTACACTAGAACCAATATACAAAGGAGAGGGAGAGAGAGAAAGGAGGAGAGACGAAGTACAATTGTGTGTGTAATTGCTTACTTAGCTCAACACTTAGCCCACGTGATGCCCTCAATAAATGCTCACCTTTAATTACTGTCTCACTGGTTTCTATCTGCTTTTGGAATCTTGCCCTTTCCCTTCTAGATCTGCACGTTTGAGTTCTTGGTAACTCTCTTCTCTTCTAAATGGAATCTAGAAAAGAGAGAAAGAGCTCATGTTATTGAACTTGAGATTGGTTCCTCACCTTTGTATATGGGATTGATTTAGTGCTGTCTGTCTGTTTAGCTGGCATTGTTCTTATAACATCCTGGGCACCCTTTTGAGTGCGTGAATCACACCAGCTCTGAAGAACAGAGTCATGAGAATAACTTAGGAGCCCAGATGTGAATGACAGGTCTGCTATGAGTGCTTCTGTGTGGTGACAACTTGCCCTCCATGTATACCTGCAACACTGTGTTAATATCTCACCTTTGACAATGGCATTGGTTCCAGAGAAATAATAGTTTAACTCTCCTCTCTGGGTTCAGGAGAGGTGGGAGCTTGCGAACAAGAGGAAAACTGTGTTTCTATCCTGAGCTCACTTACAGGGGCGCCCCATGTTTGCCGTTCACAAAATCCTGTGCTGTTCTCATCTGAGGCCTGCCAGCTTCAGAGGTTAAGTTTCCAAGACCAAAGGAAAGTGGGGGCTGGAGGAATTTTGGAAAGAATCCAGGGCTGCCTGGGCAAGCCAACCCAAATAATCCTGGCAAGCAGAAGTTTGCTTGGACCTGAGCTGGCTGTCTAGACAGTCATGATTGCACACAGGTATGACCTTGTACTTCATTTGGCCTGTGTTTAACTCATGTAAAGGAGTCTGTCAATGAATGTCTCAGTTTGGGTGCCCCCAGAAATGGCTCCAGCTTCCCAGATGGTGGAGTGGTAAAGAATCCCTTTGCCAATGCAGGAGACACAAGAGATGTGGGTTCGATCCCTGAGTCAGGACGATCCCCCTGGAGCAGGAAAGAGCAACCTGCTCCAGTATTCCTGCCTGGAAAATTCCACAGACAGAGGAGCCTGGTGGGGCCACCCTGCATAGAGTTGCAAAGAGTCAGGCATGACTGAGCACACATATGCACACCTGCACAGAAATGGCTTCAAAAGGAAGGATTTCAGAGCAATTAATCCACTGAGGGAGCACTCCTAGGATGTCCTGGCAGGGGAGGAGGAGGAGAAGGGAAAGAGGCTGAGAGAGGGTGTGTGTCCAGCTAGTTAACACCATGGGCTGCTAGGCCTCAACCCTGGGAGCAGATTGAGTTCATTGTAAAAATGCCCCAGAATCACAGCCCAACATGAGCACGTCCAGCCTGCTAGGAAGGTAAAATTCTCTCCATCCTCTTGGGCAGAGACTCACAGGTGAGCTTGGCTGCAGCGTGTGGAGAGCATCTTGTGTGTATGGGCAGGGCTTCACCAATGTTTTCAGCCAATGAGTCAAAACACAGAACTCCCTAAATTTAAAACATTAACATCCAGCCCTCACCCCACTCCTCCGAGAGACAGCTGAATCATGGTCGTCAAGATACAAAGTTAGGAAACTTGGCAGCTGAGTTCTCCTTCTGCCAGAAACCCTTTCTAAAGAACTACGTCTATTAAGTGCTTACGATGTGCCAGGCACTTAAATCATCTCATCTCATTTTTATAACAACACGAGGAGGTGAGAGCTATTAATATTTTCACTCACGTTGCATGATGAAGTCACTGAAGCTCACAGAATCCAGGAACCTGCCTGAGATCAGAGACTCGGTACAGAGTGAAGCAAAGATCTGGTCCCAGGCCATCTGAGCCTAGTGGGCTACAGTCTATGGGGTCGCAAGAGTCAGACACGACTTAGCGACTAAACCCCCCCCATCACCACAGCTGAATCTAGAGCTCAGCCCTCCCTCCTACCCATGGCCCCTGCGGCAAACCTCCCTCAGGCCCAGGGAAGCAACTTCTGCTCTTGGAACTGCTTGCTAACCAGCCTGTTGGTCCTTATGTTGAGGAGGGGTTTGTCTGTTTGCATCTCGATCCTTTCAAGCTGGAGGAAAGATGGGAGGAAGCTGGCATTTTGTAGATCTGCTCTCTCCTGCGGGCTCTCCTGCAACGTCCACAACAACCTGAGAGATGGAGGGCAGGATCCCCGCACATCACAGATGGAGAACCCCAGTGAGGTTCAGAGAAATGAAGCTATCTGTCCACACCCAGCACTAGGGAGACCGAGGAGTGAGGCAGATGGAAAGGGTTGTGGAGTCAGCCCCCTGTCCAAATTCCAGTCAGGCCTCCCTCTTCCTGGGAGGGAAGGCACCTCGATTCTGATCCACACACACACATTCTACCAAAGCACTTACGGTATCTTATTGCACAATGGGCATGTCTGCTCAGTTACTCAGTCGTGTCCAACTATTTGTGACCCCATGGATTGTAGCCCACCAGGCTCTTCTGTCCATGGGATTCTCCTGGCAAGAATACTGGAGTGGGTTGCCAATGACTCCTCCAGGGGATTCTCCCAACCCAGGGATAGAACCCATGTCTCCCGCAGCTCCTGCATCAGCAAGTGGATTCATTACCACTGCACCACCTGTGAAGCCCTTATTGCATAACATTGATTTTCAAATGTTCTCCCATTGGGAGTCCTCTGAAGACATTTGAAATGCCAATTTAAATCAATGAATGCTGAAAAAGTGTGTCAAAGCAATAACCTAGGTTCAAATCTTGGTTCTGCCATTTCTCTCTTTAGGGCTTTGGGCTCAGAGGAGCCAGGATTCACCTGCCCAGGACTGTGTCACCCAGAGCCCCAGGCTTGTCCCTGCCTGCCCAAAGGCCCCGTGGGACTGTACCATGGTCACCCTCTCCTGCTGCCCCATCAATTGGCTCTCCCTCCCCACCCCATCCCCACCACCTTTAAAGCACTGTGCCTTTTGCCTCATTCCTTCAAGGTCTAGAAAAGTGATTAAAGTTTCTCTGACAAATCCCTTCTGAAGTGTGGATGACACCTAATAGCCCAAGAGCACCACCTTTGCATGGGAATTTATATTTTAACATATAAATATATTTTAATGTATAACTTAAATATATAATAATTGAACAATATTTAACTGCTAAACACTTGGCGGCTCAGATGGTAAAGGATCCGCCTGCAATTTGAGAGACCTGGGTTTGATGCCTGGGTTGGGAAGATCCCCTGGAGGAGGGCATGGCAACCCTCTACAGTATTCTTACCTGGAGAATCCCCATGGATAGAGGAGCCAGGCAGGCTACAGTCCATACAGTCACAAAGAGTCAGACACAACTGAGTGACTAAGCACAGCACAAACACCCAATGACTCAGTTCAGCAGAATAACAAATATAATAACTACTAGTTACTTCACTGCTACTCTCTGCCAATCACTATTTTAAGTGGTTCACAAGTGTAAACCTCACGCTAATTTTATGAAGTTGTTAGAATAGATTGTCAACCTTCTATCAAACATCTCCCCACCAGCCTGTCACCGGTGTCTGGAATCTTATAATCTGGTGGTTATACAATCCATGAAGCCCTGCCACAGCGCCTGGAATATAATAGGTGTAAAGTGGACTCTGAGACAAGGATTCTAGTGGGGGTGGTTCATCTGGGAGGGAGGTGCAGAAAACGGTGAGAAAGGGTTGGGGAGGCACGCAGGGAAAGGAAGGCAGCCTACGAAAGGGTGTGTCATCAGATAAACTAAAGTCGTGGGCCGCTGGAATTCAATGTCATGGGGACACTGGGAAATGGTGTAGAAAAGGTGCCCGAGTATTATCCACCCCATGAGGGACAGTGCCAAGGTATTTATAGGTAAATTCAGTCATGGGGAGACTTCTCCTAAGGAGCCTTCGCACTTTATCTCTCCATCTGTCTGCAAGCGAAGGCAGAGTGACTTTGGAGAAATCCCACAGGTAGAAGCGATAGAGGCACCAGCAGATGAAGCTGGTTGAAGGGCACGCAAGTGGTGAGGCTCAAAAGATGTAGACAGACACCAGCAGCATCCGTGACAGTGTTGGCAGATATAAGTTGAATGAATAGATGAGTGAATGAATGGGATGATGGAGGTGACAGGATGCAAAGACGCCCCAGTTTTCATTGATCTGATGTAACTCTTAGGCCTTCCACCATCTCAGTGAGATGCCATCATTCAGGACAGTCTGGCACAGAGCATCCAGGGTGTCTGATCTTGTCAGTAGCAAGAGGAAAGGGAGGAAGGTGCTTTCAAGAGTCCTGGGAACAAGGACAGAGTTCTGGTTTCAAACTGTTCACCCCCACATGCCATCTCCCATCATACATCTGAAGCTTTCGTCACAGAATGCCAAGGCCTCTGCAGTAGCTACCAGGAAAACAAAAAGACCTCAGAGGGCAGATGTCATCAATTTTTCACTTTCTCACTGTGAACCCAACCATAATTCTAACCTTGGTAACACAAGGCCAGTGGAAACTATGTGCAGCACATGTTTGGATTAAATTCTCTGTTGATTTCTCTTGATTTATAGGTTAAAACCCGGCCAATGCAAGTCTTTCCCCCACGCTACCAATTTCTGTCTTGAACTAAGGGTTCAATATTTTGTCAAACTATACTTTTTGTTATTTTTAGCCTCATAAAAATGATTAAAACTTAAAAAGCCCGGCACAGGATTGGAAAGTAGTTTTTCTTTTTTGTTTCCAGAATTATTACATGTTTCTGAATTAGCACAGCTCCAGGTCCCAAGAATCACATGATCTCACTGCTCTTAAAGACAGATTTTTCACACTAATTTTTTAATGATATGTCAAACCAGAAAATAGACCTTCAGATCCATATGCAACACATATGGTCATGGCTTTAGGGTCAACGATGAGAAACAACTTTGATAAAATCATCTCCAGAAAAATCTAGCTTCCTTGAAAAAGAGAACATCTTTTTTTCCCCCTCTTTCTTCTTCCTCTCCTCTTCCTTCTTTTTCTTTCTGTACTTTCCAAGAGGAATCTTTTTTTTTTTTTTTGTCTTTTTAAAATGTTTTTATTTAATTGGAGGATATTTACCTTACAATATTGTGATGGCTTTTGCCAAAATCAACATGAATTGGTCATAGGCATACATGTCCCCTCCATCCCAAACCCCCTGCCCACTTCCCCCCCAACTCCATCCCTCCATGTTGTCACAGAGCTTTATATATCCACACATACATATATATAAGCTCAGTTCAGTTCAGCCTCTCAGTCATGTCCAACTCTTTGCGACCCCATGGACTAAAGCACGTCAAGCTTCCCTGACCATCACCAACTCCCGGAGCTTGCCCAAACTCATGTCCATCAAGTTGGTAATTACATCCAACCATCTCATCCTCTGTTGTCCCCTTCTCCTCCTGCCTTCAATCTTTCCCAACATCAGGGTCTCTCTCTCTCTCTCTCTCTATATATATATATACATTTTATATATTCTTTGTCTCTCTCTCTATATATATATATATATACATTTTATATAGTCTTTGTCTTTTTTCCCCCCTTATCCTATTCATTCACTCTGTAATAAAAGCTGTGGTGAAAGAGGTAAGCCTTTATATCTTGACATTTAAGTTACAGGATATTTAAGAGGGGAATGATTCAGCTAGTAGTGAAAATGAGTGTAACCCAGAGATGAATAAATGTACACTGATTTGGAGAAAGTTAGCCTGTTTTCATTTGTATGAAGGACTGTTGTATTGTTAATAGCATGATTTTGTATTGTCTTTATTTGAAAGTTAAATATAGAAAAAAAGAAAGATGTACTAAGTTGAGAAGGGTTACCCTGTTTGCAATCATTCCACTGTCAACTTACTTAACCTGGAAACTCTTTGAAAAATTTCCTTCTCTTTCTCTCCCTATTCTGCATAGTTCCAGGTTAGAGTAGGCTGAAAGAGGAGCCTGTTCAGTATTTGGAAGATGGAAGTAAATCAGTGGCCATTGCTCTTAGCAGACACACAGAGCATCCTCAGACATAGTACTGGAGGGATGAAGCATCCTTAGTGGGTCCCAGCTTTTCTTTGCTCTCATGCTCCCCCATGTCTAACCCCCATGGCCTTGCACCACTAACCTGGGAGTCTCACTATTCTCCTGTATTGGGAGATGACTGTTTTCATGGAAATGATATTTGTAACTCCATCTAGATTTCAGGTTGTGTCAGGGTTCAATTAGGGATGCACAGTAACAATTAATATTAGAGGAATAAGGAGTTCATTATGGGAGTCAGACCTTTCGCAAGTGTCAGAGAAGCTGGGAAACAGAAGGGATGAAAAGAAAAATAAAAGGATCAAAGAAGGAGCTATGGCCCAGACCTCCTGAAGCCCAGGTGAAGGAGAACAAGCTGGCATTTGCAGGGAGCCACGAGGAACCAGGTAGATCCAGCCTTGGGAGTAGCCAGCAAAGGGACTCTCATAGGAGTCTATGGCAAGTCGATGACCTTGAGCTACAAAATCTCTGTGCCCAGAGCTGAGCACTGGTCACCAGGTCAGCAATCAGAAGTATGAGCTGGATGCAAAGCAAAGAAGATAAGCTGGTTGACAAGGATAGCTAGAAATAGACTGATGCCTCCAGTCTAGCATTAAAAAAGTATCAGTTCTCGCAAACATTATTATTTTCACTAGAATTTTCTGTTACTGTTCATCTCCCACTGGCATTTGCCTTCTCACTGCCATTTTTGGGAATATTAAAACATTCCATTCATGCCCCGCATATGCTGACAGAGCCGTGATATGGTAGGGAAGCTGAGCAATTCAAAGCCAGGGTGCTGGAACTGAACCCAAAGGGGACACAGAAATGAAAGGTGAACTCAGGGCCACCTGAATCTGAAGGCTTTCTCTGTAATACCCATTGCAGCCCTGCCCACACTTGTCCGTAGCACTCCGATTCCATCTTGCTCCAGACTACATTGGAATTACAGTGGGTCTTCATACAATTTGAGAGCTTGTAAAACTCTCCTGCATCCCTGGCCACCTTTTAGTTCTGTAGTAAAGTATTATCAACCATTTTGTGGAATGTTTTACCAATCGCTGTCAGAGAACTTGGGTTCCCCACGATAGAAATAAAAAGCTAACATTCTTAGCAAAGACTTTATAGGTACTAAAGTCTATTTACCATTAAATATGGATATTTCCAGGCATTCCATTACAGTATTGATCATTTATTATGTTTCCAGGATGTAAATGCTGTAATAGTGACATTGGGGATATATTTTACTGCTCTGGCTTTTAACATGAGGAAATAGAAATTCTTTGCATAGCTGGAAATGATCTTGAATGTATAAATTTACTGCTGAGACTTAACCTTGCAATTAGTGTCATACTTACAGAATGACCTGGAGATCTTAGTCATTTTTCTGAAACAGAAACCTGCATCATACTGTTACCCAACTTATTGCTTCAACCCCTTGGTGTCACACAGGCCACAGGACTCTGGCTCACATGAAGGAGTCCTATCCCCCAATAAGTCTTCTTAGGCAGGTGGGCTGGAGGACAGGCAGAAGCAGACACATCCTGAGTACCTTAAAGAAAGCATATGACCTCACTTGGGGCAAATTCATTCCTTGGGTTCATTGAAGGTGGCAAACGTCATCCAAAGTAAAAGAGGAATTCGGTGGGAGGCTAAGAAGCTGTTCAGAGAACAGAAGGGAAAGATGGAGAAGAGGCAGTGGGGGATCTGACAGACATGAATGGGTGGTCTCTGCAGACAACCACTGTCTTCTTGACTGCCTGGCAGCTGCTCACGTCTCATGTGTCACTCTGCTCAAGACTTTGATCCAGGGAAACAAGAATTGGTCCTGCTGAAAGTTTCAGGCTTTTATACCTTGGGAGAAGGATTATTCCCCCAAAAGAAATCAGATATTCTCACCAGATAATGAGGTCACAGTGTCGTGAAAAGATGGGGCTTGTGGTTTCCACCCACTGACACTTTCTGTGTAGGTAACTTGAGCATGGCCAGGCCAAGAGACAGGGCTGGCCCAAGGATGAACCCTTCATCTCAGGGTCAGACATCCATCTCCTCTTCTCCTACTCAGGATCTTTAAGTTTAGGGGATGGTCTAGACCAAGATGATATTTGTATTGCCAAGAGCGCCAACCATCCAAAGTCTGGCATATGCCACACCAAGAAAGGAAGCAATAATTAGAACTGGACATGGAACAACAGACTGGTTCTAAATAGGGAAAGGAGTACATCAAGGCTGTATATTGTTACCCTGCTTATTTAACTTCTATGCAGAGTACATCATGAGAAACACTGGGCTGGAAGAAGCACAAGTTAGAATCAAGATTGCCAGGAGAAATATCAATAACCTCAGATATGCAGATGACACCACCCTTATGGCAGAAAGTGAAGAAGAACTAAAGAGCCTCTTGATGAAAGTGAAAGAGGAGAGTGAAAAAGTTGGCTTAAAGCTCAACATTCAGAAAACAAAGATCATGGCATCTGGTCTCATCACTTCATGGCAAATAGATGGAGAAACAGTGGAAACAGTGGCTGACTTTATTTTTTGGGGCTCCAAAATCAATGCAGATGGTGATGGCAGCCATGAAATTAAAAGACATTTACTCCTTGGAAGGAAAGTTATGACCAACCTAGATAGCATATTCAAAAGCAGAGACATTACTTTGTCAACAAAGGTCCATCTAGTCAAGGCTATGGTTTTTCCAGTGGTCATGTATGGATGTGAGAGTTGGACTATAAAGAAAGCTTAGTACAGAAGAATTAATCCTTTTGAACTGTGGTGTGGGAGAAGACCCTTGAGAGTCCCTTGGACTGCAAAGAGATCCAACCAGTCTATCCTAAAGGAGATCAGTCCTGGGTGTTCATTGGAAGGACTGATGTTGAAGCTGAAACTCCAATACTTTGTCCACCTGATACAAAGAGCTGACTCATTGGAAAAGACCCTGATCCTGCAAAAGATTGAGGGCAGGATGAGAAGGGGACAACAGAGGATGAGATGGTTGGATGGCATCACCGATTCAGTGGACATGGGTTTGGGTGGACTCTGGAAGTTGGTGATGGACAACGAGGCCTGGTGTGCTGCTCAGGAGACCTGAGGGGTTGCAAAGAGTCAGACACGACTGAGCAACTGAACTGAACTGAACTGAACACCAAGAAGTCTATGAAAGGGAAGGCAAATGACAATGGGTAAATTTTTCCAGGCATCTCTCTCTCTTTCTCTCCAGTTATGAGTTTGAAAAGTCCTATTATCTAGGCAGAGAAGTCACCACATTTGCTGAGGCTGTTTAATTTCTTTGCTGCCTGAGAACTGTTCAGATCTTAACCCCAAATCCCTTCCCTCCTGTCAAATGCATCTTTTGGCCCTAATTCTGAGCCCCCACTTACATAGCTGCCAATATCTGGAATAGTCTCACAGCCAAGCCAATGAGTCAGTGTTCTGAGTTTCTTCAGATCCCCAGAGATTCACTTCCAGAAGCTTCCAACGACACCCTTAGGATGCATGAATATGTCTGAACATCTAGTTAGACGTTCACTTGTGGGAGCATGTGTACATGGATTCATTTATCTGCCTTCATCCTGTCTTCTGCTTCAGATCAGGAGAGTCCCAAGGAGAAGAGTCACATCTGGTTTGTTTTTCGGCCTCTCCCCACAGCGTCTAGCAAAGTGCAGACACAGTCAGCATTGCTAACTAGCTCCCATAAATAACGCGGTGAAAAGGGAACACATTAGGAGTCAGAGAACCATGCTCTGCTCCCAGTTTCGTGATTCCCTTGCTCACGATTCTGTGGGCAAGCCATTCAGACCCCCAACCATCTGTCCTCTCATCTCAGCAAAGGTGGCCATGATTCATTTCATACGTAAACCTTAAGGTTGTTGTCAAGCTCAAATGAGACGGCCAACATGAAAGTGGCTGACAGTCCCAGTTATAGACACGCCACGTGGTTACTAGGTCATCCTGGCCTGCCAAAGACAATCTCATGAAAACTGGGCAAGTTCAGCCAGCCTGGGCAATGCTGGTGCCCCAGTTCTTCCAGGACTATGTTCCATGCTTATGCCTTTTAGGGAACACTTAAGCTGTGAGGCCAAAGGGCAAAGGCCCTGGCATTTTATTTTGAGCAGAGCAGTAAGCACGATAAAAACAGGGCACTCTGAGTGCCGGAGACAGTGAAGTACTTGGTCAAAGGACATCAAGGAGTCGGGCTCTTCCCCTCTCAGCAGTGTGTCTCTAACGCCTCCTTTTCCATCTGCCCCACCACGAAGACACTTGTTCACACTCAGCCTGTTTCCTGCCTGGATCTCTGCCACCTCCTACTGCTTGACTTTCTATCTCTTGCCTCCCACCCCCACTTTGGTGCCAGACAACTCAGGATGCCACTTCTCAGTTCAACCTGGAAGGGCCTTTCAGTTTCTGCAGGACCTGCCTTCTCTGTTTAGAGGACTAGAGATCTTCTTTCACTGCCTTGCATGTCACTCAACGTTTCCTATTTTCCATTCTTTCCAAACCTTGGATTTTGCTTGTTTTCTTCCTAAAATCTCATGTTAAATGTCAAAGCATAAAGGGACTGCTTTACCTCTGGTTTTGTTTTTCCTTTTTGTTGTGTTTAACATAAATCAATTTCTCTTTTCTCTAGAATCTAAAATCAACAGAGAACCAAACTCCAAGCACTGCAGGATGATTTTGAATTGTTGGCAGAAAGTCCTAGGAGATTAACATGAAAGAGAACTCATGTCTCACAGACATTTGCAGCGACTCACCCCCAGTGCTGAGTATTCTGATCTCTTGGTCAAAAACTATGCAGGAGTTATGCTCTCAGCTTCTCTCCTCCTCAACCTTTACCAAAATTCCTTTCTTTCTGACCATCTGGTCTCCTCATTTAACTTGGCCAAGCACAGCTTGACAACTCTCCCCCACTGTGATGGCACAAAGGGGAGCAAAGGAGACCTGGAATCAGCCTGATACAGTCTCAGACTTCAATTCCATGCTACTTAAGGTGAAATAAACCATCAAAGTGATATATTAGGCAACTATGTGCAGCAAAGCTATATTCATTCAAAACTAAAGGCAGGGAAGAAATGGATTTAGAATAAATAGGTCTGGTGCTTTGGGAAGAAATGACTGGAAATCCTATCCCACTGTGCCTTACTTCAAAATAATAATTGCCAACAGCGTTTGCGTTAATCTTCACAGTCAACAGAGTGCTTTTACGAATGGGAGGACATCAAAGAGAAGCACAGTACTAATTTATATTTGCCTCTTTCTGTTTTCAAAGTCCTTTTAGATTGGATACCTCAATTCATCCTCTCCTAAATTTTGGAAGATGAATAAAGCAGGATTTATTCAATCAATCATTCATCTATTCAACTCAGGCTTATTGGATGTCTACAGTGGATGCCTGGCACTGTTCCAGGTCTGGAAGATACAAAGCATTGACTACCACAAATCAAGTTCCAGATCCCATTGAGCTTCTGAGAAAAGAGAAGAGAAATGTGAACAAATATAGAATATATCAGATGATGGGCTAGATGGGGGTAAAAGCGGAAAACAAAAGTAAGGCAAGGTAAGGGAGAAGTCACTCAGGAGGGGTATACTGTTTTCTAAAGGGTGGTCCCTGCTGAAGGGATATTTGAGCATAACCTCAGGAACTGAGGGCTGAGATGAGCACATGCCTGGGGGAAGAGGGGCCAAAGGCTCAGAAGGAATTTTTAGACAGGAATGTGCTTGGTTTGTTAGAAAATCAGCAAGGGGGCCAGTGTGGCTGTAGCAACGCAAGCAAGGCAGAGAGCCGTAGGAAATGAGGTCAGAGACATAACAGGGACAAGACATGTAAGGCCCTGTTGGACACTGCAAAAGCTTGAGCTTCTAGCCTGAGTGAGTGGGAAGTCTTTCCACCATTTTAAGCAGAATAACATGACTTAACTTACAATTCAAAAGGCTTACTCTGTCTGAGACTATGCACTGCCCCCAGTATCCATTCCCTCTTTTTTGCCTTATAGCGGAAAGCACAAATTTCTAGCAGGCTGTATGGCATCCCAGAATAAAGGCTGTATTTATCAGCTTTCCTTGCAGGTAAGTATAGCCACATGATTAAGTCTATGCTGCTGCTGCTAAGTGACTTCAGTCGTGTCCGACTCTATGCGACCCCATAGACGGAGCCCACCAGGCTCCCCCGTCCCTGGGATTCTCCAGGCAAGAACACTGGAGTGGGTTGCCATTTCCTTCTCCAATGCATGAAAGTGAAAAGTGAAAGGGAAGTCGCTCGGTCGTGTCCGACTCTTGGCAACCCCATGGACTATAGCCTACCAGGCTCCTCCATCCATGGGATTTTCCAGGCAAGAGTACTGGAGCAGGGTGCCATTGCCTTCTCCGGACTAAGTCTATAGGCGGTCTGCAAATGTATCACATGGTATTTCAAAAAATCATGCCAAAAAGGCAATTTATACCTTATGACCCTTTTCTTTTTTCTCTCTGCCTGGAGTGTGGATGTGATGGTTGGAGCTCTAGTTGCTGCATTGCACTGTGAGGACAAGGGCCACCCCTCTGGATGGGATAGTGGTGAATGGGAAGAAGTTTAAGTCTTTAAGGACATAATGAAGCTGACTCATATTTGCCCAATTGACAACCTCCAGATACTTATTTTATATTTCTGTTTCTGGCAGATGAGCCTAGTCTTAAATGGTATAATGTTTTTCCAGTCACTGTGTAGAGAATAAACGATAAGGGGGACAAAGGCAAAAGCAAGGATAAGCTCTTCTCCTGAGAACCCAGAGGCTTGAAGAAGTTAATGAAGGACATCAGGACTGGTTACAGCATTGGCTTTTTAAGGAAATTGTTTATCTAGTTGGCTGTACCAGGTCTTAGTTGTGACACGTGGAAATCTTCAGTTTTCCTGTGGCACGTGGCCTCTCTCAGCCTTGATTTCCTCGTCCGTAGTATGGGGATGATAAGGATACCTACCTCAGACGATGATTGCAAGGAACGTGCTGTCCCTTCAGTCGTGTCCAACTCTTTGTGACCCCATGGACTGTAGCTCACCAGGCTCCTTTGTCCACGGGATTCTCCAGGCAAGATTACTGGAGTGGGTTGCCACTGACTCCTCCAGGGGATCTTCCTGACCCAGGAATCGAACCTGTGTCTCCTACGCCTCCTGCATGGCAGGCAGGTTCTTTACCACTTGTGCCACCTGGGAAGACTGACTGTGAGGACATGAAATAAACTGTGTCAAAAGACTTAACAGGTCCAGGCACAGAGCTGACTCCTCACCTGCTGGTTTTTTGTCCCTCCTCCTCCCTTCTTCCACCTTCCCGTACCTCCCGTGCATGCCCAGAAAATTGCAGTCTTTCCCAGATGAGTGTACAAACCACACAATTAAAAGGAAATGCCTTAGCTGTGACATGAGGGATCTTTAGCTGGCGGTATGTGGGATTTAGTTCTCTGACCAAGGATTGAACCCTGACCCCCTGCATTGGGTGTGCAGAGACTTAGCCACTGGACCACCATGCTGCCATGAAAGACCTTGCATACTGCAAAAAACATCTTGCAGACACCAACGAAGATCCCACGTGCTGCAACTAAGACCCAGTGCAGCCAAATAAATAAACAAATAAAATAAATATTTTTAAAAAGCTTATAACAAGGAAATGCGTTAGTAAGAGAGGAAGAGGAAGGCAGGGGGACGGGAAAGAAGCCTTAGCACGTGGAGATGATGGACTTCCAGGCCTTCAGAAGCTCTCAGTTCACGGGAAGAAATGTCAGTCGTGACCCTGGAGGTGCTGAAAGATCTAAGCAGAGGAGGCCAGCAGTTCAGCCTCCAGCCTGGTGTCTGGTGACATTGTCAGGACTCCTTTCTGATCCCCTTCTTTTCTGTGGCCTTTTCTCTAGCCTCTTCTCCTTTCTCTTCCAATATACAGAGGAATAGTGAAAAGCTTGGTAGGTCATCTGGTTCTCTGGCTGTGTTTCCTTGGAGTGGCTGGAGTTTTCTCTGGCCTGGCAGGGGCAGGATGTTTTGAAACCGTGCATAGAGCCATCTCTGGGTGTTTTTTCATCTGAGTACTGGGCTTTGGAATGCAAAACACCAATTACATGTTTCCTTTTTGGTAGCAGATTCTCTTCCTAATTATGTTTTGCTCAGGCTAATATTAAAATGAATTGGCTTCCTCTGACAACAGTACATGTAATAATAACAGGAAATGGCCCCGAATCACACAATAATAAAAATAGAGCTGGAGGGGAATGTTCTTGAGAACGTTTTGCAATTAGACTTTTCCATCCCATCCCATTTATCCATCTGTCCATCTATACATGCATTCAGAAAACTATATCTAGTGAACTTAATGGAGAGCTTGAAAAAAATTCCACTTTTATTCTTATATTAGAAATTTCTGAAACATCCAATACTAAAAATTAGAAAAAAGATAAGCATGTCAGTTTCTGTATAAAAACTTACCTGCACTGTGCCTTGCTGTTCTTCAGTCACTAAATCATGTCCTATGCTACACTCCCATGGACTGCATCACACCAGGCTTCCATGCCTTCACTATCTCCCTGAGTTTGCTCAAACTCATGTCCATTGAGTCAGTGATGCCATCCAACTATCTCATCCTCTGTCACCTCCTTTTCCTCTTGCCCTTGATCTTTCCCAGCATCAGGGTCTTTTCCAATAAGTCATCTCTTAGCATCAGGTGGCCAAAGTATTGGAGCTTCAGCTTCAGTAAGAGTCCTTCCAATGAATAGCCAAGGTTGATCTCCTTTAGGATTGATTGGTTTGATCTCCTTACAGTCCAAGGGTCTCAAGAGTCTTTTCCAGCACCACAATTCAGTTAATACAACTCTTTGTAAGAAAGGTTGAGTGAAAATAATACACTTCCATTAATTATAGTCTATATAGAAGGCTCTGATAAGTCCTATAAAAAAAAAAGGAACCTGTCTAAATTTGTCTAATCTAGTGAGGCTCAAATTTAGTTGACCATGGAGGACTTCCCTGGTGGTCCAGTGGTTAAGAATCCACCTGCCAACACAGGGGACATGGATTCAATCCCGGATGCAGGAAGATCCCAGATGCCTCGAGGCAACTGAGTCCGTAGGCCACAACCACTAAAGCCCACATGCTCTATCTAGAGCCTGTGCCGCGCAACAAGAGAAGCCACTGCAATGAGAGGCCCACTCACCACAACTAGAGAAAGCCCGCTCACAGCAACAAAGACCCAGAGCAGCCCAAAATTAATTAATTAAAAAATTTATTTAACCATGTAAATTTCTTTCCTTTTTTATGACTACTTGTGAATATTGGAGTTAGCACCACAGGATTCAAATTTTTCAGGATTTTAGTTTGTGTGTGTGCGTGTGATTTGGCTAGATTTTAATTGTATTCTTTGAAATATGGGAACATCTTCTAAAATAGTGGAAAAATCTTTTTTAAACCTATGTTTTGGAGGAAAACTTGGCAGTATCTTTTTTTTTTTTCATTAATTTATTTTTTTAATTGAGGGAGAATTACTTTACAGAATTTTGTTGTTTTCTGTCAAACCTCAACATGAATCAGCCATAAGTATACATATATCCCCTCCTTTTTGAACCTCCGTCCCATCTTCCTCCCCATCCCACCCCTCTAGCTTGATACAGAGCCCCTGTTTGAGTTTCCTGAGCCATAAAGTAAATTCCCACTGGCTATTTATTTAACATATGGTAATGTAAGTTTCCATGTTACTCATTCCATACATTTCACCGTCTCTTCCCCTCTCCCCAAGTCCATAAGTCTATTCTCTATGTCTGTTTCTCCATTCAGTTCAGTTCAGTTCAGTTCAGTTCAGCTGCTCAGTCATGTCCGACTCTTTGCAACCCCATGAATCGCAGCACACCAGACCTCCCTGTCCATCACCAACTCCCGGAGTTTACTCAAACTCATGTCCATCAAGTCGGTGATGCCATCCAGCCATCTCATCCTCTGTCGTCCCCTTCTCCTCCTGCCCCCAATCCCTCCCAGCATCAGTCTTTTCCAATGAGTGAACTCTTCACATGAGGTGGCCAAAGTATTGGAGTTTCAGCTTCAGCATCAGTCCTTCCAATGAACACCCAAGACTGATCTCCTTTAGAATGGACTGGTTGGATCTCCTTGCAGTCCAAGGGACTCTCAAGAATCTTCTCTTCAGTACCATTTTTCTAGATTCTGTATATATGCATCAGAATATGATATTTATCTTTCTGACTTACTTCACTCTGTATAATAGGTTCTAGGTTCATCCACTTCATTAGCACTGACCCAAAAGCATTCCTTTTTATGGCTAAGTAATTTGTGTATATGTTTTACCACAACTTCTATATCCATTCATCTGTCGATAGACATCTAGGTTGCTTCCATGTTCTGGCTATTGTAAATAGTGCTGTAATGAACAATGGGATACATGTGTCTTTTTAAACTTTGGTTTCCTCAGGGTATAAGCCTAGGAGTGGGATTGCTGGGTCATATGGTGGTTTTATTCCTAGTTTTTTAAGGACTCTCCATACCATATTCCATAGTGGCTATATCCATTTACATTCCCACCAACAGTGCAAGAATGTTCCCTTTTCTCCACACCCTCTCCAGCATTTATTGCTTGTAGACTTTTTGATGATGGCCATTCTGACTGGTGTGAGGTGATATCTGATTGTAGTTTTGATATGCATTTCTCTAATAATGAGCAATGTTGAGCATCTTTTCACATGTTTATTAGCCATCTGTATGTCTTCTTTGGGGAAATGTCTGTTTAGGTCTTTTTCCCACTTTTGATTGGGTTGCTTTTTTTTCTAGTATTGAGTTGTATGAGTTGCTTGTATATTTTGGAAATTAATCCTTTGTCAGTTGTTTCATTTGCTATTATTTTCTCCCATTCTGAGGGTTGTCTTTTCACCTTGCTTATAGGGTTGTCTTTTCACCTCTTTTACATGTAGCTGTCCAGTTTTCCCAGCACCATTTATTGAAGAGGCTGTCTTTGCCCCATTGTATATTCTTGCCTCCTTTGTCAAGAATAAGGTACCCATAGTTGCATGGGTTTATTTCTGGGCTTTCTATCTTGTTCCATTGGTCTATATTTCTGCTTTTGTGCCAATACCATACTGTCTTGATGACTGTAGCTTCGTAGGATAATCTGAAGTCAGGAAGGTTGATTCCTCCAGCTCCATTCTTCTTTCTCAAGACTGCCTTGGTTATTCAGGGTCATTTGTGTTTTCATATCAATTGTGAAATATTTTGTTCTAGTTCTGTGAAAAATGCCATTGGTAATTTGATAGGGATCACATTGAATCTATAGATTGCATTTGATAGTATAGTCATTTTCACAATATTGTTTCTTCCTACCCAGGAACATGGAATATCTCTCCATCTGTTTATGTTGTCTTTGATTTCTTTCATCAGCATCTTGTAATTTCCTGTGTACAGTTCTTTTGTCTCCTTAGGTAAGTTTATTCCTATTTAATTCTTTTTGTTGCAATGGTGAACGGGATTGATTCCTTAATTTCTATTTCTGATTTTTCATTTTTAGTGTATAAGATGTTTCATTTTTAGTGTATAAGATTTTTCATTTTTAGTGTATAGGGTTTTCTATGTACAGTATCATGTCATCTGCAAACAGTGAGAGCTTTTCTTCTTTACTTCTTCTGGATTTTTTTTTTTTTCTTCTTTTATTGCAGTAGCTAGGACTTCCAAAACTATGTTGAATAAGAGTGGTGAAAGTGGACACCCTTGTCTTGTTCCTGATATTAGGGGGGATGCTTTCAGTTTTTCACCATTGACAATAATGTTTGCTGTAGGCTTATCACATGGCCTTTACTCAGTTGAGGTAGGTTCCTTCTATGCCCATTATTTGAAGAGTTTTAATCATAAATGGGTGCTGAATTTTGTCAAAGGCTTTTTCTGCATCTATTGAGATTATCATATGGTTTTTATCTTTCAATTTGTTAATATGGTGTATCACATTGATTGATTTGCATATATTGAAGAATCCTTGCATCCCTGGAATAAACCCAACTTGATCATGGTGTATGAGGTTTTTGATGTGTTGCTGAATTCTGTTTGCTAAAATTCTGTTGAGGATTTTTGCATCTATGTTCATCAGTGATATTGGCCTGTAGTTTTCTTTTTTGTGTGTTTTCTCTGTCTGGTTTTGCTATCAGGGTGATGGTGGTCTCATAATATGAGTTTGGAAGTGTTCCTTTCTCTGCAATTTTTTGAAAGAGTTTTAGAAGGATTGGCATTCACTCTTCTCTAAATGTTTGATAGAATTCTCCTGTGAAGCCATCTGGTCCTGGGCTTTTGTTTTTGGGAGATTTTTGATCACAGCTTCAATTTCAGTGCTTGTAATTGGGTTGTTCATAATTTCTATTTCTTCCTGGGTCAGTCTTTTAAGATTGAACTTTTCTAAGGGTCTGTCCATTTCTTCCAGGTTATCCACTTTATTGCCATATCATTGTTCATAATAGTCTCTTATAATCCTTTGCATTTCTGCATTGTCTGTTGTAACCTCTCCTTTTTCATTTCTAATTTTGTTGATTTGATTCTTCTCTCTTTTGTTCTTGATGAGTCTGGCTAAGGGTTTGTCAATTTTGTTTATCTTCTCAAAGAACCAGCTTTGTTTTATTTATCTTTACTATTGTTTCTTTCTTTTCTTTTTCACTTACTTCTACTCTGATCTTTATAATTCCTTTCCTTCTACTAATTTGTGTGTGGTGGTGGGGGGGGTTGTTCTTTTTCCAGTTGCTTTAGGTGCAAAGTTAGGTTGTCTATTCTATGTTTTTCTTGTTTCTTGAGATAGGATTATATTGCTATAAACTTCCCTCTTAGAACTGCTTTTGCTGCATCCCATAGGGTTTCAGTTGTCGTGTTTTCATTGTCATTTGTTTCTAGAAAATTTTTTTATTTCCTTTTGATTTCTTCACCTGTTAGTTATTTAGAAATGTATTCTTTAATCTTCATGTGTTTGTGTTTTTTACAGTTTTTTTCTTGTAATTGATATCAAGTCTCATAGCATTGTGGTCAGAGAAGATATCTGATACAATTTCAATTTTCTTAAATTTACTGAGGTTTGATTTGTGACCCCAAGATGTGGTCTATCCTGGAGAATGTTCCATGTGCACTTGAGAAGAAGGTGTATTCTTCATTTGAATGGAATGTCCTGAAGATATCAATGAGATCCATCTCATCTAATGTATCATTTAAAACCTGTGTTTCCTTATTAATTTTATGTTTTGATGATCTGTCCACTGGTGTGAGTGGGATATTAAAGTCTCCTACTATTGTGTTACTGTCAATTTCTCCTTTTATGTCTGTTAGTGTTTGTCTTATGTGTTGAGGTGCTCCTACGTTGGGTGCATGGATATTTGCAATTGTTATGTCTTCCTCTTGGATTGATCCCTTAATCATCATGTAGTGTCCTTCCTTAACTCTTGTACTATTCTAATATTCTCTGTCTTATAATGAAGATTGCTACCCCAGCTTTCTTTTGCTTCCCATTTGCATGGAATATATTTTTCCATCCTCTCACTTTCAGTCTATACCTGTCTTTAGGTCTGAGGTGGGTTTCTTGTAGACAGTGTATATATGGGTCTTGTTTTTTTTAATCCATTCAGCCAGTCAGTGTCTTTTGGCTGGAGCATTTAAACCATTTACATTTAAAGTAATTATTGATATATATGTTCCTATTGTCATTTTCTTAGTTGTTTGGGGTTGATTTTGTAGATCTTGTTCTTCTCTTGTATTTCCTGACTATATAAGTCCCTTTAACATTTGTTGTAAAGCTGGTTTTGTGGTTAACTTTTACTTGTCTGAAATGCTTTTGATTTCTCCATCAATTTTGAATGAGATCCTTGCTGGGTACAGTAATCTTGGTTGCAGATTTTCCCCTTTCATTCCTGCCATTCCCTTCTGGCCTGCAGAGTTTCTGCTGAAAGATCAGCTGTTAAGCATATGGGGTTTCACTTGTATGTTACCTGTTGCTTTTCCCTTGCTGCTTTTAATATTCTTTCTTTGTGTGCAGTTTATGTTAGTTTGATTAGCATGTGTCTTGGCATGTTTCTCCTTGGATTTATCCCATATGGACTCTTTGCACCTCTTGAACTTGATTGACTATTTCCTTTTCCATGTTGGAGAAATTTTCAACTATAATCTCTTCAAAAATGTTCTCATACCCTTTCTTTTTCTCTTCTTCTTCTTCTGGGACCCCTATAATTTGAATGTTGGTGAATTTGATATTGCCCCAGAGGTCTCTGAGACTATCCTCAGTTCTTGTCATTCTTTACTTTATTCTGCTCTTCAGAAGTTATTTCCAACATTTTACCTTCCAGCTCACTGATTTGTTCTTCTGCTTCAGATATTCTGCTATTGAGTCCTTCTAGAGTATTTTTACTTTCAATAATTGTGTTGTTTGTCTTTGTATGTTTATTCTTTAATTCTACTAGGTCTTTGTTAATTGATTCTTGCATTTTCTCCATTCTGTTTTCAAGGTTTTTATCATTTTTACTATCATTATTCTGAATTCTTTTTCAGGTAGTTTGCCTATTTCCTCTTCATTTATTTGGATGTCTGTGTTTCTAGCTTGTTCCTTCATTTGTGTAGTATTTTCTCTGCCTTTTCATTATTTTTTTTTAACTTATTGTGTTTGAGGTCTCCTTTGCCCAGGCTTCAGGGTTGAATTCATTCTTCCTTTTGGTTTCTGCTCTCCTAAGAAAGATATTAGCATCTGAATGCAGAGTTCCAAAGAAGAGCAAGAGATAAGAAAGCCTTCCTTAGCGATCAATGCAAAGAAATAGAGGAAAACAACAGAATGGGAAAGACTAGAGATCTCTTCAAGAAAATTAGAGATACCAAGGGAACATTTCATGCAAAGATGGGCTCGATAAAGGACAGAAATTGTATGGACCTAACAGAAGCAGAAGATATTAAGACGAGGTGGCAGGAATACACAGAAGAACTGTAAAAAAAGATCTTCATGACCCAGATAATCACGATGGTATGATCACTCACCTAGAGCCAGACATCCTGGAATGTGAAGTCAAGTGGGCCTTAGAAAGCATCTCTATGAACAAAGCTAGTGGAGATGATGGAATTCCAGCTGAGCTCTTTCAAATCCTAAAAGATGATGCTGTGAAAGTGCTGCACTCAATATGCCAGCAAATTTGGAAAACTCAGCAGTGGCCACAGGACTGGAAAAGGTCAGTTTTCATTCCAATCCCAAAGAAAGGTAATGTCAAAGAATGCTCAAACTACCGCACAATTGCACTCATCTCACAGGCTAGGAAAGTAATGCTCAAAATTCTCCAAGCCAGGCTTCAGCAGTACATAAACCGTGAAGTTCCAGATGTTCAAGTTGGCTTTAGAAAAGGCAGAGGAACCAGAGATCAAATTGCCAACATCCGCTGTATCATGGAAAAAGCAAGAGAGTTCCAGAAAAACATCTATTTCTGCTTTATTGACTATGCCAAAGCCTTTGACTGTGTGGATCACAATAAACTGTGGAAAATTCTGAAAGAGACAGGAATACCAGGCCACCTGACCTGCCTCTTGAGAAACCTATATGTAGGTCAGGAAGCAACAGTTAGAACTGGACATGGAACAACAGATTGGTTCCAAATAGGAAAAGGAGTACGTCAAGGCTGTATATTGTCACCCTGCTTATTTAACTTATATGCAGAGTACATCATGAGAAACGCTGGGCTGGAAGAAGCACAAGCTGGAATCAACATTGCCGGGAGAAATATCAATAACCTCAGATATGCAGATGA
>NW_011494899.1:3848647-3848993 GCF_000754665.1 Bison bison bison
GCAGGAATACACAGAAGAACTGTAAAAAAAGATCTTCATGACCCAGATAATCACGATGGTATGATCACTCACCTAGAGCCAGACATCCTGGAATGTGAAGTCAAGTGGGCCTTAGAAAGCATCTCTATGAACAAAGCTAGTGGAGATGATGGAATTCCAGTTGTGCTCTTTCAAATCCTAAAAGATGATGCTGTGAAAGTGCTGCACTCAATATGCCAGCAAATTTGGAAAACTCAGCAGTGGCCACAGGACTGGAAAAGGTCAGTTTTCATTCCAATCCCAAAGAAGGTAATGTCAAAGATGCTCAAACTACCGCACAATTGCACTCATCTCACAGGCTAGGAAA
>NW_011494899.1:3849093-3882037 GCF_000754665.1 Bison bison bison
CCATGAAATTAAAAGATGCTTACTCCTTGGAAGGAAAGTTATGACCAACCTAGATAGCATATTATAAAAGCAGAGACATTACTTTGCCAACAAAGGTCCGTCTAGTCAAGGCTATGGTTTTTCCAGTAGTCATGAATGGATGTGAGAGTTGGACTGTGAAGAAAGCTGAGTGCCGAAGAATTGATGGTTTTGAACTGTGGTGTTGGAGAAGACTCTTGAGAGTCCCATGGACTGCGAGGAGATCCAACCAGTCCATTCTAAAGGAGATCAGTCCTGGGTGTTCTTTGGAAGGAATGATGCTAAAGCTGAAACTCCAGTACTTTGGCCACCTCATGCGAAGAGTTGACTCATTGGAAAAGACTCTGATGCTGGGAGGGATTGGGGGCAGGAGGAGAAGGGGACGACAGAGGATGAGATGGTTGGATGGCATGACCGACTCGATGGATGTGAGTTTGAGTGAACTCCGGGAGTTGGTGATGGACAGGGAGGCCTGGTGTGCTGCAATTCATGGGGTCGCAAAGAGTTGGACATGACTGAGTGACTGAACTGAACTGAACTCCTAAGATTGGCCCAGTGGTTTTTATAAACTTTGTATAGGGTGAGATTTGTGCTGAGTTTTTTATTTGTTTGTTTTTCCTATAATGGGCAAGGCTGAGTGAGGTAGTAATCCTGTTTGCTGATGATTGGGTTTGTATTTTTGTTTTGTTTTTTTTTTGTTTAGATGAGGCCTCCTGCACAGGGTGCTACTGGTGGTTGGGTGATACTGGGTCTTGTATTCAAGTGGTTTCCTTTGTGTGAGTTCTCACTATTTGATACTCCCTAGTGTTAGTTCTCTGGTAGTCTAGGGTCTTGGTGTCAGTGCTCCCACTCCAAAGATTCAGGGCTTGATATCTCAAGGATGACAAGTAATGACTTGAATAGGTTGGCCTCTCTATGAATATGTTGAAAGGCACGTGGAGAAATTCACCATTGAGGAACTCACACATAGGCAAGTCTTCAGTCTTCATCAGGACTATCTCCCTGGAATGTTAAGAGCCTCACTTCTCTGGCTTCTCAACCCCTAACAATAATACAACACTCAAGGAAGGATGAGAGGCACCAGGAAGGTGATGGGGCTCTTAGAAGAATGTTCTACCACTGACTGCAAAATGGAAGTCAAGGTTTTAGTTTTCAAGGGAATGTTCTATTTATCTCCTGAATGTTGCCCCCTGTGCCCCTTAATTCTGTTAACCAGTTGTTTAGGCCTCCATAAAGAGGCTATTCTCTTAACAATAATATATTTTGTTCATTTTTATGCTTAATTTCACCAGAAATTTGGCAGGTAAAATTTCTTTGCCTTTGCAAGCTGATAGCCATCATCTTGACCGTACCTGGTAAGGTAGACATTAAGAAGGGCATGTCTACACCCCAAAACATTTGCTTTCCTTCCCTCTGTGCACAGGAAGTCCTTGGTCTCGATTCCACCACTGGATGGAAACTCAGGCCTGTTCACTTCACACCACACATAGCCCCTCTTTGTCAGAGAGAGATAAGAACCATCTTTTCACTGACCTACATCTGGAGAGTGGAAAATCCATTGTCAACCCACCAAGGACTCATGGGGTGAATGGATGGGTGACAAGTCTAACCTGTGTGTGCATTAAACGAGGCAACAGAAGACAAGGCCTAGATCAGAGTTCAGGGAAAACCAGGCTGAGCATGCTCAGGGGGCCCAGGTTTATCCAGGAGACTTGGTATTCACTAAGCAACCATCACTGAACGTGTTTGATTAATGACTATTGCCAAGAGAGATCATGCCTAGTACCAAAGCCCAGCTAAGCCCAAAAGGGGTCAGCCCATGGACACAAAGGCTTTTTATTAGGTGAGATATCTGTTCTGATCTCTGTTGTCAATTAGGTCGTCATTACACTCAGCCTACACTTACTGATAGTAGAAATGCCATTGAGAGGAGACATTAACACCTGTACCACTAGCAGTAAATCAACGGCCACTCCAGTTGTTTGAGAGCATCTGCAAAATCACCTCTGTCTGGCTTTTCCAACTCAGGGTTCTCTCTACCCCTCTGCTCCTGGAGTAACACACATCGAGAGTGGCTGTCTAAATGCCTAGGTGCCATGGGATCAGTGAGAGCCTCCAGGACAAAGGTAATAAGCTCCAGGAAAGTCTGATACCAAAATGTTTTTTTTTTTTTCTTTCTAAAATATACACACATTGAGTGACAAATCAAGATAACTACAGATTATCAAAGGGAAGAGAATAAAGATTACCCAGAGCATCATAATCCTAATATATCTCCTGCTAACCTTTTTTCACTTCTACAGGGTTGAAATCATGCTGTTCTTGTTAAAAAAAAAAAAAAAGGTGTAAAAGCTGTTGTTTTATTCCACTCAGGCCACACTGCCATTCCTTGAGATTCTCCAAATACTCCAGGCACATTTGTACCTCATGGCCTTTACACTTACTGTTCTTTCTCCATGGAATGTTCTTCCTCTGAAACTCCAATGACTCACTCCCTCACTTCTTTCAGTTCACTGCTCAAATGTCATCTCCTCCAAGAAGGCTTCTTGATCACACAGGCTGAAATAATTGCTTCACTTTGGCATTTTTCTATTCCTGTGTTCTGCTTTATTCTCCTTCAATGTACTACAAGACCTGAGGTCCTATTACAGAGTAGTTAGTTTACTATGGGTGCCTTCCATTGCAACTGAAACTCCAAGAAGACAGTTTGTGGGATCAGAAAGTCTTCTTGGAGGAGGTGACATTTGAGCAGTAAACTGAAGAAGGCAAGGGAGCTAGTCATCAGAGTATCCAAAGGAAGAACACTGTTTTATTCACTACTGAATTTCTACAGCCTGGAATAATGCCTGCCCATAAGAGACGCTCAAAACATGTTTGTTAAATAAGTGAATGTTTTCTGGTATCCTGCATTTTTTCCCCTTTAATAATATTGTACAGAGCCCTCCAGGTCACTAAATATTCTTCAGCATACCACTTTTTAAGACTATATCATATTCATATTTTTATGAATGTATCATATTCATATTTTTTAAAATATTCACATTTTTAAGAATATATCATATTTCACAGTATGGTTCTGTTATAATGGGTTTATCCAACTCTCTATGGTTGAGCATTTAGGTTAAGTGGTCCCCCTAAACCCTCCCCTCATTTTAAACCTATGTAGGGCACTGAATGTATTTAAATGATTTATCTATACTGGGCAAAATTTGACCTTGAAAACTTAGTCGGAGGCTTGAACTGGGAGAAACAGTCATTAGTAGGCCCTTGACCAAACAAGGAATTTAAATTTCTCTGATGGAAAAGGTGGAGAAGGCGTGGACACCCGTCTTGCCAGCTGGATGGGTCACATCAGACTTGGAGGTCAGTGATTTGACAGTCACCTCACAAGTACGTAGGGCTTACAGAAAGGAAGTACATAAGTGTGGAGGTGTAATGAGTTGAACTATGTCCCCCCCAAGTGCATTCACTGAAGTCCTAACCCTCGGCACCTCAGAATGTGACTATATTTAGAGATAGGGTCTTTAAAGAAGTAATTAAGATAGAAAGAGGTCATTAGGGTGGTCCCTAATCAATCCAATCTGACTGGTGTCCTTGTAGGAAGAGGAAATTTGAACACAGAAAGAAACACCAGGGATTTACACAGAGGGAAGACCACATGAGGACACGGGGCAGGAGATGGCTGTCTACAAGCCAAGGAAAGAGGCTGCAGAAGAACCAAAGCTGCTGAAAGCTTGACCTTGAACTTCTAGGCTCTAGAACTGTGAGAAAATAAGTTTCTGTTGGTTAAGCACCCAGTCTCTAGTATTTTGTTATAGCAGCCCTAGAAATTAAACACTAGATAAGTTCAGTGATGTTACAGTGCCCTTGAAAAGGTGTTTGGGCCTCCTACATATACATTCTATTGCCTATCACAGGTTAAATTTTTCCATGTAAACTTTTATGAAATTAAAATAGTGGAGGGGGGTTCAGGATTAGAAACACATGCATACCCGTGGTGGACTCATGTTGATGTATGGCAAAACCAATACAATATTGTAAAGTAATTAGCCTCCAATTAAAATAAATAAATTTAAATTAAAATAAATAAATAAATAAAAATAAATTAGAAGTCATTAGGTGCATATGAATCAATAGTCAAACATCTCCTGTACATGAAACTTTTTCTTGGGTGTTTCATCTTTAAAAATTAAACAACAAAAATTAATGTATAGTTCTCAAAGAAATGATGTGAATTTCAAAGGACTGGTCATTTCTGTGCCCCTCAAGGGTATATTTCATTTCCCATATTCTGTATCCACCTATTTCGTTCTTAAGTAATTTGACTAATATTTAGCAAGTGCTTTTGTGTGTGTTGTTTCAGTTGTGTCTGACTCTTTGCAACCCCATGAACTGTAGCCTGTCCATGGGGTTCCTACCTCCATGGGATTCCCCAGGAAAAAATACTGGAATGGGTTGCCATGCCCTTCTCCAAGGCATCTTCCTGACCCAGGGATCAAATTCACATCTCTTATATCTCCTGCATTGGCAGGTGGGTTCTTTACCACTAGCACCACCTGGGAAGTCCTTGCTGCAAAGCTGCTAAGTCTCTTCAGTCATGTCCGACTCTGTGCAACCCCATAGACGGCAGCCCACCAGGCTCCCCCATCCCTGGGATTCTCCAGGCAAGAACACTGGAGTGGGTTGCCATTTCCTTCTCCAATGCATGAAAGTGAAAAGTGAAAGTGAAGTCGCTCAGTCATATCTGACTCTTCATGACCCCATGGACTGCAGCCCACCAGGCTCCTCTGTCCATGGGATTTTCCAGGCAAGAGTACTGGAGTGGGGTGCCATTAGTATGGGCCAATTCCTGGGGATCTGACAGTGAGTAAGAGAGATGCCTCCCTGTTATCATGGAAATTAATCTATTGAGGGGAAAAGTTAACAAGCAATTAAACAGGACACCTTCTACTGACAGAGCAGGCTTTATCTTCTAAATCAGAGGTAGGCAAACTTTTTCTGTGTAATGCCAGAATGTAGATAGTTCCAGCTTTGTACAAATACAGCTTTGTACTGGCTGCTGGCTTGATCACTTGCAAGCCAACATAGAATATCTGGGTTGGGAAGACCCTCTGGAGTAGAAAATGACAACCCGCTCCAGTATTCTTACAGTGTTCTTGCCTGGAAAATTCCATGGACAGAGGAGTCTGGCAGGCTACAGTCCATGTGGTCACAGAAAGTCAGATACAACTGAGCTACTAAACATATTGGGGCTAGTGCCCTGGGATGACCCAGAGGGATGGAGTGGGGAGAGAGGTGGGAGGGGCGTTCAGGATGGAGAACACATGTACACCCATGGCTGATTCATGTCAATGTATGGCAAAACCAATACAATAAAGTAAATAAATAAACATACACACATAGAACATCTAGGTATAAATGTCCTGTCAAGTGAAGAGTGTCCAGTAAAGTGTGGGTAGATCCCTAGGCATTGTATAAAGAGAACAAACAACGCTGTGTGAACTCTCTGAGACCCTTAAATACACAAAACATGAAATGACTTACCCCAGAGGACTCTGCTGAAAATACAGCATCTTTTCACCCAAGCTTAGGGTACAGCTCCTCCATCCCCCCATGTCTTGAGAACATGGGGCACCACCCTTTCATACAATTCAAGCAGCAATGCCTGGCAGTTGCATCTAATGTCTGGAGCTGGGCTGGCAGTCTCTGAGTATAACTGTCCTCCATTAGAGCTTATGCATGCTTCCTATCCAAGTTTCCAGAGCCTTCACTCTCCAAACAGTCCTTCTTAGAAACCATGATTTGTGGCCTAAACTGCATGTACCACACCCTGAGGTAAAGCTTCCAGGCTACAGTAAAACATGGGTGTGCCCAATTTCCAGAAATTTTTTAGAGAGTTGACCCACCTGTGTACAGATGTGGCACAAGGCCTTCAATCTGGTAATTACAGGCTCTCTGAAACCCTCACATTCTGGTATAAAAACGAACACAGTTCAGGATCACAGGGAACTGGGTTATAATCATGAGTGAACTTATGAATATCATTCCACATAAAAAAACTACCAAACTAGAAGCAAGAACAAGGTATAAAATATAGAGGACAAATGGCTCTTCATGACTGAGGAAGACATTCAACAGATAGTTTTTCCACTGCTTGCTATGAGGCGGGCACTGCTCTAAGTGCCGAATGAGAAAAAATCAGCAAAGGGATCAGCCATACATATACATGTATTCATTTTCCCCAAAACTTCCCTCCCATACAGCCTGCCACATAATATTGAGCAGAATTCCACGTGCTATACAGTAGGTCCTTGTTGGTTATCCATTTAAAATATAGCAGTATGTACAAGTCCATCCCAAACTCCCTAACTATCCCTTCCTCCTGGCAACCATAAGTTCCTTCTCATGGAGATGACAGTCTATATCCATAAAAACTTCCCATAGAGACATTCGAGCTGGAAGGAGGCTCTGTACTGAACATTCACACCAGTCTATGACAACAGCACCCCCAGAGGCATGAAGTGGACAACCTGTGGAGTCTTACATGGTGACCTTGACTTGAATCTTGAAGGACTAGGATTTGAGGAGGTACAGAAGAGGAAGGAGGGTGGTTCAAGTAGAGGGAAAGGGTATGTGTAAAGGTATCAAGAGTCATTTATTTAGTATCTACTGTGTACAGGATTCTAAGCCCTTGGCATAACTAAGAGGTAAATCCCTGTGACCTGCATAATAAAACCACATCATTCCTTCAATCACAGAATTTTAAAAAATATTTAGCACTTGAGCACTTCCCACGATCCAGGCCCTGCCTCTAAAACATGGGGATGTTGCTGTGAACAAATCAGAAATGGTGCCCAACCTCATGAAATTCACAGTCCAAACACATGTTGAATAATTACAAGAATGATGAGCAGTGCAAAAGCAAGATGATGGATCTCAGGAGTGCTTATAACTGGGAGAACAAAGTGAGTTTGGGTAGTTAAAAGAGACTTTAGTGATGGGAGAGATATGACTGTTCTCTAGCTAATCCTGGATATTAGGACCCCATGGGAATGGGCCAGGGGTGGGGTAAGGAGGGGTAGAGTTGACCTCAGTGTGTATTCTGTGGACAGACTACCTATTTCCCTAAATGACAGTGTGGGCATTGGTATAAGAATTATTGTACACTAAGGAAACAGATCTGGGAAACAGTTGTCCATGACTTCACCCCCTGATGAACATAAACCATTCCAGAGAGTCTGGCCTCATCTCTTGGAAACATCCCACCGACAACCCCTGTAAGGAAGAGAGGAGTGGTCCATTGATAAACTGGGGCACTGGAGAGAGGACATGAAAGGCTAATGCAGAAATTATGGACTGGGGCTGATTTTTGAGGTCAGACTTTTCTGAAGATGTCTGATATATGATCCAAAAACCAACAGAAGGCACCACATTTTATTTATCTGGGCAAACTAGCCTCAAAGTACAGCATCCCTCAGAAGGATTGGGGAAAACAGTCTACAGTCAACACAAACACAGCAACAGTGGCTTGGGTTCAGAGCAGAAGTCCAAATATCTTACAGCAGTTCCCAAACCCCAGCGCCCTCCAGAATGGCCAGGAAGGCTTTTGAAAATCCAGGTTGCTGGACCCACCCACCCCCACCTCCGCCTTCGTCTCCTCCCCTCCACCTGAGCTCCTAAATCAGGAAGTCTGGGATGGAGGCTAAGAATTTACCTTTCTTCAAGTTCCCAGATGCTGCTGATACTGCTGGACCACATAACCAGTTATGGTTATTTTCATAACCAGTCTTCCTCCATATATCGTGAGATTTTTCCGGATCTGGCCCCAAGTCTCTTGTTGACATTTCTTTGCCACAGTTGGGTTCCCCATCACACACTTGACCCCGTCCAGAAAACTGAGATTGTTTTCCACGTGTACAGAACATAAATGAGATCTCTTCTATATATTTATTTCTTCTGTCCATTCAACCCTTAACTCCTCATCTCTGCCTCCTTGAAATCCTTTAAAGATTAGTATAAATACTGTTTTCTCCGTCAAGTCTTCTCTGACGTCTAAACAACAAAATTAAATTTTAAAATTCATCTAGTGTTCTGTGCGCTAACCTCTGTGGTTGACGATGATCTCCCTAAATAATACCTTGGCATTTAGGTGTTCATTCAGTAAATGTGTATGGGCCCACCTGGGGGCTAAGCTTTGTAACAGGGAAAGATGTCAATTCTGCACCTTCCAGGAGCTTGTTTCAGGAGGAAAAAGACAAGTAAGCTGATAATTACAATACAGAGTGATCCGTACTAAGTTAGTTATGGGACCACTTGGGAAAGACATTCAATCCAGAGTTGATAGGTTAACAGAAAAGATTTTTCAGAAGAAATGATGCCTTTCTGACATGTGAGGGATGGGTGGGATTTAATGACAAAAGGTATGGGAAAAGTAGGGAAAGAGGAAGGGTGATCCAGGCCAGAGACGAGAGAGGAGGGATGACTGAAGAATCAAACCTGAGAAGAGAAAGGATGAGAGAGGACGCTGAGGGAAAGTCTGGGGCTGGTTTATGAATCTTTAAATACCTTGGGTAGCAGTTTTGACCCAATCAGAAGATAGAAACCATGTAGGTAGGTTAAATAGGGGAAATTAGAGGCCATACATTCATAACTGACATATCATGTCAGAAAATTTTAAATTTACCATATCACTTTCTCTTCTCAACACATGCCCAAGAAGTTCAGTAGCTCATTCCACAAATAATCACTTTTTAGAAAATTTGGCTGTGCCAGGTCTTAGTTGCCACAGGCAGGGTCTTCTACTCGCAGCAGGTGAGATCTTTACTTGCGGCACTTGAACTCTTCATTGCATCATGTGGGATCTAGTGACCTGTTGCTATTGTCACTGTTCAGCTGCTAGGTCGTGTCTGACTCTTTGTGACTCTCAGCACACTGACTCTCAGCACACTAGGCTTCCCTGTCCTTCGCTATTTCTCTGTTTGCTCAAACACATGTCCATTGAGTCAGTGATGCCATCCAACTATCTTATCCTCTGTCATCCCCTTCCCTTCTTGCCCTCAACCTTTCCCAGCACCAGGGTCTTTTTCAATGAGTTGGCTCTTCGCATCAGGTGGCCAAAGTATTGGAGCTTCAGCTTCAGCACCAGTCCTTCCTGACATAGGGATCAAACCCAGGGCCCCTGTATTGGGAACACAGAGTTTCAGCCACCAGACTGCCACGGAAGTCCTAATAATTACTTTTTGATCTTCATTTTCTATTGAGTCTACTATTCATGACAAAAAGATACCACCACCAAAACTAGCACTGAGTTTAAAGCATATTTTCCACCTAAAGCCATATTCCAGATTCAGGATTAGGCAAAGAATGACTAGATGTTCCTCAAGCCAAGCCTCAGGGAAGTTTGTCCAACATTCCCAATTGCAATGAAACCCCAAATCTAAAAAAGGCAATTTGTGCCGTGCCCATTATGGTTTTATTATGGAAGTTTCTGCACAGCTGCGGTCAGGTCCTCCCAGTGTTCATGAAGTGATGAGTCATAGAAAATGAGGGAGCATCCATTGTTCCAGGAGACCAACCATACGATGTATTTATACATGATACTTCAGACTCTTCATAGTAAACATATATTAAATTTAGATGTATATGTATATATTTGTATAAGGAAGATTTCGTGGAATGGTAAAGAATCTCTCATTGTGTATGCACTAAATACTTTAAAGAAAACAGAAATTAATTCTATTTTTGCCCTTTTATAATATTTTCTTGGTTATAATAGGAATCTAGTGATTTTTACTTCTTTTTAATTTTTTGTATTTACTTAATTTTGCCCTCATTACTATATAAATAATTTTTATCAGAGTATAGGTGCTTTACAATATCGTGTTAGTTTCTACTGTACAGCAAAGTGAATTAGTTATATGTATACATACATCTCCTCTTTTTTGGATTTCCTTCCCATTTAGGTCACCACAGAACACTGAGTGGAGTTCCCTGTGTTATACAGTAGGTTCTCATTAGTTATCTATTTTACATTGGAATCTAGTGATTTTTAAAAATGAGATCAGAGACTTCAGCACATAGCTTGGTTGTATTATGTAGAACCAAAAGGGAGTGGAAAGTAAAAAGTTGAGAGTAGAGAGAATTAATCACAAAATGCTATGGTTAGAACCATTAAAGTATCTATAGGGCCTTTTGCTGATTGAGAGATGACCTCTGACAACACTTTCTCTTGCTCTTTGGATCCTCCTCCAGCCTCCTGAGAGCTCTTCTCATTCCTCTTGTCCTGCACTCACTCTCTGGAGAGGGCATAGCCTAAAGTTTCAGCGTGGTCTTATCCTTCAATACCCTTGCATATGCTAAGGGTATTGGAAACACCTGGGGGCTTTAGCTACCAAATATGAATTTGCAGCTTTTGAATACCAATCCCATTTTGTCAGCTGTCCTGTTATTGTAACTGAGTTATCCTTTGCCATCTTTTACCTCCTCTCAGTTAAAGAATACACCTGCACCCTTTGCCATGTAACTATGCAGGACATCCCACTAGAGTGAGCAGAGTGCAATTCCCCAGCACTTTGATGTTTGGCTTTGCCACGTGACGGGATTTGGCCATTGCAATGTTATTAATAGTAGTCATGGAACTAGGAGAGGTTTTCAATGAACTTGCATGATTTGGCTTGGCCTCTTTTGCTTCTGCCATCACTAGGAGAGAAGTACATGTTACATGGCTGCTGATTCCAGAATGAGACATCTGGAGTGGACTTGAACTTTATCTACAGCCAGAGTCCAAGTGTGGCTGGAGGGAGAGATGGCATAGATGCGAGAGAACTTTCGGTGGTGATAGATATGCTCATTACCTTGATTGTAATGGTGGTTTCACAGATACCTTCATATGTCCATACATCAAACTTTATAGTTTAAATACTTGTAGTTTATTGTATGTCAATTATATTGCAAAGAATTTTTAGACATATGTTCTGATTTTTAAATGATCAGTCATTCTATAAAATTTCAAAATTAGTAACAAGATTTTCTCCTATTAAAGCAGGATTCATTTGTAATTTTTCTTCATCTGTGGTAAGTTTCACATTCCATTGGTTTCTTTTCACTATTTAACTTACAAAATTAGAATATGCTAAATAAATTTTTGTCCCTATCAATTTGGAGAGCTATCCATGATAAATTCTTGAGTAATAAAAAGCAAGCTGCAGAGTAAAACATGGTAAAATGTCATAATTTTGCTAATAAAAAGAATGAGAAGGAAAAGAATGTACATCTATTAATTCATATATTAATTTGCATGTTTGAACATTGAGGAAGGTGATCAGGGCTGGCAGCAAGCATTGAGTCATTTCAGATAATCTAGTTAATAAGGTTATCTTATCCAAACGTTGGGGCTTACCTGGTGGCTCAGTGGTAAAGAACTTGCCTACCAATGCAGGAGACACAGGTTCAATCCCTGATCTGGGAAGATTTCCTGGAAAAGGAAAGGGCAACCCACTCCAGTATTCTTGCCTGGAGAACCCCATGGACAGAGGAGCCTGATGGGCTACAGTTCATGGGATTGCAAAAAGTTGGATGCAACTTAGCAAATGGAAACAACAAAACATTCAAATGTTGGAAATTACCTCTTTTAACTTGGGAGATCTTTATTGGTCAGTGAATTCCTAATACATCCATTTTGTTGCCTTCTGCTCTCAAAAGTCAGAGAAGGCAATGGCACCCCACTCCAGTACTCTTGCCTGGAAAATCCATGGACAGAGAAGCAGGCTACAGTCCATGGGGTTGTGAAGAGTCGGACACAACTGAACGACTTCACTTTCACTTTTCACTTTCATGCATTGGAGAAGGAAATGGCAACCCACTCCAGTGTTCTTGCCTGGAGAATCCCAGGGATGGGGAAGCCTGGTGGGCTGCCATCCATTGAGTCGCACAGAGTTGGACACGACTGAAACGACTTAGCAGCAGCAGCAGCAGCTCTCAAAAGTATTTCTTCTGGTATATTGGAATATTTGAATGTGGTTTTAAAATATGACCAGTAATATATCATCAATGATTATCTTCAGTAAGTGAAGAAAAACATCAAGCACTGAGAATGAATCAAATTCCCAGCAATGGAAATGTTTATACCAGTTTGCTTTTCTTAAGTAATCCTAATATCTTATCTAATCCTTGACTTTAAAAAACATGGCATTTTGGAACCAACATGGAGTTTGTGTTGAGATGGTCCACTTGAGTAAGCCACTTGAAACGATATTTTTAAAAGGATATTTTAGTGTCATGGAAAAAATGTGGTTTTTTCCTCATCCTTCACTTGAAAAAAAAATTTGAGAGCACATTCCCCCTCAAGAGCCAACATACACTAGAGCCAAAAAACAGAGGTTCACTGCTGAGTTAATTAACAAAGACCCAGAAAAGATTTATCCTCATTAGACGTGGTTTGCTAGGACTTGGAATTTTCTCCATTTCTTTCAACTCTGACTCAAGAATGGGTGGTATAGCACCCGGGCTACCTCGTTGCACAACTTTGGCGGGTAACACTGCCATTGTCTGCCTCGAGCACAATGTCAATACTGTTTCTTAGAGTTGTTTTCGCCAGTTCCCTTTGAATCAAGCAGTGTGTGAACCAGCATTGGGTGAGAGCTCCTTTATTTGCAGAGCAGTGCCATCATTACTGATTCTAGCCACCTTCTGCACTTTCACTTTTGAAAATTCACAGCCTGCACGTGAATCACAAAATAACTGTTAACTACATGGAAAACGTCTCCTCCTGTGGCAGGGAATTAAGCAATGAAATAGAACAAGATGTTGTCTCACACTTTCCCCTCGTATGTGCCTTGCAAAAGGCCTAAGAGCTCATTCACACTCTGAATATCAATAGAGTCAACCAACAAAAAAGCAATAGCAACCTCTCTCTTTTGGGCACTATCATGAGTAAGAAACCCAAAAGTGTTTCTGGATGAGGAATCTTGCCGACGGCCTCTTCTGATTTCTTCCACGGCATACTTTTTAACTTGAAGCTAGTCTTATAATAGTCTTAGCCACAATGTAGCTAAGATGTTTTGCTTCAAGGGGTATGAATCTGGATGATATTTCAAGAGTTTAGTCTCTTCACTGCCTCAATTAAATTACCAATTTTGTATTGTAAAGCATTATTTTGTCCTTATTCTGGAGAAACTCAAGTGCTCGATATACCACTGCTGCTGCTGCTGCTGCTGCTGCTAAGTCGCTTCAGTCATGTCCAACTCTGTGCGACCCCAGAGACGGCAGCCCACCGGGCTACCCGTCCCTAGGATTCTCCAGGCAAGAACACTGGAGTGGGTTGCCATTTCCTTCTCCAGTGCATGAAAGTGAAAAGTGAAAGTGAAGACGCTTAGTCGTATCCAACTCTTAGCAACCCCATGGACTGTAGCCCACCAGGCTCCTCTGTCCATGGGATTTTCCAGGCAAGAGTACTGGAGTGGGGTGCCATTTAAATGAGAATGCTGTTGATTTTATGTTCCTACTCTACAAATTTCCAAAATAGATAATATACTATGTATTGCAGAGTGATACAATCTAACTTTCATATATTCACTCATGCATTCATTCATTCATTTTGAAAATTAGGATTCTTTAGGTACAATTTGTTTATAGTAAAATGGACCCTCAGATATTCATTTTGATTCTTCCTGTGTATACGTTTAGGTGAGAGGCTATCAAAAATCTGGCACATTGGCATGCATGGCCACTTGTCGCAACACACACATATTTACATATACATTTGAGTCCCATTCCTCTGTAACATTATTTTGAGCTAAAGTAACTACATACCTATTTTCATCACTAACTTTATGCTCAACAAATCAATTTTGAACCACTGATCTCTTTATGAAAATTTTAGATACAGAGCCCATAATAATGATGGAAAAGAAGAACTTCAGCAAGCGGAAGTAGTAATACACAAATGAGATAAAAACATACTAGTCAAGTGAACATTCACAAAAACAATCTTTAAAAATATAATGGAATGTCTGTGAAAATCACAATTATTTTTACACTTCAAATTTGTGAAAAAATATGAACAAATTTAGATTGTTATTTTTTCCTTGGAAACTATTAAGACACTTTTGACTGCCAGCCAGATAACACTTTTGGAAACATAACCATGAAATGTCCACCATCCTGTTGAAAGAATGAATGAATTGTATTGAATGACTTGGAGAAATAAGTTGCCAGATAAATTCATGTCATAGTCCCAGTGAATAAACACAATCTCTTTCAACCAAAGAAAAAGAATTTTCTACCCTAACAGAGGAGGCCATACCAAACTGATAAGAGGGCCAACGTGGACCAGTTGAGAGCTACCAGCAAGGATACAAATATGAGACATCAGAAACTCCTTATTCTGAGCTTAATTAGCCAGATTTTAAGAAACTCTTCTGGATCATTCTTTAAGATAGACTGAAACAGCAAAAAGAAAGACTACTCAGACAGGAATATATACATACTTCTAAGTGACTGATGACAATCGCTGTGATTTGTCTATATCAGACCACAAAATTTGGATGCACTTCCTGAGCAATGATGCACATCCTTTAAAATGTATGAACATCTCTTTGTGGACTATCAGGTTGCTTCCACTTCTGAGTTTTTCCTTTTAACTTGATTACAGTTTGTAGAGCAATGACTTAGACTTTTTACATAGCAACACTCAATGTCTGTGACTATTTGGAAGAGACAATAACAAAGACGGATATGTGTACCTAAATTCACAATCCATTGCATTCCAACTTGGGACTTGAATACTGCCACCACTCTGCAAGACTGGACCTCAGCACAAGTGAGGAGGGAACTGGCATTTCATCGCCAAAAGTCAAGTTTATTCGGGTTGCCCCTGAAGCAGCTTCCTAGGTCCTTAGTCTTAACTTCAGAAGATTCAGACTGGCGTCATTTCAGGATGTGTCACCTGCAAATAATGGGAAACTGGATTCACTGCAGCCAAAAAAAAATGGAGGCTAGTTTTCTTGACATGGCAAAAAGTCCACAGGTAGGTGGTGACAGCACTTGGTTCAGTGGATCCACAATGGGATTGAATGCCCTGTTTCTCTTGGCCTCAAGGTTACAACGTGGTTGCTGGCCCTCCAAACAAACATCAGGTTTAATGATGAATATAAGCAGATGCAGAATGGAAGAATGTTACTTGCACTTGTCCCTCCTTCAAAGAAATCAAGAGCTTTCCCAAGCCCCTACTTGTAGCCTCTCTGTTGACTTCCTCTTCTAATTCCTTGCTTCAAAATGAGTCACATGCCCATGCCTGGATGCAATGGATGCTGGGAAATGTGCTCAGCTTCCCAGTCTCCTAGGAAAGGAATGTCAGTGAGAAGGTGCCTGGGGAAGGGTGTCTGAAGAGTCAAACCACAATGTCTACCATGATGTTGACATACTCCTGTTATGCTATTCTAAGGACAGAGGGAAGGGAAGGGAAGAAAAAAACGTGGGCTACAGATGAGCTGAAGTTTAGTCCCATCTGCCACTTCCTAGCTATGGAAAGCTAGGACTTGGGAAAGTTATTTAATGTATCTATGCCTCAGTTTTCTCATCTAAGAAGTGAAGATAATGATAATAACTATCTCACAGAGAAGTGGAGGAAATAAAATACGATTTGTGCCAAGAGCTAAGCCCAACACTTGGCACATAGTAATCACTCAAGGTCACTACCACCACTCCACTGCTATCATTGCTACCAGTACTACTACTAATAATAATGATAATATTATTACTATAGATTAAAATGTTTCCACTTAGATAAGGCACTCTATAAATAATTCAATTTATAGAATTTTATAAATTCCCTTCCTCCTATCTCTTCCTTTTTAATCACTTGGCAACAGGATATTGTTGCAAACATTTAAAGAATTGTCTCTAGCCTTGAGATATGATTCATTCACTTGATCAACAAAGATTTACTGAACACCTGCCCTATGCCAGGCATTCTGCTGAATACTGAAAATATGATGGTGACTGTAATATGTGCAATCTAATAGGTGAGACAGACATTAAATAAAAATTCATAAACATGAAAGCATAATTAAAACTGTGGTCAGATATAAACACTGGGGTTTTCCCCCTTTTAAGAACATTAAAGCTTTGAAAAAGTCCAGAAGTTGAGTAGATTTTAGACATCTATAAAAGTCACTCCAAAACTCTGAAACAAGTTGAAACTCTCTGCCTGCTTTTGCATTAAGGGCATTTTGACGATTCATTCCTGTACCTTGTTAGGAATGTATTTCTTTGTGTGAGAACTGTATTTCCTGCAACTGAAAATGGGTGTAAGATGTTGGCTGCCCTGGGATGGAACAACCGAGCGTATGAAATCATTCTGTGGTTTGAATCTTCATTATTAGCTGGAGGAATCTCCAGCTCCCCCCTCCCCCCGCCCCTCAGCCCCCAACCTTATGCCACTGCAAATAGCAATTAGCTCAAGGAGAAAAGATTACAGCCAGGTGCACTGTTTGAAGTTTGGGGCATTTTTTTCTCCTTTAGTTGTGGTAGGGGTGGAAGTACAGGGGGTGTCAGGGAGGAGAACCCTCTTTTGTTAAGTATTTGCAGTCTGTGGGCATCCTGGTAATTCAACAGGCATCTGTGGAATCTTGGGGCATTGGGACATTTTGTGTTTAACCGTCAAGCTCTAACCTCAAGGGCGTTTGCTGTGGGTTGAAATGGGAGTTGTGAGGCTTATTCACTGATGTGCAAAATGACATGATCCTCTTAAGAGTTAGAATGAGTTTCATTAGATGAAAGGCAAGGACACAGTTGAGCTTAGTGTCTTACAAAGGAATCCAAGAGATATTTATCAGAAATTGAATTATCTTTTTATAAACACACAAGATGTGGCAGATAAAGTCCAGATTACAGTATGTTTGCATGATGGCTCTTTTACACCCCTAAAAAGCAGATGAATACCTGGGTTTTGTTTTGAGAGTTCTTCAGAATTCTTGGTATAAAACTGAATACAACTTTGCAAATTGAAACTGAATTGAAAGAGATAAATTGAGAGGGTGATATTAGAGAGGTTTCTCTGTGGTTCTAAAATTTCTCCAGGGTATTATTTATTATATTGGTTTCCCCCAAATTCCCCAGGCAGGACAGAGTGGCCCCAGATATTGAATCTTGAGTACAAATGAAAAGCAGTCAGTAGCCTTCAACTAGCTCTGCTCAGAGCTAACCCTGGGAGCTGCAGTCTTCTTACTAAATAATGGAAACACTGGCAGTCCTGCCTTGATCTCAGAGCATCATGAGGGTGAAACAGGACAAAGGAAGTACCGGCATTTCACTAACACTAAACTGCTGCTGCCCAGGCATGAAGAGCAGCAAAACATTCCCTCTGGTTGAAGAGATATCTTTAGGTTTCCATCTCTGGGCTAAAATCTTTGGGGACAAGGTCTTTCTGGCTTCTTGTCTGAACATAAATCCACCACGTGAAACATGCTTAAAACAAGGTATAGGAAGAATAACCTAAAGAAATGCTTAGAAAAGTATAAAAATTCATAATTCACAAGTGGGTGGAAAAGCCTGAATTCATTTAAAACAAAAGATCATCTTCATATTATAGCGACATCTGGAACCAGACAGAACATGGGTTTCAAATCAACTTTGCCACCTCGGTTTCCTCGTCTGTAAAGTGGGCACTGTAATACCTAAACCCATAGATATATTGTGAAGGTTAATTGAAATAGTCTCTGTAAAACACCTAAACTCATTAGGAAGAAGTTTAGCTATCTATAACAGAAAATCCAAAATAGGAACATCTCTAATACACAAGGATTCATTTCCATATATAAAAGATATCAGAAGACAGATGACCACAACTAACATATTGGTCCTATGAAATCACAGGGAGCTAGAAGCCTGCTATCTCCTGGCTCTGGCATTTAAGATATAGAGTGAATCTTCAGGGTAAGCTCATGGCCCAAACTGGCCCCACTCCAAGTGTCAGGAATGAGGAAAAGTGCTTTCTACAAATGTCTGTCCACCTTTTAAGAAGCCCTTCTGGCAGTCACTTCCAACATCTTTGTTTCAGGTCATTGGCTAGAACTGGGTCATGTAGCCACACCCAAACCAAGAGAGACTGGAAAACATAGACTTACATCTCATCGCCTCAGTAAAATAGGAGTTCTGGTAGTGAGAAAGGAGAACTTGGGTGTTAGTAGGCACTGGCCATCTCTGCTGCAGGACCTGGTTCAAGCAAATGATCAGTTAAGACAGTTGCTAATGCTGCTGGTATTGTTAGAGATTTGGCAACAAAATGGGTTTTTAAAATCCACTTCTGCTTTCCACTGGCTTCCCTGGTGGCTCAGTGGAAAACAGTCCGGCTGCCAATGCAGGAAACTCGAGTTCAATCCCTGGGTTCAATCCCCTGGAGAAGGAAACAGCAATGCACTCCAGTATTCTTGCTGGGGAAGTCCCATGGACACAGGAGCCTGGCAGGCTATAGTCTGTAGGGTCGCAAAAGAGTCAGACATGGCTTAGTGACTAAACAGTAGTAACAGCATTCTTCCATATGACCAATAGGATAATATACGTGATTTCAGACACCCACAGCACTCATATGTACCTGCCAAAGTTGTTACTGGCAGAGAATATAGAGCAACTGTTTTAATGCTGCTTTAAAAAAATAAAAAAAAAGTCGTTTCAATCCTTAGAACTGGCTACTATTCAATTATTAAACAAATATGTGTTCACACCTAAGCCTAATGCTAACTGATGGAGATATAAAAACACATGTCTCAGGCTCCAATATTTTGGTCACCTGATGTGAAGAGCCAACTCATTGGAAAAGAACCTGATGCTGGGAAAGATTGAGGGCAGGAGGAGAAGGGGGCGGCATAAGATGAGATGGTTGGATGGCATTACCGACTCAATGGGCATGAGTTTAAGCAAGCTCTGGGAGATAGTGAAGAACAGGGAAGCCTGGTGTGCTGCAGTCCATGGGGTCACAAAGAGTTGAACACAACTCAGTGACTGAACAACAGTTCTCTTAACAGCTTACAGACAAGAGGTAGAAGCAGCTATTAATAATAGAGCATCAGAGCCAGTGAAGACAGAGATAGCAAATACCAGGGGTCCAAGAGCACACTGTGGGGGGCGGGGCGGGGGGGCGGCAGGGACCACCTGTCCTTGCAGGGCAAAGGACGCATTCCAGGGGAAGAGAGCGTTGAGCTGGTTCCCAAAGACAAGTTGTGAGAACCTAGGTGGGAGGGCGGAAGAAGCCCAGGAGAGAAGATGCCATCTCTCCAGAGACATAGACACCAGAGGGAGCCATGCCGTCTCAGGAGAAACATTAAGATGGTGGTTCCACTTGGCTTTCAAAGCCTGCAGCCCATTATCTTACTCATCCTCAATGGGAAAAAACTCCATCCTTTGCAGATTTGACTTTCTGAAGCAGTCAAAATCATTGGGAGCTAAGTCACATGAACAAATTGGGCAATTGAGATGGCATTTCTATCTTAAGGCAAAAATGAAGTGGGAGGGGGGCCAAAATAGTGGAACTTACATTCTTGTGCAATTCACAGCCTGACTTAAAAAATAACTTTCTTCTAAAAGAACAGAAGGTTTGCACCAACAGTGGGCAGAATCAAGACAGTAAGTCTCTAAATGAACTCCCAAGGTGATCCCTTGCGAGGGAAACCTGTTGAAATGGATTGTCTGTTAAAATCTCACATTATTTGCTGATTGTTCTTATTCATGGTATACAGAGTCAATAAAAAGATCACTACAGTTCCAATCCTTGTATATTCTGATATTTCAATTCTGGATCCAATGTAAAAAGAAAGATCTCCTCGTTCTCTTTTAAACTTTATTTTTCTGTAGAAAAGTTTCTTAATGGTTCACTAATCTACATAGGGTGGCTCAGTGGTAGAGAACATGCCTGCCAATGCAGGAGACATGGGTTCAATCCCCAGATTGGGAAGATTCCCTGGAAAAGGAAATGTCAACCCATTCCAGTATTCTTACCTGGGAAATCCCATGGACAGAGAACACTGGTGGACTACAGTTCATGGGGTCGCAAAAGAGCCAGACATGACTTAGCAACTCAACAATCTACATATACTGGTCCTTTAAGGAAATTTGGATTTGCTGAGATTTTTGTACCTCTTAGACTTCAGAGTATTCAGAAAAGGGTAACCATTTTAATATTCTGCTTCACCTCTAAAATCTAATAAGTTGCTATTTTTAACACTCCACCTCTAAATATTTCTCAAAGTAATCTCTCCACTTTATCCTCCCTGCCATCATTTTGATCCAAACCTTCGTAATCCCTTTCCTACTCAGCAGTGAACTTGCTGTTTTCCCTGATCCTCTCTCCCCTTTTCCATAATGTATCCAAGCACTGCCACAGGTAGAGGGCTTTCCAAAAGGAAATCTGAATGAGTTTTCTCCATTGCTTAAGAACTAAATAATGCCATTTGCAGGAACACGGATGGACCTGGAGAGTGTCATACTGAATGAAGTTGGACACTGAAAGACAAATATCATATGATAGTGCCTATATGTGGCATCTTTTTTTTTTAAAGGGGGGGTACATAGGAACTCATTTACAAACCAGAAGTCGAGTCACAGATGTAGAAAACACATTTATGGTTACCTGGGAATAAGGGAGGAAGAATAAATTGGGAGATGAAAGAAAGTGAAAGTGAAGTCGCTCAGTCGTGTCTGACTCTTTGAGATCCCTTAGACTTAGCCCACCAGGCTCCTCCATCCATGGGATTCTCCAGGCAAGAATACTGGAGTGGGTTGCCATTTCCTTCTCCAAGGGATCTTCCCAACCCAGGGATCGAACCCAGGTCTCCCTCATTGCAGGCAGACGCTTTAACCTCTGAGCCACCAGGGAAGCCCAAAGGGACCAACATATACACTCTACTATGTATAAAATCAGTAACTAATAAGAACTTGTTGTATAGCACAGGGAACTCTACTCAATACTCTGTAATGGCCTATATGGGGAAAGAATCTTTTAAAAAGAGTGGATATAAATATATGTATAACTGATTCACTTTGCTGTACACCTAAAACTAATAAAACATTGTAAATCAGTGACTCAGAGGGTAAAGAATCTGCCCGTGACGCAGGAGACCAGGATTTGATCCCTGGGTAGGGAAGATTCCCTGGAGAAAGAAATGTCAACCCACTCCAGTGTTCTTGTCTGGAGAATTCCACGGACAGAGAAGCCTGGCATCACATAGTTGGACACAACCGAGTGACTAACACACACAAATCGAATATATTCCAATTAAAAAAAATTTTTTTTAACTTCCCAAAGTACCCCATAGAAGATCCTTTAGGACCTGAAGTTCCACTAAACATGTTAAATCCTTCCACTGGCAGAAAAGTGAAGTCCTGCCCACTTCCCCAGCCTCATCTTTCCTCACCACCAGTTTTATATGCATGGTTCCACTAACATTAGCCTCTCTTGCTTCCCAGGCCAGCATCTAACCCATCAGCCAAACTTGCCCCTTGACCATCAGACCATTGCCTCCCTCCATTCACTTTTAGCCACTCGGCTGCTGCTGTCTTCCTCTAAGCCTCCATCACCTTTACCCTGGATTACTGTGGGAGCATCTTCTCTGGTCTCTGAGCTTCTTTTTTGCCCCCTATCATCCAGGTTCCACACAGTTATAAATAAGATCACATCAGTTCTCGGATTTCCCATCTTATTAGGAAGCCAAAGTCTTTATGGGGCAACAGCGCCCCACACATTTTGTTCCCTGATTCTCTCTCCAAGCTTCTCTGCCACTTCTCTATGGTCAAATTGGTTTCGCTGATGGTCCTTTAACATGGCCTTTGTATGTCCTATTCCCCTTACCAAGAATCCTCTTCCTGCCTTTCCCACTAGAATGTAAGCATCAAAAAGGCACAGTTTATGTTCATCTCTTTACTTCTCATATATGGAACACTATCTTTATTGAGCACACAGTAGGTGCTCAATAAAGATCTGAAAAAGTAATGAGTGAGTTGAATGTTTTGCTGTTCTGTCTGATGCCTATATTCTACATGCCGTGGGAAAAGCTGAACCTGGTGAATCTGAATCCCCTACTGAATCCCCTACTGTCTTTAATGATGTGACCCTGGGTAACTCATTTCTGAGCCCTGTTTCTTTATTTGTAAAATGGTGAATCTGTAAAATACTCAGAATTTTTGCAAGATTAAATAATATGATGTTAGTTTCTCCCTCTAGGAAACCTGAGCTGATGCAGACTGTCTGGTGATCCCTGTGGCAACATCCTGCAGTATCCTACACATTGAAATGTGACTTTTCAGTTGGGTCAGATGGAAACCTCCGGTTATTAAAGCCATAGAGCTGGCTTCAAAAATGAGACAGTTGAGGTTTCTCATTCTTTAAGATGCAAAGAGGAATTGCATCTTAAAGGATGCAATTCTTGAGGAATACAAATATTTACTTTTAAATGAATTTTTTCTTCCAATTTATCCATACTTTGAAACAAAAATATATGATGAATGACATATTGATAGGAAAACTGTATATTTTAATGTTTTTCCCCATGTCTTTACCTGACCTTAGTCCCCATTTCTGACGCCCCTCAATGGAAAGGAAGGCCGCACTCAGAGACACTGTTTCTCTATCAAATGTATTTTACTCATTTACTCCCTTCTGACTGACACAAGCCCAGAAGTTTCTGCAAGGGTTGGACCCTGGCCGCAGTGAACATGTTGTTCAGTTGATAAGTCATTGTCCGACTCTTTGCAACCCCATGGACTACAGCATGCCAGGCTTCCCTGTCCTTCACCATCTCCCAGAGTTTGCTCAAATTAATGTCCATTGAGTCAGTGATTCTATTTTAACCATCTCATCCTCTGCTGCCCACTTCTTTTCCCTTTAATATTACCCAGCATCAAGGTCTTTTCCAACGAGTCAGTTCTTTGTATCAGGTGGCCAAAGTATTGGAGCTTTAGGTTCAGCATCAGCCCTCAGTGAATACTGAGGGTTGATTTCCTTTAGGATTGACTCGTTTGATCTCCTTACAGTCCAAGGGACTCTCAAGAGTCTTCTCCAGCATGACAATTAGAAATGAACATATGTCCCAGCTTACACCTGTTGTCCCATTGCAGTTATTTATAGTGGGCTTTTCATTCTCAAGCACATCCTGGTTTGGACAATAAATTATGTTGTCACCCTAATAGTCCATGTCTAAAAGCTCATTTTGACAAAAATAAACTTCTGAGATTCACTACATTTTTCATTTTTTTCTCTCTTGTCATCTTACTTGGATCTTACTATAGTCTTGAAAACATTCTGTATAATTGTTACTTTGCTTATATTGCAAACTTAAGGGTCTATTTATTTTTACAATACGTTATGCTCCCTATTCTGTGTCCTTCCAAATCCTTTCCCCAGTATAATTTTTCTGATTATCTTACCATGTACCTATAACAACATCAGATATAAATAGGCCTTATTCAGACAAATGTGTCTGAAATTTTACCACTCTGGGTAACCAAATCTGGATACTTCAAATTCAATGTGGTCCACTGGGACATGAACGATGCACAGAGAAATTCTTAGACTTTGAAGAGCTGACAAAGAGTGTGATAAATGTAGAAAGCATACCATCATGTGTCAGTTTACTATTAATACCTTCATTCCAACAAGAATATATAAAGTCAGCTTTAGAATGACACAGCACGCAGACTTCCCAAGCTGAAAGAAGTGTTGTCTATCAGCAGGTCCCATCTTAAAATCAGAGGGACAGAATGGCTACTTAAATACCAAGAGTTAGACTTTAAAAGGAGAGAGATTACAGAGTAGGATGGCATATGGTGTTCTGCTGCTGCTAAGTCATGTCAGTCATGTCCAACTCTGTGTGACCCCATAGACGGCAGCCCACCAGGTTCCCCAGACCCTGGGATTCTCCAGGCAAGAACACTGGAGTGGGTGGCCATTTCCTTCTCCATATGGTGTTCTACTTGAGCACAATTCCATTCCATTGGCTGCTTACGTGATATATTGAAAGGAGTTGTGAGGCTGAGCTTGGGCTCAGTCAGGAAGAGGAGTGTGACTTATTAGTAACGCCTGCCTTGAGCACAGGAAGGATAAATGTCACATCAAAGTCCAAATTAGCGAACCATATTCTATGGCAAGGGGCTCAGCAGAGAGAGTAATGATATATTAATTGATACTAGAGCAATAGGAACAACTCTGCATTTTATCAGTGGCACAGGTATGACCTCAAAAGAAGTAACTTTTGTAAGGTTATCCAGCTCAGGCAGTTATTGCTCTGCCATTAGTAGCCAAGGATCTGGTCTATTACATGTTGGTTCATTAAGAGAGTAAAGTGATGAAAGTGGACATGATAGGTTTTCAGTCGTGTCCAACTCTTTGTGACCCATGGACTGCAGCCTGCCAGGCTCCTCTGTCCATGGAATTCTCCAGGCAAGAATACTGGAGTGGGTAGCCATTCTCTTCTCCAGGGAGGGATCAAACCTGGATCTCCTGCATTGGCAGCCAGATTCTTTATGACCTGAGCCACTAGGGAAGTCCTTAAAGAGTAAAACTCGGTACAAAGAGAAAGAGTGGTGAAAGCACACTTCCTCTCCTTCCCAGTTTTACTCAGGTTATCCTTATACACTAAAAAATCAAAACAAAACAAGGCAAAGCAACTGTCAGATTTTTAATGGGCCCTATAGATTTAAAAGTTCAGAAGCCATGGGCAGCAAATTGTCCCTTAACAAGGGCAGTTTAACTGAAACAGCTTGTGTGACAGCTTTGTCACTGAACGAAATCAAGTTTTTTCCCCAGGGATGAACACCTAAACCATACAAGTCAAGGCAGTATCTATCAGGGAATATGTTCTCTGTTTGGAATTTTCTGGGAGGGGCTGGAATGAATCGTAACAGCTGTGAGTGGCTTTCAGAGAAGTCCCTGCGCTTATGCTGCTGAATTCAGTTGTGTGACCTGAGTCACTGAACTTATGTTAAAATCAGCTTGGTTCGAGCTTTGCCACTGAACGCAATTAGCTTCATTCATAAATTTATTTTTGCCCTATCTCCTGTTTCCTGGAAATAAACCAGCTTGGGTTACATGCGAACAATGGGGGTGGGAAGCAGGCAGGAACGAACACCTTCATCGTCACTTCTGCAACTATCACTGCATTGTCACTTCAGGTCTCACGTTTCCCAATGCCAATCATGACAAACACAGGTAGCCTAAGAAGAAAAGGGATCCTGAAAGCATTATGTACACAGCCTGACTCACAAGGGAACACCCCATGCCCCCTAAAGCCCATTTGAGACCCACACTTAACTGAAATTCAAGACTCATCTCTACCAAACTCAAACACAGATGTAACTTTTTAATCTAGCTCAGAAATCCACAGGGACTTAATCTCTGGACATCAACAAGCTGCTTATATCTGAAGCTGATCTTACTAGCTTCTGCATCTCTGAAAATCCCAATCCCATGGTACTTCATCCAAGGAAATTATACTTCAATGGTGAGATTTCAGAACCAATGAGATTTCCTTAGCTTTTTCTCATCACATCAGCTAATTGCTTATTCTGCCCTCATACAGCACAAATTACTCTTATTTATGAGTTTCCCAGGTGACTCATCAGTAAAGAATCTGCCTGTCAATGCAGGAGATGAGGGTTCGATCCCTGGGTTGGGAAGATTCCCTGGAGGAGGAAATGTCAACCCACTCCAGTATTCTTGCCTGGAGAATCCCATGGATAGAGGAGCCTGGAGGGCTACAGTCCATAGGGTCGCAGAGTCAGACACGACTTAGCTACTGAACAACAACAACTCCTGCTTACAGAGATGAGAAAAACGGTCCTCCCTCTCGTCATTAGGCATGATCTGAAGTAGTGTCTTAGACTGGAATGTACCCATGCGTATAGACTCCCAAACACACAGGGGCTGGGAGATTAACAAAAATGTGTAACCAGGATGAGTATTAAGGCTAAAGGGATTAGTGGAGCCTGAGAAACTGGATGCTCCTCTAAAGGCATTTAAATCTGTTTTTGAAGATACTGATTAACAAGCAAAATACCTCAGTTTGCAATCTACAAACTTCAAGATCCAGCAATAAAGCTAAAGTTTATTAGGCATTTCCTAAATGCCAGGCATTCCCCTGAGGGGCTCACATATGTCAAGTTACTTAAGTGTTGCAAAAATCCCTAAAATAGTTATCATTATTATCTCAGAAAATGAAACTGAGATGCAGAAAATAAAACTAATCATGCAGTCCACAGGTGGCAGAGACAAGAGCTGAACCTGGTCTCTCTGGCTCCAGAGTTCATGTGTTTTAATTGAACAAGAACCAAAGCTCGTATTGTCACCTCTTGTCAAGAGATTTTGAATCTAAATGCAAATGTAATGATTCTTTGTAGGTCTTCTGTGCCCCACCTGGTAATATTAAATCTTAAAAGGGTTCCATTCTACTCACTTGCCAAGCCAGCATCCATCTGTGGATAGCGAATTCCAAACTAAAGTTCTATTTAAGTACTAGAGGTGCCTTTTCAATTATTCAGACAACATATGATGACTTTCCCCTCAATTAAGCTATTGTTTGAGTGGTGCATTGCTCTAGTGATGATATACCTGGTTCCAAGCATGGCAACAGATGCTACCTCTTGTCTTTTTAAAGACACACAGGACTGATGTATTTTTTTATAGGTCACCCCACAGTCGGAGAAACAGGTAGTCACAGGTAGTTATAGGAACCCACTTGCATTCAGTCCTTTGATTGGTCAGCCTTCTCTTGACCGTTTCCATCTAGATGCACCACAGACACCAAAAACTTAGCCTGGTTAGACTCGCCATCTCTTCCTTATACCCACACCTGTTCTCCCTGGAACATTTTCTCTGAAGATTAGCAATTCAGCCATCTCACTAGGTTTACTGCACTTAAACAATCTTAAGCTTCTCCTTTTCAAGTGCCACATCCAGTCATCAAGTCTTGTTGTTTCCCCCTTCAGAAACAGTCCTCAGAATGAATGCCCCCTTTCTCTGGTATCACTTCCTTGTGTTGATCTGTTTTTTTCTCATTTGAGCTACTGAAGTTGTTTCTTCATTGTTTCCCTAACTCCTCTCTCTGACCCTCCCATGATTTCTCACTCCAGGCTGACTGAACTTCAAGCAACCTTAAATTCATTTTACCTATACTTCCATTGACTCTCTTCTTTCTGGTCTAATGCTCTTAGCAAGACCTTTCACCTCAACCTGCCACCCACTCATCATTATGTTCATTCTCCCTACCCACCGCTCCAGAACTCTATCTGTCTGTCACCCAGCTACTGCACACCATCAGGTATTTGCATATATTTTCTTTTTGTTTGGGATGTTTCTACATTTGGAAAGCTCCAATTTGTCTTTCAAGACACAGTTTAAACATTTCATTCTCTGTGAAGTCTCTATAAATTCCTCTGGGCAGATTTATTTGCCCTCTCCTTCGGATCCCAAGATCTACGGTCATCTTCGTGTTACACTCTTGACATTAGCTTTCAAGTGTGTTTTCTCCACTAGATGGTGGGATTCTAACTATAAAGGACAATATCTAACGTACAGTCACATGCCCAGTAAATGACACATTCAGTGTTGTTGAATAAATCTATCCAACATTTATCATTCAACAAATATTTATCGAATGCTTGTCGTTTGGCAAGTGCTGGACTAAATTCTTGGGACACGATGGTGAGCAAAACCAGATATTTCCTCTGTCCTCATGAAGAAACTGATATTCATCAAGATGCAGGGGTATCTGGGGAATGAGGCTTGACCTAGCTAGGGAAATCAGGCAAGCCTTTGACCTGAGTTATGTGCTGCAAATAGCCATTACTTGAATGAAGAAGTGAGGGAAAATCAAGCAGATGAAGTAGTGTGTGCAAAGAGCCTGTGGCAGAAGAGAGTCTGGGAAATACAACCCACTGAAAGAAGGCTAGGGCAGCTGGAGCAGAAAGAAGTGGGTGAGCTTATTGGAGGATGAGACTGGAGAAGTGGGCAGGGTCATCCCACACAGGGACCCTGTGGTTCACGCTGAGAAGCTTCATCTATTTTAAAAGCAACAGGAAATTATACAGCATATACTTTAAGCTCAGGAGAGATAAGATCACTTCGCATTTTGAGATCATTCTAGTCACAGGATGGAGAACAGATGGGATGTGGGAACACCAAGCAGGAAATTAGGACAAAAGCCTAAGTGAGAAAAGATGGTAATTTGGACAAACTAGATAAGTGGTAGTGGAGATGGAGAAAGGTGGATGGTTTTGTGAGATTTAAGGAGTTAAAAGTAACAGGATTTGTGATGGATTACATATATATATATACTTATATATATATGAAAAGACAAGAATCTCAGGCAGGATATGTTTGACTTGCTAACTGGGCAGTACAAATTCAAGATTTTCAACACCATGCTGTGAACTTGGAAACCATTTACATTTTTTACTGCAAATCTCAGGACTGTGGGAAGAAAAGGCGGGGAGGGAATTTGAATTCTAATTCCAAGCAGTATCTCTGAGGTAGAGGTGGGGGGTAGGGGTGGGGAGAGAGTAGCCAAAAGGCAGTAAAGATTTGCTTGGCCTGTGTGAGGACTGGTTTGAAAGAGCTGCTAGATGCAAAGAAGATGAGATGTGGAAGATGGAAAGAGGAGGTGGGAATGGCTAGGGCGGGCTTCCACTGAGCCTGAGCTGAGCCCTGGAGGATGAACAGGTTTCAGACAAGAACAGAGGTGGAGAAAGGATTCCTGGCAGGAGAACATGTTCCCTGGGTGATGACAAGTGAAGGAAAAGGCTGTTGAAGTACCTCCTCTAATTCTCCTCCATTTCCTTTAAGCTGGGAGCAAGATAAGTGAGCTTGTTACAGATACTACTTAAGTGATCATTTAAAAATCTCTGGCTGAGGACATGAATTAGTGCAAAAACTGGCCTCTTTGGAGATCAGATGATGTTGACATTTTGTCTTCAGAGTTCGAGGTTGTGTGCTGAAGTCCCAAGATTTTAAATCACAGCCCAACCTTTGATTCCTTGAGATACGTGAATACAATGTGACAATCTCCTGCGTGGCAAGCAGTGCACTAAGTTCTGAACTTAGAAAGATGTTAAGGTGTGCCCTCCACCTGGTGTGTCTTACAGTCTATACAAGGTTATCAAATGAGTTCAACTATAATAGTAATAATACACCTAAGCCTTTGCGTATATAAAATAGTCAAAAACTGAACCATTCTAACTGGGAAAAAATGAATATATATGATATCAGTGTCATGAAGCACAATCTCCCTGGCCTAAAGGCATATGAATCACTATGGTGCGCCTGCTAAAATACAGATTTTTGGATCCAACTCAGATTATAGAATCAAACACTCTGAAGGGTGGTCTGAGAATCAACATTTTTAAACAAGTTCCCAGTGATTTTTAATGCCCAGTTAAAGCATCATTTTATTAAACCAGGAGTGAATCTGGATGTTAGAACAGTTAAGCCTTTCTTTTACTCTTTGGCTCTTTTTTGGAAAAATGCATAAATATTAAATGTAACCCAGACCAAAAAAAAAAAACAAAACAACTTTGTGTATCCAGCTTCACAATTAGTATCCTAAATAGTCAATAAACCGGGAATCCAAAGATTAAAATTCTTTCCTCCCTTCCTTGCCTGCACGTACATAGTCTGTGTTCTTCTTAGCCAATGCTAATGATGGGCCTTCAGATGCGATTATTTACATTGCCAAGTATAGCACATAAAATATGAGGCATAAATTACTCTATGTGTGGCTTCAGTCTGGAAGTATGTACATATCAGTCTGGAGTATGTACATTTCAATGTGATTCAATGTGAAATCAGCCTTGAAGTTGCTTTTATATGGCATCTGTTACATATATAATTTGTAAAGAAACCTGCCACTTTTGGCTAAGAGAAGACAACCACGTAATTTTGCTTTGTATTCATGTATGTCCTTTTTGCTTTTCACCTTAGCCACATTACACTGTTTAAAAAGGCGAATCGACTGCATAAGGAAAAGTGCACTCAAATTTTAAACGAAGAGAACCCAAATTAAACCTTGCACAGAGAACCTTGTCCTGTGGAACCTGTAATAGGGATGTGAAGAAGGAAGCCAGAGCTGGACTTTAATATGGAGAATTAAAAAGGTCCAAAGAAAAAGTAGTCAAAACCTTTCATACTTATCTGATCCATATACTTCCTGCCTATATGATACATTATGGGTTAATTCCTGAGAGGTAGGAAAAAGACTCACCTTGCACTAAAGTTAAATCTTGTAGAGAATAAGTAAAATTCCAAACAAATCCCCAAAAATGTCCATAGAAAGAGCAGAGGTCCCCTAAAAATGACACCAACAGATGTGGGACTCTCAGAACCTTGGAGGTCAAAAGATCCAGAAAGGAAACTGCCTAGTACAGAGAAAGAGAAAAAGCCCCAGAGCAGCCCTCCCAAACCACCCCTACCCCAGGTAAGTCAGTGGCAGGACTGGTCCCCAAACTGCACCCTGGACTTCCGGCCCCCCAGTTGCTGATCCAAGCTTTAGAGGATTCTACCCACTATGTGGTCCCAACCAAACTCTTCATGTACAATGAGTGAGCCCAAAAAGAATTGTCTCATGTCGCTCCCCAACTAACCTGATGGCCTTAGCCTCACGAAGCAACAACGTCATATCCTGTATCTCCTAAGTATAGAAACCAGCCAGTCTCCAAGAGGACAGCAGATCACCTGGTCTGTTTCTTTCAGCTGGCCTTTCAAAGCTCAAGGCCTGGCCCTGGGGCAGGAAGGTGCCTGTGCCAGCATATGCATGTGTGCACGTGTGTGTCGCAGGGAGCGGGGATGAGGGCCAAGTCATTCCATGCACCTGGAACATGGCCTTGATCTGCATCTTCTACTGCTCAGTAAAACAACTTGTAATCAAGAGCACCTCTGGAACCCTGTCCCCTGATCCAGCAGGCACAGGCCTCTCTTTTCAGATAACCAAAGATCTTCCCAATGAGACCACTGCACTGCCCTGAGAGGGGGAGGTCCCCTTATCACTCACATGCTGTCATTCCCTTAGAGGGTGGCCAGGACACTCCAAGGAGCCTGAGCTGTAGGCTCTGATTGGGCCCTCAGCCTCTTGGCCAGGCTTTCCCAGTTCAAAAGGGGACAAATATTGTTTTTCCTTTATGTTTCTTATCATAGGCCTATGGGGAGGGAATAAAAAGGACCCAGGAGCTTATGAAAAGCTTACACTGAAGGCAGGAAGGGGAGAAAAAACTGGAAAAGTGGGGAGTAAAATAATATCCAGTTTTTTATTCAGCTATTTCATAACAGGTTAAAACCAGACTTCTTCCAGATCTAAATGGGTCCTGCAGTCCCTGTATTAAATGGGGAAAACGAAGCCGTTTCATGCCTTTTGCTTCCTTTGATCGTTGTTATTTTTGTGACTAACGTGTAACTGGAGCCGCACTTTCTGGGGCGTGAGCCTCTCGGGGGCGGCTGTTGAGAGAGCCTGGTGAGGCTGGCGTGGGTAGGAGCCTGCCCCACCCCCGAAAAAGCTGACCCCCAGAGACGAATCTGCACTGGTGAGCCTCCTCGTCTGCCTTTTCTTCTGGTGCGTTTTCCCATGCGCTGCTCCTCCTCGGGGACTCTCTGGGGGGACTGGTATTTTTTTCCCTTGAAGGGCAGGGATGGGGGCATATTGACAGTGCAGAAAACTGTCTCTCAAATCACAAAGATGGTGACCTCTGAAGGCTCATTATTTTCATTTTCTCTCCTTATGGTTCCTTATCAATTTCTATTCCTCTTTACTCCCCACACCTCCGTGCGTGCAACACACACGCGCTGAGCATGAATGTGCATGTACACACCAGTGAAAATGCTGTGGATCTTTCTAGGCTAAGGAGGCTCAATCCCATTAAAAGGCAAAATCTACTCATTAGCACAACCTCTACCTCTTCCTTTGCTCTGAAATCGGCTCCTGGTGATTCTCTAGAGCGCCCTCAAGTGGCACTCTGTTGTAATACCATTCAAGACCGGAAGGCTCTAAGCGTTTGTCCGAGCAGTGCCACCACAATTCAAACTATCACTTTTCTCTTTCCACCTTTACTTCTTGGGTGCTCCTATGAAGCTGAGAACTACTGTGTGAGATCCTGACACAGCATAAGTCATTCCCCAAATGCAAGTCTGGACAGAACCAGTCGATCTCAAGGCTTAGGGCTGAATTCAAGTTCTGGTTTAGGGCCTTGAATGTTCCCTCCCCACCATGAGCTGAGAGCAAAACTCTAAATGGCACAGGAACCAGGGGGGATCAGCTGGGTACCTCTCCTCTATCTCCTTAGAGACCTGGCCAGCATTGCCTAAGTTCATCTTCCGGCCAAGAGTCTGATGAACTAATTAAAACCAGAGAGGTCATCTTAACATCGGGGCTTCCCAGGTGGCACTATTGGTAAAGAACCCACCTACCAGTGCAGGAGAATTAAGAGAGGTAAGTTTGATCCCTGGGTCGGAAAGATGCCCTGGAGAAGGGCATAGCAACCCACTCCAGTATCCTTGCCAGGAGAATCCCATGGACAGAGGAGCTTGGTGGGCTACAGTACATGGGGTTGCAAAGAGTCAGACACGACTGAATCGACTTAGCACATGTCTCTTAACACAGTGCTTCTCAAAGTGACGTTCAGAGAACTCCATCACAGAATCACCAGAAGTGTCTGTTAACATTCCAGATTTCCAGGCCCAATCTGCACCTGCTGAATCAGAACCTTTGCTACTGGGACCCAAGAGTCTGCATTTTCAATAAGTTTTCAAGTTGAGTTTTAGGCACAGTAAGGTTGGAGGAACCTCACTTATTATAACCTCACTTATTTCTTTCACACCCTCTCAGGTTAGAGACTTAAATTTGGACAAAGCCTTTAATTCCACAAACCAATGGGATAACTTTGGCTACTGTGGCAGGGCAGC
>NW_011494899.1:3882137-3889643 GCF_000754665.1 Bison bison bison
GCAACAGAAGTCCTTTTAAAGTGAATGGAATAAGAGGAGTTTTCATTGCTTCTTGATTTTTCCCATCAGGCAGCTGCACATGCAGCTAAAACAAAGGCCAGCCTTCTCTATTTTACCCCTGTGAGTGCACCTCACAGATAGAGCACTTAGAGACTGGTAGGGACTGGATTCTGGGGTAAAGAACACTGCCTATAAACATGGGTGTTCAGTTGGATGGGAGAGTCAACGCACCTCCAGAGGGTGCCGAGCCAGACGAGCAGAGCGTGGACTTCCTGTCCTGCCGCATTGCTTACTAGCTGGGGCATCTTGTTCAAGTTGTGCCTCTGGGCCTTAGTTTTCTCAATGGAGAATGGGAACTAATATTTGCATCTGCCTTGATAAATTTATTTTTATTATTAATTTCTAAGGATGCTGAGATTGATGAGAAGAGCTTGTCCTCAGAGAAGGTATTGTGAGTAGTGGATATGAAGTTACACAAAAGTATTTCACACGATGGGTCTGCATAAGGGAAAAAACAGTATCTCTGTTATTAAATATTTTAAAGTAAATTAAATATGTTAAATGAGCTCTGACCTCTCCTCTTCTCCATCTTAGCCTCCACCATCTTTTCCCTCTATTCCATCATATGAGGCTTCTTTCTGGATATTTCCCAGTCAGGAAGATGGTATGAACTTCCCTGGTAGTCAGACGGTAAAGCCTCTCCCTACAATGTGGAAGACATGCATTGTACAGGTCTCCATACAACCCACTCCAGTATTCTTGCCTGGAAAATCCCATGGAGGGAGGAGCCTGGAAGGCTACAGTTCATGGGGTCGCAAAGAGTCGGACGCGACTGAGCGACTTCACTTCTTCACTTCACTTCCTTCCTCTGCTGTGGCACAGAGCATTGTATGGTCATTCTCTGCCATCCTTGACAAAGGCATGAGAAGGGGACCGGAGGGGTATGAATTGGCAGTGGGGGAAAAGGAGGTTTCCTTTTCAGCCGACGCACAAGAAGACCCAAAGGAAGCTGTGAGTGGTACAAAGACTCATTCGACTCTGGTCAGGCCTACTGGGCTTATACCCAACCCTGCGTGCGTGTGTACATGCTAAGTCACTTTAGTCGTGGCTGACTCTTTGCAACCCTGTGGATCGTTGCCCACCAGGCTCCTCTCTCCATGGGATTCTCCAGGCAAGTATACTAGAGTGCATTGCCATGCCCTCCTCCAGATATCCAACTCTGCTACTTACTAATTTTAAGACCTTATTTAATATTCTTAAACTCTAAGCCTCATTTTTTCATCTATAAAATGACTCAAGTAATAATACCTACTTCATAATTGTTATAAAGATGGACAGATATGAGGCATTAAAACAACTTCCCTGTGTCTGATGCACGTAAGTGCTCTTTCCATGTTAACTGTTGTGATTTGGTCTTTGGATATTCCTTAGCCCATGGCTTTAAGCCCCGTGTAAGGCTCTCTCTTGTTTTATTTTATATTTTACCATTTATTCCATAACCTTGCTCTCACTCCCCTCCTTTCTCCTCTTTCCTGGAATTTCTTATATGTCTTTATATTTATATGTATCTTTGAAAAACATGTAGCTTTGATTAATGTGAATATTAAATTTTAATATCCTTAAGTAGTATTGTGTTATAAATCGCTTTCCACCTTTTGCACTCAACACTGAGATTTTTAGTGCTATCCATATTACAGTTTGCCAATGGCTCTCAACTTCACTGCATAACAGAATCACTTGGGGAGCTCTTGAAAAATACCAATATCTGGACCTTAATTCCAGTGATTTTGATTTAATTTGTCTAGAGTGGGGGCCAAGCCTCAGGTCATTCTAAAGTGCAGCCAGGAGTGAGGACCACTGCTGAACATAAAGCTAGCTCTCCGGACCAGACTTATCACATGGTGAGAGGTACAGAGTCCCTCCTTTTTCTAGCCTAAGCAAGTCCCTGCAGCAAAATCAGGTTATAATGGTAAAAAGGAAAAAAGAGAATGGGCAACTTGCAGCCCAAAAGGCATGTAAGGAAGGGCAGAAATCAGTCCAGACTTTCCACCCTCTTTGTAAGAGTCATGGAGCAGTTTGCTATTGATTTGCCTATCTGCCCATTTAATCATCGGCACTTATCAAACACCTATGTGTGCCCTGCCAGGCGTTCTACCAGGTGTAGAGGACACAGCAGTGAATGGGAGACGTGTTATGAGCACTCAGTAGCTTTCAAACCTGTTAAGTGCAGCTTTCCAGGCCCCTCCCCCCCCCCATTCCCAGTGCTTCCAATCTGTCAGTACAGGGCTTGGCTCAGGAATCTGCATTTTGAACAATTGCAATCAGTGACACTGGTACCTAAGGGCTTGGTCATCCTTTGAAGAAAATTGGTTCAACCAGTTTATAAGGATCAGTTCATTTTAAGCACATTTGGTAAATTTAACCTATCCCCTGCCCTCTAAAAGTTTCTGAGAAAGCAGAACTTGCATCTGCCATATGTCTCAGCTATAGTTACAGCCTTGGCTGATGTATCAGAATCTTCCTCCTGCCAGACGTCCCTGCAGGTAACGCTACCAACAATGCATTCATGGTACATCTGCATTATACAGTTGCTATAGAGATGTCAGTGCATTTAACCCTTACAAAAACTCTTAAGGAGTCTGAGTCTCACCTTTCATGTGAAAACAAATGGACTCATGTTGATGAAGTGACCTTTCCAAGGTCATGCATGTCTGGAATTTAATGCCATATTCCTCTGGTTGGAATAACCATCCACTGTTGGGCCTTCAAAGGGAAAATAGGTTGAGAGAAAACTGTCCTGGCATTCTAGGTGGGAACCATGTGCTACAGGACAGTGAGGAGTCCAGCTGTTGAGGTTCTGTGTTGCACATGGCCCCCTAAAACACCAGGACAGCCTTCACTTTTCCTGTTTTCTCACAGAAGGCCCAACAGCACCAACAGATGCTTATTCCAATCATGATCACTGAACCAGCTCTTTGCTGGGTGCTATGTTGTGTCCATAACAAAGTACACAGAAGATGCCCTCCTATTTGGCATTAATTGGCCCTCGTTATTAGTTGGCTCACTGAAAACATATGGCCAAAGCTGGGAATCATTGAAAGGTGATGGATACACACGTCAAACATTTTATTTTAACCTATAACATATGAATGTACGTTCATGAACTAGACTTCTGATGTAGAGCCAAGGTATTTTCTTTGACTTTAAATCCTCTGATTAGAAGGCTTCCCAGGTGGCGCTAGTGGTGAAGAATCCACCTGCCAATGCATGAGATGTAAGAGATGCGAGTTTGATCCCTGGAATTGGAGTTTTAATACTACCTCTAAATAAATTATACCCATAATATATATTTTAGGATTTGTAATTTCCATTTGCTTAAAGTAGGGCAGGACTTTATTGCCCTTCTAAAGAAGTCTAGGGGCAAAGCTCCTTTGAAAACTTATTGAAATTTTAAATATATAGACAAGTTGAAAGAGTAGTATTATAAACACCAAAATATCTGCTGACTAAATTAAACAATGTGTACCTATTGCCATGTATGACTTATTCCTCGTAATATATAGAGACTTACATCTACATTCATCCACTTATCATCTATCTATACTTATGTTTGGAAAATATTTGAAAATAAGTTGCAGACCCCTTGCTGCTGCTGCTGCTGCTGCTGCTAAGTCGCTTCAGTCGTGTCCGACTCTGTGCGACCCTGTAGATGGCAGCCCACCAGGCTGCCCCGTCCCTGGGATTCTCCAGGCAAGAACACTGGAGTGGGTTGCCATTTCCTTCTCCATACAGACCCCTTATGTTCCCCGAAATATACAGATGTACCTTTTGAGGATAAGAACATGCTTCTATATTTTTTCACACAATTACAAATAATAACTTCATAATAACATCTGGTATCTAACCTTCAGATTTTCACAGCTGTCACAAGATTGTCTTGTATAGATTTTTTTTTTCTTAATAAAAATCCAGTACTGGTTCATGTATTGTATTAGGTGCTTTATTTGGGAACTCACCTTTGTTTTGTTTTATTTTTTCCTCCTTGACAGTGACTTTTTAAAGTGTTCAGGTCATTTTGTACAGCATCTGGGTTTCCCTGAGTGTTTTATTGTAGTCATCATGGTTGCTCTTTACCCTAAATTCACTATAAACTGGATTTTAGGTTAAAAAGCTTAAATAGATTTGGGTTAAACATTGTGGACAAAATTTTTCACTGGCAAAGCTGTGTACTTCATATGGCATCACAACTTCTGCAGACATTTTTATGAACAGATGTAAGCATTTATCTTGGGTACATACCTCGAAGTGGAATTGCCAAGTAAGAACACAAAAGTTACTTTTCCAAGTGGTTGTGTCAGTCTACACTCCTGCTCACAATATATGAATTCCAACGGGGCCCACTTCACCAACATCTGAAACTGTCTTTCTAGTATGTTTGTAATAGACTGTCTAGTAATCTGTGTTAGTTTCAGATTGTGATTGTAAGTTGCCTTCTCCAGATGACCTTAAGTACATTTTTAAGTACTTAGTGATCCTTAAGAGATGTGAAATGTTTCATTCTTTTGCCTATTTTTAAGTTTGCTTATCTGTCTCTTTAAAAAATTGATTTGGAACAGTGGATATGGGTCTTTTGTTGGTTATATATGTTTAAAATAACTCCCACTGTGTGATTTGCATTTTAAGTCACTGAATGTTGTCCTTTGAGGAATGTGAATTCTTAATTTTAATATATTTCAGCTTATCAACCAATTCTATTATGTTTAGTAATTTTAGATCCTATTTCAAAGATTTTTGTTAACCCAAGATCATGAAGATATTCTCTGTATTATCTTCCAGAAATGTTACTGTTTTTTTTTTTTTTTCTCTCCTGTTGAGATAAGCATTCCATTTTTTAGCATGGTGTGAGACAGGAGTCAACAGCAATTTTACACATGACCAGAACATTTTATTGAAAAGACCATCCTCATACTATGCTCCCTCTGTCATAAGTGTTAATATATGCTTGGTTCTCTACTCGGACTTTATTTTGCTCCATTGGTTATTTGTTTATACTTATGCCAATAATACCATGCTGTTTCAATTACTATAGCTATACAACTCTTAATAGTCTGTAGTATATGAGGTCCAAACTTGTTCTTCCTCCTCAAGATTGCCTTTGTTACTGGGAAACTTTTTCATTTCTGTATAAATTTTAAAATCAACTTGAGAATTTCCAATAAAACTACATTAAAAATATTAAATTTATAGATCAACATGGGGGGCAAACCATGGTATATTTCTCTTCTTCTTTAGATCTTTCTTAATTTATCTTAATAATATTTTATAGTTTTGCTAAAATTATTTACTAATTCTATTGTATTATTTGTAGATTATTTTTGGACTTTCTAGGTACACAATCATGTGGTACATAAATAATGGTAATGTCTACATTTCAATTATTATTCATTTTATTTCTTTGTCTTGCTATGCTATGCTAAATCACTTCAGTCGTGTCTGACTCTGTGTGACCCCATAGACGGCAGCCCACCAGGCTCCCCCATCCCTGGGATTCTCCAGGCAAGAACACTGGAGTGGGTTGCCATTTCCTTCTCCAATGCATGAAAGTGAAAACTGAAAGTGAAGACACTCGGTCGTGTCCAACTCTTAGTGACCCCATGGACTGCAGCCTACCAGGCTCCTCCGTCCATGGGATTTTCCAGGCAAGAGTACTGGAGTGGGGTGCCATCACCTTCTCCGTCCTTTGTTCTTTGTCTTACCTTATTGCAAATTCTAGGCCCTCCAACGTACTGTTGAATAGCAACAATAAAAAAATGATGATATACAAAGACGAGTTCTACCATTTCTTCCTAAATTCCAATCTCAGAAGTTTTTAGTAGTTCATCATTAAATATAAAGTTTGCTATAACACTTTATAAATATTCATCAAATTAAGGCAGTTCTAGTCATAGTTTGCCATGATTAGTGGCGCAGTGGTAAAGAATCCACCTGCCAATGCAGGAGGCGCAAGAGACATGGGTTCAATCTTTGGGTCAGGAAGATCTCCTGGAGAAGGAAAAGGCAACCCACTTCAGTATTCTTGCCTGGGAAATCCCATGGACAGAGGAGCCCAGTGGGCTACAGTCCATGGGGTTGCAAAAAGTCAGACACAACTGAGCAACCAAACACACACACACACACACATACACACACACAAGATTATTTTAAGTCATGTATCAATGTTCAGTTCAGTTCAGTCGCTCAGTCGTGTCCGACTCTTTGTGACCCCATGAATCCCGAAACTCAGTCCATCGAGTCGGTGATGCCATCCGATGTTAAATTTTATCAAATATTTTTCTAAATCTATTAACATGACTACCTGGTTTCTCTTCTCTTTTCTTTTAATGTACCAAATAATAACAATGATTTTCTAATGTTAAATCAACTGTGTTTTTTGGGGGAAAAAAACCTGACTTGATAATGATGTGTACTTTTTTGTGTATCTTGTTTATATATATATATTTTGTTTAAAATATCATCATGTATATTCATGAGGAAGATTGAATTCTTTCTTATAATATCCTTGTTAGGTATCTTGCTGATCCAATAAAAGCTGAGAAGTAGCCTTTCTATTACTATTCTCTGAGAAAGCTTATCTAAGATTAGTGTTATTTCTTCCTTAAATGTTTGGAAGAATTCATTAGTGAAACCATCTGGACCTGGATTTTTCTTCATAGGGAGATTTAAATTATGAATTTACTGTTTTTAATAGATACAGAATTATTTAAATGTTTATATCTTCTTGTGTTTTTCTGGGAATTTATCCATTTTATCTCAGTTGACAAGTTTATTCATAAAGAATATTTATAATAACCTATAATTATCTCTTTAATGTCTGTCCTTTTGTTTATACTGGTTATTTGTGCTTTCTCTCTCTTTTTCTTTTAATTATTTTTCCTAAGGTTATCAATTTTATTAGTCTTTTCAAGGAAACAAATTTTGGTTTTGCTGATTATTTTCTTTCCAATGTTTATTTTTTATTTCACTAATTTCTGCCCTTATCTTTATTATTTCCTTCTTCTACTTTCTTTGGATTCAATTTTCTGTTCTTCTGCCAATATTTATGATAGATAGTTAACCATTGATTTTTGACCTTTCTTCTTTTATAATATATTATGTATTTAAGGCTCTGACTTTTCTTTCTTCTCTGCTTTAGTCGCATCCCACATTTGTTTTTCCTTAGCGAGAAGAATGAGGAGGAATGCTTTTTATGGTGGAAATGTTCTCAGAGCTCTGCTTCATGAGGCTTCATAGCCCCGAGTCCCTCCTTCAGAGTTCCCCCAGGCCTCTCTGTTCCTTTCCCGAAATTCTGAGGAAAGGGAGGTTCATGCAAAACTGGACTCTGTGGGAGAGGGAGAGGGTGGGAAGATTTGGGAGAATGGCAATGAAACATGTAAAATATCATGTAGGAAACGAGTTGCCAGTCCAGGTTCGATGCATGACGCTGGATGCTTGGGGCTGGTGTACTGC
>NW_011494899.1:3889743-3889879 GCF_000754665.1 Bison bison bison
TTCACCATCTCCCGGAGCTTGCTCAAACTCATGTCCATCACGTCAGTGATGCCATCTGACCATCTCATCCTCTGTCATCCCCTTCTCCTCCTGCCCTCAATCTTTCCCAGCATCAGGGTCTTTTTTTTTTTTTAAT
>NW_011494899.1:3889979-3891905 GCF_000754665.1 Bison bison bison
ATTTATTTATTTTAATTAGAGGCTAATTACTTTACAATATTGTATTGGTTTTGCCATACATCAACATGAATCCACCATGGGTGTACACGTGTTCCCAATCTTGAACCCCCCTCGCACCTCCCTCCCCATACCATCCCTCTGGGTCATCCCAGTGCACCAGCCCCAAGTTTCCTGTATCCTGCATCGAACCTGGACTGGCGATTCGTTTCTTATATATTATACATGTTTCAATGCCATTCTCCCAAATCATCCCCCAGCCTCCCTCTCCCACAGAGTCCAAAAGACTGTTCTGTATATCTGTGTCTCTTTTGCTGTCTCCCATACAGGGTTATCGTTACCATCTTTCTAAATTCCATATATATGTGTTAGTATACTGTATTGGTGTTTTTCTTTTCTAATGAGTCGGCTCCTAGCATCAGGTGGCCAAAGTATTGGAGCTTCAGCTTTAGGATCAGTCCTTCCAATGAATATTCAGGGTTGATATCTTTTAGGATTGACTGGTTTGATCTCCTTGCAGTCCAAGGGACTCTCAAGAGTCTTCTCCAAAAGTTAGTCATGTTCAAATTTTCTGTTTCTTACTAATTCTTTTGTTTTCTTCTTTGGCCCTTACCATGAGAGATTTTAAAATTTCTAACTCTAATTGTAAATTGATCTATTTCTCCTTCTAGCTCTGACAAGTTTTATTTTTGATGCTCTGTTATTAAATATTATAAAGAAATATTGTATATTTCTGTGAAAATGAAACTTTCATTATTACAAAATATTCCTTTTTATACCCAGTAATGCTTTTTGCCTTAAGTTTGACTTTAGGTTTAGTATTCAGATGGTACATATTTTTCTGTCCTTTTACTTTCACACTTTCTGTAGTTTTACAGCATTCTGACAATTTCTTTGTATTTTAATTGGAGTAGTTTACTTATATCTTATATGATGACTGATGTCATTTGACTTCTATTTCTCACACAATATATTTTTTTATCTTCTTTCTTGACTTCTTTTGTATTAACCAATTATGTGTTAATTATTGCAGTTTTCCTCTATTAACTTCTTCTTTTTAAGATTTTTCTATTTGAATTTACTTATCACTAATTATAATCTCAGCAAGAAACTACTGAGGATCAGCAGGGGTTTCTGGGGAGCAGTTCCTCGTCATTTTTTTTTTAACATATCCATCAGCTCACAAAGTTACCCTGTGTGTGTTAACATCTACTGTATTAGCAAATTTCAGGTATGCATTATTATTAACTATAGTAACTATGCTGTACTTTAGATGTCCAGAATTTAATAATCTTGTAACTAAAAGTTTGTACCTTTTGATCAATATATCCCTTTTCCCCTCAACTCCCAGCCTCCAATAACCATTATTCAACTCTGTGTTATTGTGAATTCAATTTTTTCCATTTTTTTCTCACACACATATAGGTGAGATCATGAAGTATTTGATTTTCTGTGTCTGGCTTATTTCAAGGCAATGGCACCCCACTCCAGTACTCTTGCCTGAAAAATCCCATGGACGGAGGAGCCTGCTAGGCTGCAGTCCATGGGGTCGGTAAGAGTCGGGCACGACTGAGCGACTTCACTTTCACTTTTCAGTTTCCTGCATTGGAGAAGGAAATGGCAACCCACTCCAGTGTTCTTGCCTGGAGAATCCCAGGGACGGGGGAGCCTGGTGGGCTGCCGTCTGTGGGGTCGCACAGAGTCGGACACGACTGAAGCGACTTAGCAGCAGCAGCAGCAGCAATGTTCTCCAAGTTCATCCATGTTTTTGCAAATGGCAGGGTTTCCTTCTTTTATGGTTGCATAATATTCCCTTGGATTCAATAATAAACCATATTTTCTTTATCCATTCATCTGTCAACATTTTAGGTTATTTCCATGTCTTGGCTACTGGGAATACTGCTGCAATGAACACTGGAGAGTTTATAG
>NW_011494899.1:3892005-3892634 GCF_000754665.1 Bison bison bison
GGGAGGAGGGTTCGGGATGGGGAACACATGTATAACTGTGGCGGATTCATTTTGATATTTGGCAAAACTAATACAATTATGTAAAGTTTAAAAATAAAATAAAAAAAAAAAAAAACTGTTTTCTGGATCCAGCTGGTTCAAGTCCTTTCCTGGGTTTAAGATTTCGCAAGTCAGTCAGGGAAACAACCACTCAACAAGGAGGGACAGGTAGACAGCCAATACATTGTTATTCAATTTAAAGCACTTTTAATTTTCAACCTGATTTTTAAAAAAATTTAACCCATGAATTATTTTGAAGTACACATAGGATTGATTTTCTGGGTACCTTTAAGTTTCTCTCTTAATTGTACTGTGGTCAGAAAATGGTCTCTGGATGATTGGAATTCTTTCAAATTTGTTAAGCCGCGCTTTATAGCTCAACAAATAAATAATATTTCATGCACATTTGAAAAGAAAATAGGTTCTTTGGTTTTGAAGTACAATATCCAATATGATGTTTGTTTTGTTGTTCAGTTGCTCAGTCGTATATGACTTTTTGCAACCGCAGGGACTGCAGCACGCCAGGCTTCCTTGTCCTTCACCATCTCCCGGAGCTTGCTCAAACTCATGTCCATCACGTCAGTGATGCC
>NW_011494899.1:3892734-3894510 GCF_000754665.1 Bison bison bison
TCCATTCATCTGTCAACATTTTAGGTTATTTCCATGTCTTGGCTACTGGGAATACTGCTGCAATGAACACTGGAGAGTTTATAGCTCTTCAAGATAATGATTTTATTTCTTTTGAATATAGACCCAGAAGTAGAGTTCCTAGATTATATGGTAATTCTATTTTTAATTTTTTGAAGAACTTCCAGATTCATACTATTTTCCATTATGATTGTACCAACTGACGTGCCTACCAACTGTGTCCAAGGGTTCTCTTTTCTCTGCATCTTTGCCATTCAGTTCAGTTCAGTTCAGTTCAGTCACTCAGTCGTGTTCGACTCTTTGCAACCCCATGAACCGCAGCACACCAGGCCTCCCTATTTTTTGATAATAGTCATCCTAAAAGTGTGAGGTGATATTTCATTGTGGTTTTGAATTGTAGTTCTTCAATGATTAGTGATGTTAAGCATCTTTTCTTATATCTATTGGAATAGATATATCTTCTCTGGAAAAATATCCATTCAGATCCTTTGGTCATTTTTAATTGGATTATTCACTTTCATTGCTACTGAGTTGTACCAGTTCCCTTTATATTCTGGACATTAACCTGTTACCAATCATATGATTTGCAAATATAGTCAGACCCCTGTATCCACAGGTTCTACATGCACAGAACCAACAGCCCATTGACAGTATATGGCTGCATCCTTTAAAGATCTTCAGCATTATTCTTCAGTAGTTCTGTGATAGACAACGTTTAATGAAATTTTGAATAGAAGTCAGTATTAAGGTTCTCAAGCTTTGGAATAATCAAGAATCACATGGGAATCATGCAGAGTCATGTTTCCTTTCTTCAGAATTTCTGCTTAAAATTTGGGGAGGAATCCAGAAATCTCCATTTTAAAAATTATCCCACAAATTAATTCTAATTCAGTTGTTTCCCACATTAGACTTTGAAAAATCTTCATGTAAGAGTTTGTAAATTCTGACAGGTAAAGCTTCAGTGAAAAAAGAGTTTTCACTGGTATTTAGCCCACACCGGTGGCTCAGATGGTAGAGTCTCCCTGCAATGTGGGAGACCTGGATTTGATCCCTGGGTTGGGAAGATCCCCTGAAAAAGAAAATGGCAACCCACTCCAGTATTCTTACCTGGAGGATCCCATGAGCAGAGGAGTCTGGTGGGCTACAGTCCATGGGGTCGCAAAGAGTCAGACACGACTGAGTGACTAATACTTTAACTTAATTTTAGTCTTCCTAAGGCTATGTAATTGCTAATGTTCATTTTTATCATAGGTAATTGACTTGAACCTGTGCTTTTCACTGGAACGTGCATCTTTATTGTTTAGAGTTAGTTCAATTACAAGAAAGGGGAAAATCTGTTTTAGACACTGCCTAAGCCCAAAAGGCCTTACTTCTTTTGTAAATGTTCTGGATCAACTCTCCAGAGCTGGTATTGCAGTTCTGTGAATATATCAAAGACCCAAGTTTTTTCCACTTACTTTGAGATTCCTACTATGTGGTTCCTTATTCTAGATGGCTGCTGGAGCACCAGTCATTATGTCCAAATTTCATTCAAAAGGAAAAAAGACAAAAGAAAGAAGAAAGTGATGCTCTTTTCTTTTGAGGAATACTCATAGGAAGGTGCACACTTCTCTTCTACTTACATCCTATTGCCCATGCTTAGTTAACAGACGTTGGGAAATTTATTGTTTATTCTGAGTAGCTCAGCTTTAATATGAGACACATACTTCTTAGAAAAGCAGAGAGAATATATATTGGATGACAACTAGCAGTGTCTAC
>NW_011494899.1:3894910-3896253 GCF_000754665.1 Bison bison bison
TCATCAAAATTTAAAACATTTGCTCCACGAAAGACTTCACAGAGCATGCTGAATAATACAGCACAGGCCCACAAAAATGAATCAACATGAAGTATAGATTAGTAATGGATGCTAATGGATCTCAGAAGACAATTACAGATAAAGAATGATGACTAATAAAGAGGATTCAGCCAGAGCCCAGGTTAGGTACCTCTTTAGCTGCCATGACCAGAAATTCATTCAGTCCTTAGTACATACTGATGTTAAGAAACAAAAGAATTAAAGAAAGTGAGAAAGGGAACTATACCATTGAATATCATTTCATTTCAAGAGTCCAAAGTGACTATAAGGTTTCAGGGTAGGAAAAAAGAAGCAGAAAATTCCATTTGGCTTTTGAAACTATAAGCACACACACACACACAAACATTCCTGTCCCCAAACTTCTGCCTATAATGTAGGGTCCTAGAAGGAACTGGGTCCTTACAGGATGTCTTAGATGAATCATATAAATAGAAACCTTTCAGAAGTCAACTCTGTTAAAACCAATTCAGAAGTTTGTTGAGAGAAAGTAAACATAGTTATAGTTAGCTATTCTGTAGAAACTCACTCTCCATTTTCTCTGTAAATATGGGTTGCCATATTTATACGTTTGTAATTAAGTTACACTTTAATCTTAAACTCACTCACTGTACATGAACTATTTTACTAGACCACTTCTTCACACAAAACAAGTGTCCAGCAGAATGTATAAATGGATTTGAGCAAGGGGTGTGGACAGCAGAGAAACAAAGGGATAGATGGTTTGGAACAAGAAATATAAGATTGTGGAAGGGACTATGGTAACTCTAATTTTGAATCCCTCCCTCCTCCTCTATCTTTGATCCCTCCCTTTCTCTCTCCCTCCTTCCTTCCTGCCTTTCCTTCTTCAACTAAAATATCAGTTATTCAGGATATGAAAGTAATATTATATATTTCTTATCAAAAGAAAGTGAAACCCTTTCCATTCATTATTACCTATTCTAGAAAAAAATTGACTCCTATGGCCAAGAATAATAATCATCATTTGCTTAATATTTGTTGCAGGCCAGGTAAAGTCCTGGGCCCTTTCGTTTGATCATCCCATAGCATGCACAAGGTACAAATCATTCTTCCTGTTTTACAGAAGAAGCAACTCAGGAAGGCAAAGCAGACTACCCCGATTTTGAAACCTGGATCTTTCTGAATACAAAGCCTATACAGTAAAGAGATCTGCCTTGAGCATTCTGCACCCCACTGCACCTAGCACAAGAGTGTCCCCCACAACAATAAAGGCCTCATAAAGCCCTACTCTAGTGAAATCTTTCTAATTTGATGAGTAAATAGGT
>NW_011494899.1:3896353-3897657 GCF_000754665.1 Bison bison bison
CACAGTAACAACTAATCCTGCCCTTGCTCCAGTGTTTTAGCATTTACACTTCATTACATCCTCAGATTTCTACAATAAATCTGGGAAGTATGAGAGATATTGGGATATCCACAGAAGAAAAAAGAGACTCAACTTCAGCACATTCAAGGAACTAATTGACTAATCCAGGATACAAGTGATATCTTCTATTAGTAGCACTTGCTCCATTACCCAACAACCCTTTATAAGCAGTAAGTATCCCAGGTGTGCAAAGAAGAGACTGAGGATTAGAGTCTTATACATGATCTAAAGCACAGAAGAAGTCTTCAGGAGATCTAAAACAGTTTGTCATGAGACAAGAAGGAAAGGCAGCTCACTGTAGAGTCAGTACATACTGACCCCGAGAAACAATGCCAACAACTCTCTCTAGTGTTCCTGCCTTAAAGAAAATAGTGGGCTAGGTATAGCACCAGAAGACTTCCACCCAGTCTGTACCAAGATGTCTTAACATCTCCATCAGTGTAGTTTTAGTAAAAGCCAAATAGGAGGCCAAGATTTGTACCATTGCCAGCCAGTCCTTCTCCCTTCTCCCCTTCAACACAAGTGGGGTGTGGGGGTTGGGGGCGGAAATGAGCTTCTACTCATAGGGATGGTATCAGAGGGGGCCTAGTGGAGAGTCAGGATTTTAACCATTGTTCAGGATTAATGAGCCAATAATTATATTAAATCTAAGTGGTCTAAATATACCAATTAAAAAATGGAGATTGAGAGAATGGATTAAAAAACATGACCTAATCATGTTTAGTCTACAAGAAACTTACTTCAAATATAATGATGAAGGTAGACTGAAAGTAAAAGAAGAAAAGATACACCATGAAAACACTAACCAAAAGAAAGTAGGAATGGCTATATGAATATCAGATAAAATAGACTTTGGAACAAAGAAAATGACCAGGGAAAGAGAGGCACAATACAAAATGATAAAAAGGGTTACTGCACCAAGGCTAGCCTAAATGCGTATCCAGCCAACTGATTTTTGATAAAGGTACAAATCTATTCAATGGAGGAAGCATAGTCTTTTCAACATATGGTGCTAGAGCAATTGGATATCCACAGGCCAAAAATGAAGCTTAACCTAAGCCTCACAGGTTAGAGAAAAATGAACTCAAAAAATGGATCATAGATTTAAATGTAAAACACAAAACTATAGAAATTTTAGAAAAATACATGGGAAAAAATCTTCAGGACTTATAGCTGGTGAAAAGATCTTAGACATGACACCAAAAGCATACTCTTTTAAAAAGTTGATAATACAGACTTCATCA
>NW_011494899.1:3897757-3902895 GCF_000754665.1 Bison bison bison
CAACAATAAAGGCCTCATAAAGCCCTACTCTAGTGAAATCTTTCTAATTTGATGAGTAAATAGGTTTTCTGAGTGGTGGCCACTTCTCAAGGCCTTCATGGGCAAGTGCAACGAATCTCAGAGAGCAAAGGAGAGTCAGAGTGAGAGAAGCTGCCTAGTGGTCACCTCTCTAATCTCTAGGAACCATAATAGCTCATCTGTTGAGGCTGTCCATGCACCAGCTTGCTCAATTCTCCCAGGGAACAAGGGAACCAAGACCCAGAGGCCTTCACTAGCTTGCTGAGGGCACATAGCCTCAATATCAGAGCTTGGACTTAAACCCAAGGAGTTTGGGTCAGGCTTAATCTCTTAATCTCTTAACCCGGTTTTAACATTTACTTCTCCTGTAACCATATGCACCAAGTATAGGGTGCAGCCCTTCACAGGTGTGATCTCATTTAATCCTGACAACAGGAAGGTGAAGCAATAAGCTGGAGGTGAAACAAAGAGCTGGATGTCCCATGCCAGCAAGTGGCAGAACAAGGATATGAGCCAGGTCTGTCTTCTGAGACTGGCATTCAAACTACTTGAACATCTTACTTCTCCCATGCATAGAGATTATTCTGGAGCCGGGTGTCACTCGAGTGCCTGAGACCTGGTTAATCTGCAAGGAACAAGAGATCATGGCATCTTCCTCGACATGCTTGTTAGTTGCTTGGTTGGTTGGTAGGATTCTGGTGTAGGCTGTAGAGTCTGGCTGTGTCCCAACAGTCAGGAAAGTGGGCCACTTGTTTGGCTCAACATAGCACATAATGCATGACCATTTCTTTTTCATTATGTTTAAAACATATGCAGTGACCCTTTAATTAACCTGAAAGACAGTCTGGATTGGTGGAAAGTACACAGGATTTGGAGTCAGTCACTTGAAACTAAGAACAAGGCCATTTTTCTTTTACTTGCTGCTGTAGATCACAGTAGATGAACCCTTAGACTCTAGAGTTAGACTGCCTAGGTTCAAAGCCTACTTACACCTACCCCTCTGGCACTTTGCCTCTTTATGCCTCAGTCTCTTCATCTGTAAAAAGGGAATGATATCGATTGTGTGCTTATCTCCTGGCTGTGAAAATATAAGGAAATAATGTTTGCAAAACTCTTAGAACAGGGGAACGTTTGCACTGATTTGCACTCCAGCCTGTGTACAGCACCTGAAAACAAGTACTGGCCCAGTAGGTATTTCTGAAACGCGGGAATTAGGTAGAGCCTGTTTCTTCAACAAAAAAGAGCATCTGTGTCTAGCTACCTCCTGCCATCGACTTTTGAGGATTGCCTCAACTCACAAAAAGCACCTGTTATCTTACCCAGCACATGGTGGTACCCAACAGGCATTATTGTTACCCACTTCATGATTTGAGCCTCAGCTTACTTTTCAGCAAAACTGATAGCCTCTGGAAGCCCTGCTGGTATAACAATGCAGGTCACACTGCTCTGTGTGTGCATGCTAAGTCACTTCCGTCGTTTCTGAGTCTGTGCGACCCTGTGGACTGTAGCCCGCCAGACTCCTCCGTCCATGGGATTCTCCAGGCAAGAATACTGGAGTGGATTGCCATGCCCTCCTCCAGGGGATCTTCCTGACCCAGGGATTGAACCCACATCTCTTACATCTCCCTACATTGGCAGGTGGGTTCTTTACCATAGTGCCACCTGGGCAGCTTCCTTCGCAGCAAAATGGGTAGCCTCAGGAAGCCCTGCTGGTATAACAATATAGGTCACACTGCTCTGTAAGCAGTGAAATACTGTACAATAGTGAGTTGCTACTGTCGCTCATGCCCGCCTCTTTTATCAGCATCACTCCCCTCCCTGTGGGCTTCCTTGGCCTCCAGCCTCTCCCTCCCTCTCTTTCCTTTTGGGAAGCTGCCTCCTATTCCCCTCTGCTTCCTGGCTTCTCCCATCCCCTGCTATTTCCCAGCTGCCCCAGACCCTCTCCTTCCCCAGGCAGATCCTCTCCCTGAATACATCTGCCTCACCCTCCTGGCCCAACCAGCCTTCCTGCTCCCCCACCCCTGCCCACAGCCTGCTGGCAGGAAGCCCTTCCCTCCTCACTCCACCCTGTTCCCTTTGGTAACACCCTGTACACATGGGGATTATTTCTCTTGTCAAAAGATGTCCAGCTGTCAAAGAGACAGATCAGATGTAGCCAAAGGAGGTGAGAAGGGAGATGGAGAAAGGGGATCTGAAAGGAAAAGGGCCCCGCCAGAAACTCTAAGAAATGAGGCAGATGTGCATAGAAGCCTGGAAGCATGCAGGAAGCAAATCACAGACCTTCATCTGAGGATCCAGACTCTCCAGACCTGTTTCTTACCCAGAAAGGTGCCATCAAGCCCCTCTGAAGTTCGAGCAGGATGTGAGAAGGTGCTGAAGGAAGGGGCAAGGAGGATGCCAAAGTGAAAGGTCGCTTGCTCAGAAGATTCATTTCTAATCACTTTCATGTTTGAATTCACCACCTCCACAATCTAGCATAGGACTGTTGTGAAGATTAAATATATATATATAATATATATTAGCTGATTGTATTGTATATATATTGCTAATATTTATTAGCTATTAATTAGTTAATTGCTAACATATATACATGTATATATATATATATATATTAGCTAATTGTATTATCACAGGCTTCCCTGTGGCTCAGGGGTGAAGAATCCACCTGCCAATGCAGGAGACACGGGTTCGATCTCTGGGTCAGAAAGATCCCCTGGAGAAGGAAATGACAACCCACTCCAGTATTCTTGCCTAGGAAATCCCATGGACAGCGGAGCCTAGCAGGCTAAAGTCCATGGGGGTCTCTAAAAGAGTTGGACACTACTGAGCAATTAAACAACAATCTTATTATCATCAACAATGATAAGAATGCATCAAAATTCCAGGAATGGTGAGCATGGATTCTGGAGTCAGAGACCTGTTCTCAAATTCCACCTCAGTTCCTTCCTGACTATGAGACAACTTCTTTGAGCCTCAGCTCCCTAATGTGTGAAATGACAGCAGTATTGCCTCCCTTGCTGCTGTGGACTGAATTGTATTTCCCCCAGATTCATATGTTGACGTCCTAACCCCCAATATAACTATATTTGGAGATGATAGTGCTTTAGGAGATAAGTAAAGTCATAAGACATCATAAGGGTGAGGCCCTGATCCGATCGGACTGTGGCCTCTTAAGAAGATGAAGAGATAGATGATATCGAGAAAAGTCCAAATGAGAACATAGCAAGATGGCAGCAGGAAGGCTTCCTGCAAGCCAGGAAGACCTATGCCAGAACCCAACTTCCTGCCTCTAGAACTGGCAGAAAACAAATGTCTATTGCATAAACCGCCCAGCCTATGATATTTGATTATGGCAGCCTGAGCAAACTAATTCACTTGCCTTGCCTTGCATGGCAACTGAAAGGTATGTCCCCTCTCTATATTTCTAAGTGGAGACACAAAAACATGTGATGGAACCTTCTATAATGAGATTCTTTCCCATAATTCAGAGTTTATAAGAGCCTACAGTGGCTTCTGTGGCCCTAGTCATCTTTCTCCAGCAGAAGGAAGTGAGCAGAGAAAGAGGGTGGGCAGTCAGAGACGCAGGTAAAATAGTGGAAATGTTGCCACAGTTGCTGGGAAAACCACTAGTTTCGGAGTCAGTGTCTGGTTCAAATACAGACCTGCCATTTACCTGTTGTGAGACTTTGGGGCAAATTATTTTATCTCCTTGAGAATCTGCATTTGTGAAGGAATCAAAGGAGGAAGAATACAGAAGACTGGAGAAGCAGTCAAGACTATTGTGTTTCAAAAGGAGAGAACCAAACTCAGGGCAGAGCAAACCAAAGAAGGGAGCACACTGGAACCAGCAAGAGTCTGAGTTCCCGGGGCAGGCTCTGTCTCTCCACCTCTCAACTGCCTCTTTCCTCTCGGCTCTAACTTCTTTCCTTCTCTGACTACATTGAGTTCATTCTCCTCCAACCCCTTTTCCATTTCAGCCTTCGGCTGTTGCCTTTACAGAGTTTATTGGATTTCCTTTCACCTAAGCTCTGTTTACTTTTGAAAATGCATGTTTTCATTCCATTCCCCCCCACCCCATACACTTGTTTCCACGGAAAAGACAAACCGCAGAAATAAAAGCCTCATAAACCCCTTGACCAGAACTTTGACAGGCTTGCACAGAGGTTTTGAACCCTAACTTCCGGACATTTCTGAAGTTTATTCTTCCAGAAGGTCAAGCTACATATAGTGGATGCATATTTTGAGTCCAAATTCCTGAGGGCACCAGTGACTAACATTTAAACATCATCTATCTTCTTGAGAAGTTTCTGGAAAGAGAATCAGATCCAGGCTAAAAGCGCTGACGTTCCACTTCCGACCCCAAATTACACTCTGGAAACTCAATCTCCATCGCCCTGTTCACTTTTACTTCCCATTCCATGACTGACTCCACTCTCAACCCCAAACACACATTCATGCAAATAAACTGTGTTTACAGCTACACAGAGCTATTCTGGGTTCCCAACCCCAATACCCCATGTACCTCTATCCTCTTCCCCAGGGGAAAACCCAGATTTATCCTTCATATCCTGGGTCAACCAGAGGGTGTCCAGGAAAGCTGTCCCTTTTCTCTCACATCTTGACACTTTGCCTTAACACGTTGTACTGTGGCCATTTGTTTAACCATCTGTTATTCTTTCTGATCCTGAATACTTCAAGGTCAGAAACTGTCTTAGTCACCTAGTTCCCCCAGCACATGGCACATAAATAGGTGTTCAACGAACGTGTGAAAAATGAAACAGTGGAAGATCTGGGAGGTTGTACATAGGAATGAGCCTCATACATCATTTAAAACCTCCTGCTGGGGCCACCTGATTCCATTTATCTACTGCTACAGAACAAAAATCTTCAATACACAGTGGCTTAAAACAACAATAATTACTGTAACACTCCTCACAATGTCTGTGTGTTAGGAATTCAGGAAATATTTGGCTGGTAAACTCTGGCTCAGGGTCTGTCACCTGCTTACAGTCGGACTGTCATTAAAGCTGGAAGAATGTGGGACTGGAGCAGCTGGGAACCAAGAAACTGGAGCATGGCTGGGTATCTTTCTCCATGCAGTCTCAGGGCCTCCCTTTGCA
>NW_011494899.1:3902995-3912463 GCF_000754665.1 Bison bison bison
GGAAGTTGGACTGCTTATGTGGAGGCTGGATGCATTAAGATGAATCACTATCTATGACCTAGACTTGGAAAGCTATGTATTGTCACTGCCACTGTATTCTGTTGGCTAAAATATTTACCAAAACCTGTTTAGTTTTAAGACAAAGAGACATAGACCCCACTTTCCACAAGAAGACTGTCAAAAAATTTGCAAATGCATTTCAAAAACAGCACATTCTGCAATGTGGCTAGAAAAAGGACAGCAGTGGGAAAACTAGTGAAATTGAATAAAATTCAGTTTAGTTAATAGTAATATACCAATGCTAATTTCTTGGTTTTGACAGATGTAGCATTGCAACGTGAGATATTGGGAGAAACTGGGTGATAAGTGTATAGATAAAGATTCTCTATACTATCTTTACAACTTTTCTATAAACCTAAAGTTATTCAAAAATTAAAAGTTGAATTAAACAGGAGTGCCACACAGCCCCTTCTCCCCGCTCTGAAAGATGATAGAGAGAAACTCTTAAACAAAGAAGGTCATGTGCATGCCATCACTATGTACTGATTCTGCTCAAGCAGGATTTGCCATGCCATCTCCACCTGCACTATTCACAGTGTTCTATCATCATCCTCTACAGGCCCATCTCCCATATGGATACTATGCACCCTGAAGGACCTTTTCTTACTGTTCTTTTTATCCTCAGTGCCTGGCACAGTGTTAAAGTAATATAGCAGCTGGAACCATATGAAAATTCCAGTTTGTAGCTCAAAATCAGTTGAATAGTGGCAATTAATTTGCAAACAAAAACTGAATGACATGGACTCTCCTTATTATATTCCACTCTGTCACTCAAAGGGAAGAACAGAGTCCAACATTCTTGAAGGAAGAACTCTTTCAGAAAAAGGAGTATTGACCCACAATTTTACACTGGGAGTTCCTCTAAGACCTTGGGATTCCTCACCCATCAGTTTCTTGAGCCCTCTCTAACTTCTTGTCTCCAGAGCCAACGCCTTTGCTGGGCTGAGAAAGTCTGTCTTGCTCTAGTAGGCCAGCAGCCAGAGGCCGGGAGACCTCCAGATGCAGACAGGAACGTGCAGGGTGGGGTCCAGATAGCAGAGTAGCCAGGGCCAGCTGGAAGGCAGCCATGGGCGCTGCTGGAGCAGGAGGCTGCAGGAAGTGGAGGAAGGAGGAAGCTCTCTCATTGGCAAGCCCCACGCCTCTTCCATTTCCCAGGAGGTCAAGCAGATGTCATCAGATGAATTTTTCCAGACTTGAATGGAAGTGCCTAATAGCATTCTAACAGGAGACAGTGGGGGGGGCCGGGGTGGGGGGAGTCATAGTTTTGCCACCATCTTTAGTCCTTTTTCTCTTTTTTAACCCAAATTTAGGAGCACCAGCTGCTGCCCTGGTTTCATGCTACCTTCTGCATCCATCTGCAAGGCCCATATCAGCAAGAAATGGTCACCAAAAGGACCAAGGCAAATTTGCCAAGCAGTTTTGAGCAATGTAGCATTGCAATGTGAGATATTGGGAGAAACTGGGTGATGAGTGTATAAAGATTATCTTGCCACTTGACTTAGGCCTGGATGGGACAAAGACATGGCTGCAGCCAATCTGAGGGAAGAAGGTAGGGAGTCCTGCTTAGTGGCCAACAGAGTTCTGCCCACATCATAGCTTCCAAGTAGTTGCTGAGCCAGATCCAAAAATGTGTTGCTGTTTCTGTGTTTATGAATTATCCTTCCCCGTACAGAACAGCTGGGGCATTTTGTTCTCCATTCTTTGACTCCAGGCTGGACTTTCCAATTTCTTGTTCTCCATAGTTTAACACACACAGCAATAAAACAGGGTCATTTTCTGTAGTATTCAGCTAACAGCGTAGGATGTGGCAGCCTCTCCTCCTTCATCAAAGCCATCCTTGGGAAAAGTTCTCATTCAAACACTCTAGGAGTTGTTTTTAACCAGCAAGTTCCAAGGCTTAGACATTTGTTGGGGGGGTGGGGGAGGCAATCTGGTTCTTATTTTAGCTGAAAGTAGTTTATTTTCCTCAGAAGAAAAGAATGCCAATAATCCAGCAGTTCTTTACACTCTACATCACCCGCCAGAGTCCTCCTGAGCTCTGAGGAATAGCCCAGTGTGGCTTCAGGAGATGAGAAATAGAAAGAGGACCTGCTGTTTGGGCAAAGTGTCTGGTTTTAATGGGTCTTTATTCTATGGGACCATGCAGCCAGGAGTGTGCTGAGACCCAGTGAACCTCTTGACCAAGAGGCTTTGGGGCCAGACATGACCACAAAGTTGCAAGTCACATTCCAGTGAGAATTGGCTGCAGGGGCAAGGGCTCATTTTTTGTTAAAGACCAAGAATGCTATACTGGATGGAGGCCTGCATCAAACTGAGTCTTCCTGCAGGACATCCTGACAGTCTATTTTTCTCCGATTAGAGGCACCAAAGGGGATTGGTAATACCACCGCTGCTGCTGCTGCTAAGTCGCTTCAGTCATGTCCGACTCTGTGCGACCCCATAGATGGCAGCCCACCAGGCTCCTCCGTCCCTGGGATTCTCCAGGCAAGAATACTGGAGTGGGTTGCCATTTCACGTTGACCACCTATAAAAAAGCAGGAGCACCCCCACAGCTCCCAGATCCCATCACAAACCCAAGTATGCCTGCCCTTTATGATTATAACTCAGTTTTTGGAGGCTTTGGAAAGTCCGTATTTTTCTAGATGGAAGAATTTTAATTGTTTTATGATGACTCTACAGAAGACAACCCATGTGAGTCATTTTAGTTAGCTTCATTATAACACTCTTCAGCATTTTTCCTCTCCTCTTCTTCCCACCTTTCCTTTCTTCTTTCCCTCATTCAACTGGTCAACATGTAATCATTGAGAGTGTTTAGCCATGTGCCTGGTTGTCCTGGGGCACCAGAGGATATAGCATTATATCTGTCAGAACCGGCTCTGTTACATTGCAGTAACAAACGATTCCAAAAACATAATGTTATAAAACAACAAAGGCTTATTATTCTCCTCTTGCTTTTCATTCATTGTGGATTGCAAAATGATATGTAAAAGCAGGAAAATTAAAAGGATGTATTGATTATCTGGGAGGGATTGGGGGCAGGAGGAAAAGGGAACGACAGAGGATGAGATGGCTGGATGACATCACGGACTCGATGGACGTGAGTCTGAGTGAACTCTGAGAGTTGGTGATGGACAGGGAGGCCTGGTGTGCTGCGATTCATGGGGTCGACAAGAGTCAGACACAACTGAGCAACTGAACTGAACTGAACTGATTGATTATCTCCTATATACCAATAAAGTAGCAGCTCATTTGCCCACAGTATTTTGTTTAATTTTTACAACAGCCATACAAGATGGGAAACAGCTTAGAGAAAAATTAGTAACTAACTCTTTAGTTGAGACCTGCCCCATATTAGGTGCTCTATAGACATTCAAATCAGTTCAGTTCAGTTCAGTCACTCAGTCGTGTCCGACTCTTTGCGACCCCATGAATCGCAGCACGCCAGGCCTCCCTGTCCATCACCAACTCCCAGAGTTCACTCAAACTCATGTCCATTGAGTCGGTGATGCCATCCAGCCATCTCATCCTCTGTAGTCCCCTTCTCCTCCCACCCTCAATCCCTCCCAGCATCAGGGTCTTTTCCAATGAGTCAACTCTTCACATGAGGTGGCCAAAGTATTGGAGTTTCAGCTTTAGCATCAGTCCTTCCAATGAACACCCAGGACTGATCTCCTTTAGAATGGAACTGGTTGGATCTGCTTCCAGTCCAAGGGACTCTCAAGAGTCTTCTCCAACACCACAGTTGATACTAGCTGCTATTATTATCATTGCTATTATTACTAGAGAAAAGGAGAGAAGGGATTGAGGGCAGTATATTCTACACAGAATTCCAGGTGGAAAGGTATGTTCAAAGTAGGGAGGGAAGCCCAAGCTAGGAGTTCTCTAAAACTAGGAACGAGATCCACTTGAGCAGAGAGACTTTGACTCTTGGCAGGTCTGATACCCCTTTGAGACACAAATGAAAATTATGGACCCGCTTCCCAGAAACATATATGTTCACACAAAGTTTGCATAAAAGCCCACCCATGGATTCCAGAATAATATAATAAATATTAACAGTAACCATATAATGCTGGCATAGTTGTGAGCCAGGCTCTAGTCTAAGCCTTTCACACAAATTATCTCATTTAATCCTTACAGCAACCCTAAGAGGTAGCTACATTTCCTCCTTTATAAACAAGAAAACTGAGAGTGGGGAGTTAAATAACTTGCCAGAGGTCACACTAAAGTGTGAGAGCGAGTGACATTGCTGAAATTCGAAGCAAGCTGGCTCTAGAGAAAGTACAACCACCTACCACACCCTTGTTGTTGTTGTTGTTTAGTTGCTCAGTTGTGTCTCACTCTTTTGTGACCCCATGGACTACAGCCCACCAGGCTCCTCTGTCCATGGGATTCTCCAGGCAAGAATACTGGAATGGGTTGCCATTTCCTTCTCGAGGGGGATCTTCCTGACCCAGGGGTCGAACCCATGTCTCCTGTATTGGCAGGAAGATTCTTTACCACTGAGCCACCAGGGAAGCCCACCACACTCTGCCTCTAAAGAGCCTACTCCCTGGAGAGGTACTAAACTCCCCATCTGCATCCAAAGGAGGAAAGTTCTCTTTCAAGAGCAGACCGTTTGGGGGCTTTCCTGGTGCTCCAGTGGTTAACAATCCACCTTCCAAGACAGGGGACATGGGTGGGATACCTAGTTAGGCAACTAAGCCTGCACACCACAACTAGAGAGAAGTTTGTGTAGTGCAACGAAAGACCTCACATGCCGCAGTGAAGATCTCGTGTGCCATGACTAGGACCCAGTGCAGCCAAATATATGTGTATTTAAAGAGCAGCCCCTTTGACCAGTCAGTCAGGAGCAGGGGCCACTTGTTCCTCTATCTGACACCTGCAGACCAAGCCCTTTTCTCAGCACCAGCACCAGGGTAAAAACCATTGTTTCCACAGCCATCCTGGTTTAGCGATAACCAGTTCCAGAGGTGATACCGAGACCCAGGCAAACCCTATAAAACAATAAGCTGCCTCACTCAGGCAGAAACTCCCTCCCCACCTGTCTCCTCATCCCCTTTCCTGGGGAATATGCAAAAATTCCTTTTCCACCTCTGAGTATCAGCCGTATTGATGGATTAAGCACGTCCGCACACTACCCCTTCAGGGGTGCCACCAATCCTTCTCCATTAAGCCCAGCAGTGTCACAGGATAACAGAGACAAGAGGCCAAAAGCTGAGGGAAGGTCTCAACTAGCAGAGACAGGTAGCACACCCACAATTAATTACACACATGTATTGGAGAGCTGGTAAGCAAATCAATGTCACTGGTGATTTACTCTCTAATTTGCCTTGAGTATGCACCTCATAAATCAATAATAGAAAATGGCATTAAAGCATTGGTGTTAACTGTCAGCAAAATGCAGTGTACCGATCCTTTTAATTAAAAGAGTGTGTGTGGTGAATACGTCCATGTGTTATATTAGATATGGTACATATTTAATTGCTTTTTCACATCAAAAGAAATGCTAGGAGTTTGGAAGAGGACGCAGAACTGTAAATTCACAGTGAGTGTCCAAGAGTCCTGGCATTCCTGGGTAACGTGTGGTAGTTTGACATGGAGCCTCATCCACGAGCGTTCTGGAAATGGAGACAGTGTTCTCTGGTTCCAGGCCAGGCTAAATGAAGGCAGGAAGAGGGCCATTGCTGACACTCCATCAGGAAGACATGGAACACAGTGAGATGTGGAATTCTGTCCTTTAGGTACCAGGTCAAACTGATTCTATCTTTCCTAAGGAGGTATATACAGATTATGAAAATTGTTTATCCAAAATTAGGACAGTCAAGGTTAGTAATATTCTCCCCCTCCTCCAAAATTATGAGGCTCGCATAACATTTTTAGATAAGAAATCAATAAAACTTAATATTAAAAATCACACTGTTTGCCTGGGTGAAGAAAAGAAGCCACAACACTATAGCATGAATTTCCATTTGTCTTGACTGAAAACACCGGTTGTTACAGTGAATGGCACATGGAGGAAACATGCTTTTGCACTTGGTCTTAATCAAGTGGCCAAAAAGCAATAGGAAATGTACTTAAAGGAGAGGAAACTGTTCCTTGTGTACAGGAACACCTATGTCACAAGCAGAATATAGACTATTAGTAATCAATGATCCCAGCCTAAAAGCAATGAGGCTTCCACAAGGGAGAAGCCGTGTGAGAGGCATTGTGGGTGACTAGACAGGAGTATGCTATGCTGTGAGTCAGGAAGAAAGAGTTGAAATCCCGCCTCTACTAAATGCCTGCTGTGTGAGCTGGAGAAGAGGACTTCAGTCTCCTAGTGTGTCTATTTTTGCATCTATAAAAGGGGGAGAATAATTCCTATAACTTAGAGGTGGGTAATAGGATTACAAAAGATGATGCATATAAATCAAATGAGCAGAGTCCCTTGGCCCATGGTAATGCTCCATAAGTGGTCAAGAACAGGGGAGTTCCCTGGTGGTCCAGGGGATAAGACTCCGAGCTCTCAATGTAGGGGGAGCGGCTTCAATCCCTGGTCAGGGAACTGGATGCCACAAGCCTCAACTAAAGATCCCATGTGCTGCAACTAAGACCTGGTGCAGCCAAATACATCAAGTGATTATATTTTTTAAATTCTTAAGAACAAAATAAAACACTGCAAAATAAACATACAAAAACCAGAGATGGGGGCAGGGTAGGGAGAACAGATGCACAATACAAAGCCCACATGAATGGGTGCAGGTGCCTTAGGGTAGAGAAATTTATTAAAGCTATTGGGGTGGAATGGTCTTGATCACTGCCTCCTGTGCAATGTCACGAACCTCTGTCCACAGTTCTTCAGGCATTCTGTCTATCAGATCTAATCCCTTGAATCTATTTGTCACTTCCACTGTATAGTAGTAAGGGATTTGATTTAGGTCATACCTGAATGATCTAGTGGCTTTCCCTACTTTCTTCAATTTAAGTCTGAATTTGGCAATAAGGAGTTCATGATCTGAGCCACAGTCAGCTCCCAGTCTTGTTTTGCTTACTATATAGAGCTTCTCCATCTTTGGCTGCAAAGAATATAATCAATCTGATTTCAGTATTGACCATCTGGTGATGTCCATGTGTAGAGTCTTCTCTTGTTATTGGAAAAGGGTGTTTGCTATGACCAGTGCATTCTGTTGGCAAAACTCCTATAGCCTTTGCCCTGCTTCATTCTGCACTCCAAGCCCAAATTTGCCTGTTACTCCAGGTATTTCTTGACTTCTTACTTTTGCATTCCAGTCCCCTATAATGAAAAGGACATCTTTTGGGGGTGTTAGTTCTATTAGGTCATGTAGGTCTTCATAGAACTATTCAACTTCAGCTTCTTCAGCATTACTGGTCGGGGCATAGACTTGGATTACTGTGAAACTGAATGGTTTGCCTTGGAAAGGAACAGAGATCATTCTGTCGTTTTTGAGATTGCATCCAAGTACTGCATTTCGGATTCTTTTTTTGACTATGATGGCTACTCCATTTCTTCTAAAGGATTCTTGCCCACAGTAGTAGATATTATGGTCATCTGAGTTAAATTCACCCATTCCAGTCCATTTTAGTTCACTGATTCCTAAAATCAGCAGTGATCAAGACCATCCCCAAGAAAAAGAAATGGAAAAAGGCAAAATGATTGCCTGAGGAGGCCTTACAAATAGCTGTGAAAAGAAGAGAAGTGAAAGGCAAAGGAGAAAAGGAAAGATATACCCATTTGAATGCAGAGCTCCAAAAAATAGCAAGGAGAGATAAGAAAGCCTTCCCCAGTGATCAGTGCAAAGAAATAGAGGGAAACAATAGAATGGAAAAGACTAGAGATCTCTTCGGGAAGGAAATGGCAACCCACTCCAGTATTCTTGCCTAGAGAATCCTGTGGACAGAGGAGCTTGGAGGGCTGCTGTCCATAGGGTTGCACAGACTAGGATATGACTGAAGCAACTTAGCAGCAGCAGCGATCTCTTAAAGAAAATTAGAGATACCAAGAGAACTTTTCATGTAAAGATGGGCACAATAAAGGATAGAAATGGTAAGGACCTAACAAAAGCAGAAAATATTAAGAAGAGGTGGCAAGAATCCACAGAAGAACTATACAGAAAAGATCTTCACAACCCAGATAATCACAATGGTGTGATCACTCACCTGGAGCCAGACATCCTGGAATGTGAAGTCAAGTGGGCCTTAGAAAGCATCACTGTGAACAAAGCCTAGTGGAGCTGGTGGAATTCCAGTTGAGCTATTTCAAATTCTACAAGATGATGCTATGAAAGTGCTGCACTCAATATGCCAGCAAATTTGGAAAACTCAGCAGTGGCCACAGGACTGGAAAAGGTCAGTTTTCATTTCAATCCAAATGAAAGACAATGCCAAAGAATGCTGAGACTACCACACAATTGCACTCATCTCACATGCTAGCAAAGTAATGCTTAAAATTCTCTAAGCCAGGCTTCAGCAATACGTGAACCATAAATTTCCAGATGTTTAAGCTGGATTTAGAAAAGGCAGAGGAACCAGAGATCAAATTGCCAACATCTGTTGGATCATCAAGAAAGCAAGAGAGTTCTAGAAAAACATTTACTTCTGTTTTATTGACTATGCCAAAGCCTTTGACTGTGTGGATCACAATAAACTGTGGAAAATTCTGAAAGAGATGGGAATACCAGACCACCTGACCTGCCTCCTGAGAAATCTGTATGCAGATAAAGAAGCAACAGTTAGAACTAGACATGGAACAACAGACTGGTTCCAAATAAGGAAAGGAGTACGTCAAGGCTGTATATTGTCACCCTGCTTATTTAACTTATATGCAGAGTATATCATGAGAAATGCTGGACTGGATGAAGCACAAGCTGGAATATAACCTCAGATATGCAGATGACACCACCCTTATGGCAGAAAGTGAAGAACTCAAGAGCCTCTTGATGAAAGTGAAAGAGGAGAGTGAAAAAGTTGGCTTAAAACTCAACATTCAGAAAACTAAGATCATGGCATCTGGTCCCATCACTTCATGGCAAATAGATGGAGAAACAGTGGCAACAGTGGCTGACTTTATTTTTCTGGGCTCCAAAATCACTGCAGATGGTGATGGCAGCCATGAAATTAAAAGACACTTACTCCTTGGAAGGAAAGGTATGACCAACCTAGACAGCATATTAAAAAGCAGAGACATTACTTTGCAAACAAAGGTCCATCTAGTCAAGGCTATGGTTTTTCCAGTAGTCACATATGGATGTGAGAGTTGGACCATAAAGAAAGCTAAGCACTGAAGAATTGATGTTTTTGAACTGTGGTATTGGAGAAGACTCTTGAGAGTCCCTTGGACTGCAAGGAGATCCAACCAGTCCATCCTAAAGGAAATCAGTCCTGAATATTCATTGGAAGGACTGATGC
>NW_011494899.1:3912563-3919552 GCF_000754665.1 Bison bison bison
GAATATTCATTGGAAGGACTGATGCTGAAGCTGAAACTCCAATACTTTGGCCACCTGATGCGAAGAACTGACTCATTGGAAAAGACCCTGATGCTAGGAAAGATTGAAGGCCGGAAGATAATGAGATGGTTGGAAGGTATCACCGACTCAACAGACATGAGTTTGAGTAAATTCCAGGAGTTAGTGATGGACGGGGAGCCTGGCATGCTGCAGTCCATGGGGTGCAAAGAGTCAGACACGACTGAGCGACTGAACTTAACTGAACTGATTGGGGTGGAAGAAGGGTCAAAGAGGCTGGGGAGGAAATAGAATTCCTGAGTAAAGGGCTTCATGGTTTGGTGATGGTCTTTTCCCATCCTGCTTCAATTCCTGGGCAGTAAATGGGAGCTTCGGGCTGGATGATCTCTGGTTCCCGAGTCAAAATAGATGCCGCCTTTGGTTTCTTTGCTGCTCAGTGGTGGTAATGTGGAGACCCTGAGGACTATTAAACAACTAGCTGCTGTTCTGTGTGTGCCCACATGCTATTGAGAATCTCCGGAAGAACCAGGCAAGGCAGGAGAAAGGGCTGATGATGAGATCTTTAATACCCACCCTGACTCTGAAAGTGAAAGTCACTCAATCGTGTCAGACTCTTGGCAACCCCATGGACTATATAGTCCGTGGAATTCTCCAGGCCAGAATACCGGAGGGGGTTCCCTTCTCCAGGGATCTTCCAACCCAGGGATCGAACCCAGGTCTCCCACCTTGCAGTTGGATTCTTTACCAGCTGAGCCACAAAGAATACTGGAGTGGGTAGCCTATCCCTTCTCCATTGGATCTTCCCAACCCAGGAATCGAACCAGGGTCTCCTGCATGGCAGGCAGATTCTTTACCAGCTGAGCTATCAGGGAAGCCCCACCCTGCCTCTGCTGATCCCTTATTCTACACACTCTTATCTCTGCCTGCAGCACCCTTTTTACCTTTGATCTCTCTCTCCCTTCAGTAATTCTTCCATACTTATTTCAGGGTCCAAAGGAAAGGGCACCCTCCCTGGGAAATCATTTCTGTTTCTTTCAGATAGATCTCTCTCTCCCTAAAGACCCCTGCAGGCTGCTGTGCTCCTGTGCTGCCCTCACAATATTTTTCATTACTTACAACCCCTGCCCAGATGCCTCCTTGAGGGTCCAGTCTTATTCCAACTGCCTGCTCCACGGCAAACCTGGAGCTCATGGCCTTTCCCTACAGAGTAGAGTGGTTAAGAGCTCTGGTTAGAACAGCCTGGCTCCATCACACCTACCTGGGTGATCATGAGCAAGTTACTTAATTCCTCAGGTGGTTCTTCATTTGTAAAATGGAGATAAAAGTCCTCCTAATTTGGATCAGTTTGTCAATGCTCTCATGGCATCCTCTCCTTCTTTCCCTTGTTGCACATATCAACAGTGTACTTAGGCCATTGATTAGGTAATATATGCTTAAACATACACCTTCTCTGTTAGGATACAATCTTCACTGAGGCAGAGGTCACATCTGCACTAACCATTTCTTTATTTCAAGTTTCTAGAAGTTGGTTGAATGAGTGAAGGAATGAATAAACAAATGAACATATGTATGAACAAATTATATACTTGTCATACTCTTTGACTAGATGGTTCACCTCTTGAGGAAAGTTTGCATTCTTCTCAGCTTTATATCCCTCCCAGTGCCAAACACGACATAGGTATTGAACGCAAAGCAGAATTGAATTGAAGGGCCTGCTCCTTGGAGGGGCGTGTACACTCTGGGGAGCACTGAGAACTCTCCCCATAACGTCTCAGTGTCCTTCTGAAGCAGACCAGTTGTCTTCCTACTGCTTTTGTCTCGGCTTCTCCACCTGTGAAAGCAGAGTAATTGGCTTATGACATGCAAACACACATCCCCAGACCTCAGGCTGTCAGCTTGGAACCCAGGGCAACCTTGTCCAGTTCCCATGACCTCATCAAATAGTCATGGGTCAGGGTGGACCCCGCCCTCACTCTAACTCACTGGCATGAACACACAGTCAATAACAGGGAAGGTTCATCTTTGCTTATTCAGTGGAATTGCAAGTCTCAGCCATGCTCATGGGGTTCAATAAAAGATATTTGTGTTGACTTATACTATATGCTGTCACTGGAAGTGACTCCATTTTAGACACACTGAATCTGAACTTAGGGTATATGGATATTTTTTAAAAATTTTAAAATTGTGAATCTGTGATACCCAAACATTTGCAAGTACATTGGTATTTATTATCCTCTCATATAGCTATGTAAAGCATGGAACCCAAGACCTGCAAAAATCTAAAAGATCATATAAATACAAAGCTATATATACATGCTTGTAGATACATTTCCATTAAGATATGCATACATTATCCACTCTATATCAAATATGGTGTGCTATGTGCATCAAGGAATACAAATACAAACATAAATGTGAAACAGACCCAACTCCAGTAATGTTATTGGTAAGCAGTGGAAGTGGTAACAAATAATAACATATAAATTAAAGTGTCTTTGGATGCAAATAATAGGATATGCCAATTCACACTGACTTCAATAATTTGGAAAGGGAGCAACAAGTCCAAAGGTGGGTAGGTTTGAGAATTAGGTAGTAATCCTGAATTTGTGGCTGACAGCTGTATCAAGTGCCCAATTCCTTTCCATTTTTCCACTTTGCATTTTCAATATTGCCTTCTTCCTCAGTTTAGGAAGTTATTCAATTCCTCTGTGCCAGGTCCAGATGTGACACCTGGACATGACAGCTTCCAGAGGCAGAAATTAGGCTGTCTCTTCTCTTGTCTTCATAGAAGCAAGGATACTTTTCCCACGAAACCTCTATCCCTTCTCACTGTCCAGCCCCAGGTCACATGACCATTCCTACCCCAACCTCTAACAAATAGATCTGGGACCACCATAGTGAGGATTTATTCCTGAGGCTATGGCTATGGTCAGTGATGCCAGAAATATAAAATATGTGGGAGGGATAGACACCAAGACGTAACTGGGTCTCGAACTCAGGAGAAACAGAATAGATGCCAGGAAGGCAACCGACAACATCTACTAGAATAATGTTAACTTGCTAGTTAATGTCAACTTGGCATTGATGGTATTCAAATCCTTTTCATACTCGTATCATTTTAATATAAACTCCATGAGCTCAGCAATCTTTTGTATGTTTTGTTCAAGGCCATATCGCAAACTCATGGACATGAATCTGAGCAAACTCCAAGAGATAGTGGAGGACAGAGGAGCCTGGCATGTTACAGTCCGTAGGATTGCAAAGAGTCAGATGCAACTTAGCAACTGAACAGCAACAACCTTAATATGTCAACATTTACTTTTAAGTTATAAAGTGCAATTGGAAAATGAAACAGTGGAAAGGGATAGAAACCCAGCATGGTAGGGGAAGAAGAGGATGCTTTTTTATGCACAACAGAGACAGCCTCTTAGCTAATGTGATACTTGAGCAGACTTGAGTGAAACAAGGGTGTGAACCCAGCAGTCATCAGGGTGAAGAACATTCCAGAATAAGAGACGAGGAAGTACAGAGTCCTTGAAATAGGGGGATTCTTAATGTGTTTTGAGGAACCATGAGGAGGTCAATTAGAGCAGAGTAAGAGGAGTCAGGGGTCAGAAAGGTAGCAGGACATGAGGTTAGAGGCCCCCAGAACCTGCTGATGAGGTTCACAGGCTCAGCAGGCATGGCCATGGCGGGGGAGGTGCCAGGACTGTGGCGCCTCCTCCAACTAGCCCCACTGAACTCCATCTGGGGAGAGACTATGCCAGCAAAGGGTCTTCCATGCTGGCTCAGAGAGTAGATAATCTGCCTGCAATGCGGGAGACACAGGTTTGATCCCTGGGTCAGGAAGATCCCCAGGAGTAGGAAATGACAAACCACTCCAGTATCCTTACCTGGAAAAATCCCATGGACAGAGGAACTTGGTGGGCTACAGTCCATGGGGTCACAAAGAGTTTGACACGACTGAGCGACTAACACTCTCTTTCACTTTTTCTTTTTTATGTCGGCAAAGGCCATCACATAACATTCACATGCACAGATGCTTGGCGTCGGAGAGAAGTCGTGTGACGTAGCAGTTACAAGGCTGGACTGGGGAGTCAAAAGAACTGTGATAGAACCAAGCTCTGTCAGGTACTTGCCATCACATAACTTTGTTCCTGGGCAAGTGATGTAAGCTCCCAGAGACTCAAATTTTTCATCTTGAGATGAGATGTCATTGTTGTTTATAGAGTTGGACATAGTCATGTCCAACTCTTTGCAACCCCATGGACTGCAGCACGCCAGGCTTCTCTGTCCCTCACCATCTCCCAAAGTCTGCCCAAGTTCGTGTTTATTGCATCAGTGATGCCATCTAGTTATTGCATACTCTGATGCCCTCTTCTCCTGCCCTCAATCTTTCCCAGCATCAGGGACCTTTCCAATGAGTCAGCTGTTCGCATCAGATGACCAAAATACTGGATTTACAGCTTCAGAATCAGTCCTTCCAATGAGTATTCAGGGTTGATTTGTTGTAACTACTACATATTGCTGTAAGGACTAAGAGAAATAATGCATGCAACGCAATTAAAACAGTGTCTGGCACATATCATGGGTTCAATTAAAGCTCACCTCTGCTATTACCATTGTTATTCCTGGTGCTGTTTACTGGTTTTCATTCGGCATGGCAGACATACTCACTAGGTCAGGCTCTTCCCTAGTCGTGCTAACTATTTAAAACTAAAAGGAAGCTTCCAGAAACAGCAGTGCTGTCCCTTAGTGAGGGTCTGGCAGCTTCACAAGGTGGCTGAGAAGCTGGCATCCCTCTGTGTGAATGAGCAGAGTACAGCCCCCCAAGGCTGGGGAGCCAGGTAGAAAGAACAAATCACCCTCTCTGATAGACCTACCATACTCCCTGGGATTCCACACTTAATAAGCTCTTCAGGGCGCTCTCTAAACTTCCCTGGCACAGATCTGACTCATTCAGACCACACACCTGGGCCTGTGGTTTGGGCCATGGCAGAGGGTGAGGGAGAGGGGAGCTACTGTAAGGCTGGGGATGCATGTGGGAGACCCCAAGGCTGCTTGCCTGCACAGCCTCACTTCCCTGCACCATCTCCAGTAAGATGAAGGGGCCCACTTGTCTTCCTTGAACTGGGTCCAAAGAGCTTCACCTGGAGTGGGGGAAGATGGCTATGTGCTGGAGTCACCAGAGTGTCAGGCGGGAGGGAAGGGAGGACAGGGCAGGCATGTAAGATACACAGGCATATTGAAGAGTGGCTGGTGTATGCTGGGGCAACACAGAGACAGAGGATGCGTCTCCTTCTACTTCCTGGTCCCACACACTTCCTTTTTGACAAAAACAAGAGGAACCAACATATCTTATTGCTGTTGCATGTTACAGTCTAAAAGCACATCTCTTGGGCAGTTTTTAGTTAAAGCTTCATTGTCCTGAGCCAGGACTCCTTCTCTTGCTACAAAAAGGCTCAGCCCTGCCCTGGTCCCAAGCCAACCATGACTTCTGGTGCTTTCCTTTCAGTGCATTTAAACAAATACCTGAAGCCTCCTGGCACACGACTGGGCAGCAGAGTGCAATGTGCCGAAGACTGGACCTCTGCTTCCATATCTCACAGGCTACTCCCACCCTCATGTACAAATACCCACCCAGCCCCCTGACACACACTTGCCTCCAGGCCAGTGGGCTTCTTCTTAAGCTCTGGGTTCAGCCTCAGTGCTACGACTCACTGGCTGAGTAACTTTAGTCAGGAAGTGTATTATCTTAGAAACCGCTTTCTCATTTGCAAAATAGGAATAAACACCCCAGGCCTGCCCAACTCAATACAGAAGCTATGAATCTTTGAGACAACAGTCACAACATATTTGGGAGAAATTAAGATGCAAACATCAAAAAGGACTTGATATCCCTCAATTGGCATAAACAACAAATATGTGGGGAGTACTTTAGGCACAATACTATGCCCCCCAGAAGACATCAATGATAGGGTTCTATCAGCCTGCAGGGTTCTTATCAGCTTTCTTCTGATGGTGATTAAATTCCTTGGCCACATGAAAGGATCTAAAAGGCTATCCAGAACCAAAGCAAGTAGCCCCAAACACCTACGCAGCTTCCTTCCTTGTTCTCTTCAAGTGATTTGTTTTTACTGGAACATAGTTTCCTCTTCCTGTCTGGGAAACTCTGTTTACAAAATCTATCTCCATAAGGAAAGCAAAAAAGCAAGCTCTTTCCACCAACCAGCTTTGGAATTTCACCAGGTTACCCTTTTAACCTGAACCAAAATAGGCCATGACTCACCATTTGTGTCTGGGGGACCCCATTCCCCATTTATCTTACCAGGAGATCAAATCCTGCATGATTATCAGTAAAAACCAAGCTGCAGGGATGCTCCCATAGGGAAAAAAGATTTAGGAAAAAATTCACTTTTGGAAACTGCATCCTCACAGCCCTTACTTACAATATCCAAGCTCCCCTGCAGGCAATTCTCTACCATATTAGCCTTGTCTAGCCCTGTAGCACTCTCCTGTCAACTGAAAAAGAATGCAAAATGTGAGAGTAGTGAGTTAAGTTTTATTTGGAGCAAAATGAGGACTATAGCCCGGGAGAAAGCATTTCAGATAGCACTGAGATACTGCTCCAAAGAGGAATGGGGGGAAGGTCAGTATATACACATGATGTTGGTGAAGGGGAATACATGCAACCAAGCACATATTTTCTGCAGTTTTCTGCTAGTTTCATAAATGTTACTGCAGTCTCAAGGAGTAGACATCACCATGAAGGATTTTAGTGCTTTTCTAGATATGAAGAGATGTAAGAATTGGGCTCATAATATCTTTTCCTGAAAATATCTATCTGAAGACCTGTTTTGCCAGTTTGCCCAGAGCACAGAGGGCCGCATTCCTGATCTCCACTCTGGACTCCTTTCAGGGGGTGTCGATAGCAGCTGCAGCAGCTCATAATTTGATCCTTGTAGAGGTAG
>NW_011494899.1:3919652-3931481 GCF_000754665.1 Bison bison bison
ATCCTTGTAAAGATAGATGGCAAGTATCAATCTGTAGGTGACACTCCCCATTGCATCTGCTCATCCAAGTCAAAAGCTTACCCCTTCATCTGAAGTTGACAGATTCTTGGCTGTGTGACCTTAGACACAGCTCTTCAAATTTTAGTTTCCTGACCTGTAGCAATGGCAGTAATAGACTGTGTTGACAGAACCCTTTATATTTGTCACATATTAGTTCATTTCATCCTCCAAAGAAGCCCGTAAGGGGAAAGCTGTTACTATCACCATTTTGCAAATGGTGTTGGTTTAGGTGCTAAGTCATGTCCAACTCTTACAACCTCATGGACTCTAAGCTGCCAGGCTCCTTTGTCCATGAGATTCTCCAAGCAAGAATACTGGAGTGGGTTGCCATTTCCTTCCCCAGGGGATCTTCCCAACCTAGGACTCACCAAAGCACCATAGCTGCTGCTGCTAAGTCACTTCATTCGTGTCCTACTCTGTGCAACCCCACAGACGGCAGCCCACCAGGCTCCCCCGTCCCTGGGATTCTCCAGGCAAGAACACTGGAGTGGGGTGCCATTTCCTTCTCCAATGCATGAGAGTGAAAAGGGAAAGTGAAGTCTCTCAGTCGTGTCCGACTCTTAGCGACCCCATGGACTGCAGCCCACCAGGCTCCTCCATCCATGGGATTTTCCAGGCAAGAGTACTGGAGTGGGGTGCCATTGCCTTCTCTGAGCACCATAGCTACCTACCCAAATTCATCAGCATGTTTTGAGGGTTAGAAGAAATAACCGGAAAATGGTAGGCATCTAACAAAATATTGTTACATTATTGGATGGAAACATATGTCAAAGTACCTGTCTTAGTGCCTGATTCATAGCCAACCTTCCAATTATGCTAGTGCCCTTCCATTCCTCCATCTTCCAACACAACCTTCCTGACCATGATCTTCCCTGCAGGTAGCCCAGAATATGCCCTTTGAAGGTTACTCCTGAGAGAGTTATAGTGCTCAATACATTATTCCTAGAAATAGAGTCTTCTGAGTAATGGAGAAGGAAATGGCAACCCACTCCAGTATTCTTGCCTGGAGAATCCCAGGGACGGAGGAGCCTGTTGGGTGCCATCTATGGGGCCGCACGGAGTTGGACACAACTGACATGACTTAGCAGCAGCAGCAGAGTAATGTGAATCATTGAGGTGGGATCTGTCACTTTCTGGATGGTGTGTGTTCATGTATGCTCAGTCACTCAGTCATGTCCAACTCTTGTGACCCCATGGAAGAGCCCACCAGTCTCCTCTGTCCATGGGATTTCCCAGGCAAGAATTCCCAGGGCTGCCATTTCCTTCTCCAGGGTATCTTCCTGACCCAGGGATTGAACCCACATCTCCTGTGTCTCTTGCATTTGCAGGTGGATTCTTTACCCGCTGAGCCATCTTAGGAAGACCTTTCTGGATGATAATTTAGTTCAAAGTCATTCAACCATGGGCACCAGTGCCATGAGTACAACACAGAGATTCTATAGCCTTTTTCAAGAAACTATGGCTCTCGGTGAGAAAGCAGAGTTGTTATTTTCCATGAGGGGACTCCACACAGAGTAACATCCCTGCCTTTCCCCAGCATGCTGTCCTGTCTCACTTCTCACCAAGGACAAGGACAGGTCTACCTAACAACGAGACTGAGAGAAGAAATGAGCATGCACCTGTCAGCCTCTTAGGATTCTCTTTTCTTTTTTTCTTATTTATTTACTTGGCTGTGCTGGGTCTCAGTTGCAGCATGCGTGATCTTCCATCTTCATTGTGGCATTCAGGGTCTTTAGCTGTGCATGTGAGTTTTACCTCCAGGAATTCTGTCAGGTCCTCCCAGTGAATATTGGGGGGAAAAAATTCATGCTTACATCAGGAGGAGAAAAAAAGAATCATTGCCACTGTGCCAGAACATTTGTTGTTTTTCATAAGGGCTGCCCTCAGGAAAAATTATTTACCAGCACCTCACCTACTACGGTTATAGCAAAGTCTAGCCTACCTACGGGCAAGAGAATATTCAACTCCAACCCCCTCGAGCCACCTAGTCCCACTTAAAAAGGAAAAAAACTAGGAAGCACTGGTAAGGCTCAGAGTCCAGGGGAATAAGCTCACCAAAGGACTGAGACTTCATCAGTGGACTATAGAAGGATTGCCCTCTCTCCTCTCCCCATGCCCCACCACTACAGCACTAAAGGCCTGTTTGTCATGGCTCCTTCCACCTAGTATACCATGCCTGCATTTCAACAGAAAATTGCAAGACATTCTAAAAGGCAAAACACAAAGTTTAAAGACTAAACAAACATCAGAACCAGAGTCAAATATGTCATGGGTGTCAGAATTTTCAGGCCAGGAATTTAAAACAATTATGATTAATATGTTAAAAGGTCTAAGGGATAAAGTACCTGTTAATCCATCATGACCAGAAGTAGAAGTTCTATCATTGCTATTTCCAAGCCCCAATGTTACTTTCTTTGTCACACAATTAGCAGTTGGCCTTCCCTCTCCACAAACAGGCTACTTTTGGAGAGTCATAGCTATGAACCTCACAGGGACCCTGATTTCTCATGTTTCATCAACAATTCACATTTCACGTGTACTTGGACACCTGTGTCATGGGGAAAGCTGCAGGCCTAATGCACTGATAGTAAGATAACCTATAACAGCTAGAGGTTACAAAATAGTTTTAGCTTCTGACACTGTTTGCTCACCACATGTATAGTTAGCCTTTGCTTCTCTTAAAGCAGTGGCTCCATTTGTCTGGGTGTGTGTACTCATGCATGTTAGGGCTTTGAGGTGAATGGCAGGAAATCAATGCAACAATTTCCACACTACCTACCATTTTGTAACCTGCTTTGTGACATGTGCCAAATAACTTAAAGTACATCATGACTTCTAATCCTCACAACTACCATGAAAAATAAGCAATTAAATGAAACACAGTTCTCATGCTTCTTTTACAGAAACTGAGCTCCATGGCAAGTTCCTCAAGATCATGCAGTGGATCTGTGATGAAGCCAAGTTTGAGCACATATCTATCCATCTTCAAAGCTGCATGTACTTAACCACCTTGCTTTTCTGGCTTTTAATATTTTACTTCCTGTTCTGCTTGGAAAGATGGGCAACACATGACTGGGTCTTAATGAGCACTTTTGCATTCACTGAATCTTGAAATAGATTACTTTAAGGGCGATTTGTATCCTCAGCACTTACCTCAATCCCAGTGCCAAGCATTTAGTAAATGTTTCATAAATAATTTCTGCTTTAATAAGCATTTATTACATCTAAATAGGACATAGTGCTATAGCATGTGATGACTCACGTTTAATAAAGGTAGCATTTTATGTCTCTATTTGCAAGCCCTATTTGTCTATTTTCATATAGTGTGATGTTTTTATAAGGAAAGATAAAGCATAGCTGAAGAGAAAAGAATACTTCCCTTGACCAATTATTTCTTTTTAACCATAGAAGCTTAATTATTCATTCCAGGAGGCACTGACTTTAGTAATACATGATACCTTCTTGCAAATAGAACATACAAACAGCCTGCTGAGTGTTGATGAGCCCAGGGCAAGGAAGAAGGAGAATCTTATTTTTGCTACTCCACTATCCATTCCCTTTATCTCATTAAGAACATTTGGATTGTTTTATAGTGAACTAACCCTGCCCCATTCTGAGTCTACATATTCCTAAAGGTTTGCCCCATCCTCATGCATCACCACCCTCCAGATGCAGGAGTGGGCGTAAGACTTCCATATGACCTTCCGATCTACTACCCAGCTTGATGGCACAGTAATTTTTTCTGTACCTAATTTCTCCCATTTTATGTTTTATCAGAGCTAGAGCAGTGTGGCTTACAGCAGAAACATTAAGGAAAAAATTTTCTTTTCTGGACTAGAACCTTGTGGAGGAGAAGCCTGGAGGTGTGACAGTGATCTTGTCACATCAAGAGGGACTGAGAATGTCTCTGATGCAGAAGAAAGCTGTCACTTCTTTAAAAAAAAAAAAAAAAACATTTATTTATTTATTTAATTTTTGGCTTCATCGGGTCTTAGTTGCAGCATGCGGACTCTTCGTTGTGGCTTTCAGGCTCCAAGGCAAGCAGTCACAGTTCACCCGTGGCACATGGGATCTTAGTTCCACAACTAGGAATCAAACCCATGTCCCCTGCATTGGAAGGATTCTTAACCACTGGACCACCAGCGAAGTCCCAAAGCTGTCAATTCTAGTCATAACATTTAGGCCTGTAGAACTAGCTTCTCTCGAACTAAACTACTAGCCTCTCTTGAACTAAACTCTATTCAAAATCATACAGGTAACCTAACAAATTCCCATCTGTGCTCAAGCCAGTTTGAGTTTCTATCATTTGCAACCAGGAGTCCTGGTTGCAAGAGGGAGGGAACCAAACAGTTATTGTGTCCCACTTGCCTGGGTAATATCACTTCATTTAATTGCAGGAAATACCCATTAGTTTTCCGCATGTGATAAATAGGTAAACTAAGACCCAGATAAGTTAAGAAACTAGGCACACATGACTAGGAGTAGTTAACTTGGATCCACTCCTATCTCTCCCTGACTCTAAAAACCTAGGTCCTTTCCACTACTGAATACAGCAAAAGCAAATTTCTATGAAAAATTACCCTTTCTGGATGGTTGTGCAGAAAACATACTAAGCAAGAGAGACAGATTCCTTTTTTTTTTTTTTTTGCCTGGCTCACCATACTTTTCTTGTGACTTTGAGCAATTTTCCTCTTTAAATCTCAGGGAGTTTTTGTTTGTTTGTTTGTTTTTGTTTTCTGGTCTATGAAATCATGAGGTTTGAACTGGATACGCATGACCCAAGTTCTTTCCATCCCTTAAACAGTAAAATGTCAATTCTTGACTTTTCTTGAAATTTCCAAGTTAGGTGCTAGAAGAACCAGACATTGAAGCAAGCCAATAAATGAGGGTTCCCTCTGCAAACCCTCTCTCCTAATTTGGGCAAATGGATGAGGTATGTGTAATTAAAATTGCAGAAATAACAAGCTTCCGGCCAAGTCCTGCCCTCACTTAACCATACTCTTGGGGGTTGACTGGGGGGAGGGGAGCAGCGGATGTTGAACCCGGGGTGGAATTTGGCTTGATATGTGGATTCTTATAATTTCCAAGTGATGTCAGTGCACTTATTTGAGAGACTGAGAAAGTGCTGAGTTTAGTGTATTTACCTCCATAAAGAAAAACTGAAAACCGCTGGGCTAGGGCCAGTGTCGACCAGTGTTATAAAGCTAAGAACACTCTTGGCAGGGCAAAGTCATTCGGGGACGATCGTACCCAATTCATGTCGATTTATGGTTGTGGCCTTTCTTTCTGATTATAGTTTTTTCTGAGATAGGAAATAACAGCCCTGTTCTTGTCAACTGGCTCAGAGAAAATGGATCTGCTAAAAAGTTTCGTCATTCCTTGATCCCAGAACCACTGAGGTTATAGAAATTTGAACAGCAGCTAAGAGGGGCCAGAATTCAGTGCTCATTCAAAAGAAAGTCAGCAAGCAATTGAAAAAACATATCCATCTAGTTAATGCAACTCAAAATAGAATTTTGGCTCTTATTAGCCAGATAATGTCTTTGCATTTATGTGTCCTTTTGCCTTTGAGTTGGCCTCAATTAGGAATTTAGGTGAATTTTTTATAATATTAAGATGGTATATGTCCAGGGGACACAAGAATTATAACATTCTATCTTGATCACGCTTTCCATCCCCCAGAGAGTTACTAACATAACAAAGCATGGTCGGAGTAGAGTGGGATGGATGAGGCAGGTGGCCTAGGCTTAAATCTTGCTCACTTGTCAGTGAGAAAGCCTTAGGCACTTTTGTCATCTAGAAAAAAAGGGAATAATAATAGTACTTTCTCACAGGATTGTTATGAAAATAAAATTAGTTATGTTACTCAAATCATTTGTTCTTTGGCACCTAGTAAAGCTGAAACTCCAGTACTTTGGCCACCTCATGCGAAGAGTTGACTCCTTGGAAAAGACTCTGTTGCTGGGAGGGAGTAGGGGCAGGAGGAGAAGGGGACGACAGAGGATGAGATGGCTGGATGGCATCACTGACTCAATGGACAAGAGTTTGGGTGAACTCTGGGAGTTGATGATGGACAGAGAGGCCTGGCGTGCTGTGATTCATGGGGTTGCAAAGAGTCGGACAAGACTGAGCGACTGAACTAGAACTAGAACTGTGTACTCAGTAGGGGATTCCCAGGTGGCGCTAGTGGTAAAGAACATGCCTGCCAAAGCAAAAGATGTAAGAGACCCTGGTTTAATAGCTAGGTTGGAAAGATTCCCTGGAGGAGGGCATGGTAACCCACTCCATTATCCTTGCCTGGAGGGTCCCATGGACAGAGGAGCCTGGTGGGCTACAGTCCACGGGGTCACGAAGAATTGGACACAACTGAAGCAACTTAGCACACAGGCACATATGCATTCAGTAAATGCTAGCAATTAGTCCTAAAGATACTATACACATAGGAAACAAGACCAAATGTATACAAGTTAAAACTTCACTTTTATAGGGATCGATGCCCTTTATTCCAATATGTGGCACTCTGGTAAGCAAACTAGTCTAATTGCCTCTAAAGGGCCCTACATCCCAGCTGCAATTCCTGGGTATTAATGACTTTCTGATTGGACCAGACCATCCAGAGAACCAGAGTTTTCATGACAACATTTAGGAAGGCATGCAAACAAAACAAAAGACAGGATAAATTCATCAGACACCGAGGGATCTTGACTTAGCATAGTGACGTCACATCAAAACAGCAGCAAGGAGCAGAAAAGAGGGGGAGAAAATACAACTGCTTGATGGCTGAACACCGAAGAATTGATGCTTTTGAACTGTGGTGTTGGGGAAAACTTTTGAGAGTCCCTTGGACTGCAAGGAGATCCAACCAGTCAATCATAAAGGAAATCAATCCTGAATATTCATTAGAAGGGTTGATGATGACTGAAGCTCCAATACTTTAGCCACCTGATGCAAAGAGCTGGCTCATTAGAAAAGTCCCTGATGCTGGGAAAGATTGAAGGCAGGAGGAGAAGGGGACAACAGAGGAATAGATGGTTGGATGGCATCACTGACTCAATGGACAAGAGTTTTGAGCAAGCTCTGGAAGATGGTGATGGACAAGGAAGCCTGGAGTGCTGCAGTCCATGGGTGGCAAAAAGTTGGACATGACTGAGCAACTGAACAACAACAAATCAGATCCATCAGTAAATAGAGCCTGCGAAGGTCACAAAATGTGGCCCATCAGATAAGCAGCTGCTCATCAGGGCAGGGGCGGGAGGCGACCAGGAAAGGAAACAGAAAGGGACTTGGATATCCTTTCCCCACACCCAAACACTCTAACTTCAGTGATTCTCAAAATGCAGTGGCTGAACCATCCCATCAGACTCACCTGAAAAGTGAACTTAAAAGGTTAGTCACTTAGTCGTGTCCAACTCTTTGCCATCCCATCATCTGTAGCTCACCAGGCTCCTCTGACCATGGAATTCTACAGGCAAGAATACTGGAGTGGGTTGCCATTTCCTTCTCCAGGGGATCTTTCTGACCCAGGGATCGAACCCAGGTCTTTTACACTGCAGGCAGATTCTTTACCATCTGAGTTACCAGGGAAGCCCCTAGGAAGTTTGCTAAAATGCAGATTCCTGAACTCTAGGCAAACATACTGTGATGGTTAATTTTATATACCAACTTGACTGGGCCATGGGATGCCCAGATGAAACATTATTTCTGGGTGTGTCTGTGAGGATGTTTCTAGAAGAGGTTAGCATTTGAATCAACAGACTGAGTGAAGCTGATGACCCACCCCAATGAGGGGGACAGGTGCGCTCAGCCAATCCACTGAGTTCCTGAATTAAACAAAAAAGTAGAGGAAGGAAGAATTCTCTTGCTCTAGTGAGCTAAAACATCTCTCTGAGCTGGGGCACGAGGCTGGATGGACCCTCAGACTGGAACTTATATGCTTGGCACTCCTGGTTCACAGACCTTGGGAGTCAGACTGGAAGTACACCATCAACTTCCCATGGCTCCAGCTGGCTGATGGTAAAACGTGGGACCTCTCAGCCTCCATAATCACGTGAGCCATGTTCCTCATAATGTATCTCTTTATAGAGTGATAGATAAATAGATATATGAATCTTGCACATCATCTATCTACCTATCTCTACATCTATATCTTATCAGTTTTGTTTCTTTGGAGAACCTGACTAATAGACATACTAAAATCTTTGATCTTTGAGGGGTAATGATCAAATATCTGTATCTTACAAGCTTCCCAAGTGAATTGAAACATCTAATTCACTATGAAGTCATCAAAACATGGAGGTGATATTGTAGAATGCTTTTAAGTAGTCTTTGGGGTTTTTTTTTTTTTTTTTGGGTGGGATGAATACTTCATTATGAGGTCTCCTGAGTTGCTGTCACTCCCTACACTCAGGATGGAAATAGCACCAAGGCCAGCTGGTTTGGGTTCTGGTCTCATCACGGGCTCAGTCACTTGAGAATCTGGACACGTCAGAGGGCTTGCCTGTATCTCTCTTTCCTCCTTTGTCAACATAGGAAAGGAGCTATGCCTCGCTTTCTTCATAGGGTTCTTGTAAACATTGAAGGAGCTGATGTGTGAGAGGCTTTTAAAGCTTATATAACCCAAAGAATTATGTATTCCTGTGAACTCAGAAACAACCACGCTTCCCACTTCCCTGGCAGTTATGGGGAATCAGAGGTTTGTGTTTTTCCTCCACAAAGATCATGTTCACCAGATAATTACACACTTCATTTTATTCAACTTGTGGATTTAGTCACAGGATAGATGCCCATAACTAATGGGAAAGAACCCCACCATTTCAAACAAAACCTTTCTTAAAAATCTATCTTTCATTAGTATCACTAAATAGATACAGCATTTAAACTCTGCTTCCCTGGTAGCTCAGACAGTAAAAAATCGGCCTGCAATGCAGGAGGCCCAGGTTCAATCCCTGGGTTAGGAAGATCCCCTGGAGCAGGAAATGGCACCTCACTCCAGTATTCTTGCCTGGAGAATTCAGTGGACAGAGGAGCCTGGTGTGCTACAGCCCATGGGGTCGCAAAGAGTCGCACATGACTGAGACACTAACACTTCCACACTTTGAACTCTATTGACTTCTCTCTTGAGCTACAGGCCTGGATGTCCAGCTGAGCCCTGGTTCTCTCCCTCTGAATATGCCTCTGCTAAACCCACAATGTCCCGTGTCTCAAACCGAAATTCTCACTTTCCATCCTGAATCAATTCCTCCTCTGGACTTCCTCCTTCCTGTTCATGGCTTCACTGTCCTAACACCTCCAACTGAAGAATCCAGGGCCCCTCCACTTCCCATCACTCTCCATCTGGAAAGAGTGTCTTGCTCACAGATTTCTTTCTTCTTGAAATCTGCCACCACTGCCCTCATTCTGGCCCCCATCTATCACCACTTTGTCTCAGACGCATGGCTGTGCAGTAGTAAAACTGTTGTAAAATAAAGCCTAGAGAGTCAGCCCAGAGCGGAGTCATTCTTAAATAAGTGATCACAACAATAAGGCAAAAGTCATCACTTATGTTGACACATATGTGCTCGCTGGTTGACAAGACCCAGGAGAAGATTTTGGAGGTTTTTCTCCCTATGGAACATCTGCTTTGGAACACACTTGGGGAAGCTTATAGCTGAAACTGAGAGCAGCATCTCTCTTGGGAACCCTAAGATACACAGAGTGATTCTGCTTGTTTATCTCACCATCATTGGATCCTTTCCTGAAAATAAACTACATTCCATGGAGATGGGGGGTTGTATTTTTGTCCCAGGACAACAATCCCCTAAGGATGCAGGGCAGGAAGCTAGAAAGAACTGCTCCACAATGGAATCCCTGAGCCACTATGATGGCCCTGGCCTGCCACCCTCTGGACCCCTACTTGTGTGAGATGAATAACTCCCTTCAAGCCATCACTGGTCAACTTATTTGTTGCTTGCGATCAAATGAACTCTTGACCGAGAGTGAAAAGACAGAACTGAAACTCAAGCCCAAATCTGTCTGAGGTCAACACCTGTTCTCTTAAGTGCTACTCTACTGTGCTGTGGCTTATCTGAGGCAAGAGCTGTACAAATGGAGAAGAAATGAGATGTCCTAACATGGCCAGAGAAGGTTCAGCTGGCAGCTGGTACGCTGCTTTGAAATTCCAACCTGAATGACCATTCTGAGAGGTATCCTCCACAGCCAGCCAACTCCAACTTTAGAGCCATGTCGCGTGTGCTAGGAACAAGTTTGGTTGTGTCTTAGGGATGAGGCTGGACAGACACTGATTTGGTTTTCAAAACGTTGCCAGAGGCCTGTCCTTTCCTTTCACTGTTCCCCGGGCCTTTAAACCAGCACCTATGCCTCAGGAAATTTTATAAAATCAGAATCTCAAAAACTGAAGGCATGGTCTCCATCAACATTTGGATCAGATGCTCCTTCCACTCTGGGTGATAGAAAGGAATTCTCTTTGCCTCATGTCCTAGGAAACAAGAAACCCTCGTCTAATTTGGTCTGTATCTGAATCCTGCAGCCTGGCACCAAACGAGAGACATGGATGAAAATAAATCAAGGCAGGCAGTTTTGTACTAATCAGAACCTGGCTTCCAGAGCATGCCTAAGGAGTTAGAATAAAAGCGAATATCATGGCAGGAAAAAAAAGAGGCTGGGGGAGCTGGAGAGAGAGAGAGAGAGGAGGCAGCTGACTGATGGCAAAGGAATGCAATGTCAGTTTTTCTCAGGTTTGACATGGCATCTGTCCTCCACTGCACATCCCATCCTCCAGCGTTTACATTTGTCACATCTCTTTTCCTTCCAAACAAAAGATTCCTGATGGTCTGAATGGGTAATTTGTAAGGTGCCAGGGTTCCTCAGCCATCCGTGCACATGTATTTTTGGATGAGGAGAGGGCAAGTGGAGGGCAGCAGCTACATTTTGGAGACAATGAGGCCGCAATAGACCTAAACCTGCCTAGCACAAAAATAACCTATTGTGAGCCATTCTCTCTATCGCATAAAACTTAATTAACAACTCGCTCACCCACTACACAGGTCACTGTACACCGAGTCCGAGACTTCAAAAATAAGGTGTAAAACAGATTTGCAGAAAAATTTAGTGATTTTGACTTTTTTGCCCAGACGAATGAACTTATTCATGTTTGCAAAACTCTCATTTCTGGTTTGGTTGTCCTGGCCTCACCTATAGCATGAAAAATGGGTTCATAATTCTCCCATCAGATGTTTAGAGTAATTAGGGATTTGCCACCATTTTCACAACAGGATTGAGAGGGGATGTGTGTGTGCAGTGTGAGCACAAGGTTCAAGCCTCCACTGAATCTTGCAGTCTTTTTTGTTTTTTAATTTTATTTATTTACTTTTTGGTTGTGCTGTGTCTTTATGCTGCTCAGGCTTTTCTCTGGTTGTGGAGAGCGAGGCTGCTCTCTCATTTCGGGCTTCTCACTGCAATGGCTTCTCTTGTTGAGTATGGGTATGTGGTTTTGGTATGTGGGTATGGGTATGTGGGTAGGGTATGTGGTTTTCAGTAGTTGCAAGTCCTGGGCTCCGAGCACAGCTCACTAGTTGCAGCTCAGGCGCTTAGTTACTTCACGGCATGTGGGATCTTCCAGGATCAGGGATCGAATCCATGTCTCCTGCATTGGCAGGCAGATTCTTTACCACTGAGCCACCACAGAGACCCAGAACCTGCAGTCTTGATTGGAGCTTTGGCCACAGTAGCTGGGCCTGATCCAATTTATTTCAGTTTTGCAAATAACCTCAA
>NW_011494899.1:3931581-3994044 GCF_000754665.1 Bison bison bison
CCAGGTACTTTTTGATTTTAATCACATCCATCATCAGAATACCAAACACCCTCAGCTCAGCCAATCAGCACGTTTACTGGAGTTATTGTTCTAAGCAAACACAAGACAGGACTGAGACAGGACCCAGGTCTTTAAGGGATGACAGTAGAGACAGGGGGGAAAACAGGAGTGCAGTTTTCTGTTTAAGTGCATGTATGAATTTTTCTTGGAAATGACTCTAACCCGCACCACATTCAAGGGATCTGGGATACAGTAAAACATAGGAGAGAGCACCACCTAGTAGGCTCTGGAGATAACTGAGTGGTTGGGCCAGGGACCCAAGGAACCTTGGTTTCCTCATTTGTGAAATGGAGATGACACCGTGCACTTGGTAGGAGGTTTAACTACAGTATCATAGTTACAAGAAATATTGTAGAAATACAAGAGCATTTCGCAAGGTACCTGGCACATAGGAGGGCATTAACGCATGTTAGCGATCATGAGAACAAGGAGGAGGAGGAAGAGGAGGAGGGGAAGAGGAAGAAAAAGAAAGAGAAGAAGGAGAAAAAGAAGGGAAAAAGAAAACACTGGTATAGGGAATTTTCTAAAATGGTACCATGCTTTGTGAGCCCCAGGTGCTCTGGGGCTGGAGAAATCAAGGAAGCCTGTTTTTAAAAAGGAGGGTGGTATTTGACCCTTGAAGAGCAAAAATTATTCAAACTGAGAGAATTAGTGAGTGTTAGCGTTAGAGCTGGAGTACCGAAGAATTGATGCTTTTGAACTGTCGTTTGGGAGAGACTCTTAAGAGTCGCTTGGACTTCAAGGAGATCAAACCAGTCAATCCTAAAGGAAATCAGTCCTTGAATATTCATTGGAAGGATTGATGCTGAAGCTGAAGCTCCAATACTTTGGTCACCTGAGGCAAAGAACTGACTCATTGGAAAAGACCCTGTTCTGTTGCTGGGAAAGATTGAAGGCAGGAGGAGAAGGGGACGACAGAGGATAAGATGGTTAGATGGCATCACTGACTCGATGGACATGAATTTGAGCAAGCTCCAGGAGTTAGTGATGGACAGGGAAGCCTGGCATGCTGCAGTCCATGGGGTGGCAAAGAATCAGACACAACTGAGCGACTGAACTGAACTGAAAAAATAGAAATTGAGTTAAGGGTAAGCAGATGTACTATTTAGGCCTCATGAGGCTTAGAGTGGCCATTGAGACAGGAGGTCAGCCTGGGTGATGACTGAAGTGCTCTAGGCTGGGCTTTATGTGTGTGTTCATGGACGGACTGTAAGCCATCAGACTCCTCTGTCCATGGAATCTCCCAGGAAAGAATACTGGAGAGGGTTACCATTTCCTCCCTCAGGGGATCTTGCCAACCCAGGGATCAAACCCCCGTTTCCTGTGTCTCCTGAATTACAAGTGGATTCTTTACTGCTGTGCCACCTGGGAAGTCCAAGTTAAGGTTTAGTCCTTTTTTTTTCATTGGAATAGATTTGCTTTACAATGTTGTGATAGTTTCTGCTGTACAATGAAGTGAATCAACTCTATGTAGACATATATTCCCTCCTTCTTGGACCTCTCTCCCACCCTACCCCCTATCCCACTATCTACGTCATCACTGAGCACCATAGGAAGCTCAGCAAGGTTTAGTCTTAACACTGGGAGTCCCTTGAGCTGCAAGGAGATCAAACCAGTCAATTCAAAAGGAAATCAGTCCTGAACGTTCATTGGAAGGACTGATGCTGAAGCTGAAATTCCAATACTTCGGCCACTTGAAGCAAAGAGCTGACTCATTGGAAAAGACCCTGATGCTGGGAAAGATTGAAGGCAGGAGGGGAAGGGGATGACAGAGAATGAGATGGTTGGATGGCATTACCAACTCAATGGACATGAGTTTGAGCAAGCTTTGGGAGTTGGTAATGGACAGGGAAGCCTGGTGTGCTGCAGTCCGTGGTGTCACAAAGAGTCAGACACGACTGACTGAACTAAATATCTAGGTTGAGAAAACAGAAATATTGTAGCACAGAGAATTAGCCAAGTCCAGCCCAGGAGATGGTGGCAAGGAGAACTGGCCAGGCCAAGTGGCCCTTGTAGCCTGAAAGTGGTGACAAGTTAGACAGAGAGTCTTGTAGCAAAGCAAGCAGTTTCTTCAGAATGTTGTTACAACCACTTCATCAGCCCACCTGCCTTGTTATGTAGGTCTGCACGAGCCCATCCAGGGGGATGCCATGAGCTCATCAACAAGGGTCACTTTGCATTCATCTCAGGCTCCCCAGCTCTCAGCCCAGTTCTGCACACACAGCAGTCACCAATAAATACTTGCCCAAAGTCCAAGCTAAAAGAAAGTCTCTTAGAAACAGAAGAGGGGAGAAAAATGCCACTCCACAGGCATAGCCCTGCCAGCTCTCCTGCTTCTCTCATTTTCTGTTCTTCCTAACACCAGGTTCTCCATTGCCCTTTGTGATGTTGCTTTGTGATATTTTCACCCAGGGAAGAGAAAATGGGACATGGGTGTGCCTTCTCTTCTAAATCTTCCACTTCCGCTTCTAGAAACCACTTTCGAGACACAGGTTGATGTAGTCAAAGGAAGAAACAAATGAGGATTCTTCAAACACAACTGCTGCTATCTCTGCATACATGACTTATGGTTGTCTTTAAAACTCTCTTTGCCAGGGTTTCCTCATGGGTAAATGTAGTGTTAATGATGACTTTATCAGGCTGCAGTCAGTTTCAGACAGTTACTGTTTCTGGTGCTTTTCATGCGTTTCTAAAGACCCGCATCCTTTTCTTTCTGGGAATCCTTTTCCTTCAGACTGAAGAATTTCATTTTGTATTTCTCACAGTGCAGGTCTGGTGGCACAGTGACTTTCCTTCTGGGGGTGCATGCATTTGTGTTCAGTTGCTCAGTCGTGCCCAACTCTTTGAGACCCCATGGACTTTAGCCTGCCATGCTCCTCTGTCCATGGGGTCTGCCGTCTGTCCTCTTGCCTCTTGGCAAGAATACTGGGGTGGGTTGCCATTTCCTTTTCCAGGGGATCTTCCCAACCCAGGGACTGAACCAGCATCTCCTGCAACTCTTGCCTTGATAGGCAGATTCTTTTACCTCTGAGCCATCTATAATGCCCCTTTGCTTAGTGTATCTTTTTCTGAAGATGTCTGTATTCTGCCTACATTATTGAAGGATGTATTTGCTGCAGATAGAATTCTAAATTGACAGATCTCTTTTCTTTTAGCACTTCAAAAATGTTCTTGGACTGTCTTCTGGCTTCCATGGTTTCTCATGAGAAGGTGGCAGTCAGATGAAAGCTTTTCTCACCTATGGGAACATCTGCTTTTTTTCCTCTGATTTTAAGATTTCTTCTTTATCTTTGCTTTTCTATTGTTTGATGATGATTAATCTAGATGCAGTTTTCATTGGTTGTAATCCTGTTTCAGTTTGCTGAGCTTCTTCCCAAAACGTAAGGTGCATCAGGGCAGGGCTCTTGTCTCTTATCTCATTGTTGCATCTCTAGAGCCTAGAAAAGAGCTGACTCTGTGTCGAGAAACTCAGAGAGTGTATCCGTCCCATATCCTGCAGCCATCAGGTGTAGGCATCAGAATTTGAAGTCATTTCCCTTTGACTCCCTGCTTGTGTTTCTGCTGTACATGAAGACAAGTCACTGTCACACTGTGTTTTTCATATTAGTAGATGTGCCCTCTCTACAGGGGCTTCCCTGGTGGCTCAGTGGTAAAGAATCCACCTGCCAATGTATGAGATGCAGGTTTGATCCTTGAGTCGGCAAGATCCCCTGGAGGAGGGAGAAGCCAGGGATCCCCTGGCTACCCACTCCAGTATTCTTGCCTGGGAAATCCCACGGACAGAGGACCCCGGCAGGCTACAATCCGTGGGGTTGCAGAGTCAAACACGACTGAGGGACTAAGCACCAGCCTCTCTACAGCTATTTTCCACTTAGGAAGTATGCACCATTCTCTCCTTTAGCCTACTACACTTGGCAATAGGACCTGACTTCAAAGTATTTAATTTGCATTGAATTAGTAGCCTTAGGATGAGATGTGCTATCTTCTCTCTAAAGAAAATATTAGAGTCTGTAAAAGGGAACTAACATGAAAGAAATTTTATTCTAATGGAAATTTACTATGAAAATCAGCAGAGCAAAAAGTTTTACAACCATGTTAAAATTTCAATTACTACAAGGTAAAACAAACCTGTATAGTTATTTTATTTGCATCAGAATGCACTTAATAAACACCAATTTAAACACAATTTTCCAGATAAATCAAATGAGCCTACCTCTATGATCTTTCATGTGAAAATACCACAGAACAAAAAATGAAAGATGTAATTGAAACAAACTCATGGAATAATACATTTCTAAAACTCTGCACAAGTTTTCTAAATGCACTAACATGCATTGTTTCATTTGATCTTCTGACATTTTTGTGAGAAGTATATGATATTTATTATTATTATTATTAAATCCACTTTTTACATCTAAAACTTGGGGAAGTTGTTACTAATACATGAAAGAGCTAAGATTTAGATTCAGAGCAAATCCTATTTTCTTAGTGTTTACCAGGTTACTTGAATCAACTGTACACAGATAAGGTAAAATATTTACACTAGCTAAGACTAATGACTGCAGCCATGAAATTAAAAGATGCTTACTCCTTGGAAGGAAAGTTATGACCAACCTAGATAGCATATTCAAAAGCAGAGACATTACTTTGCCAACAAAGGTCCATCTAGTCAAGGCTATGGTTTTTCCAGTGGTCATGTATGGATGTGAGAGTTGGACTGTGAAGAAGGCTGAGTGCCGAAGAATTGATGCTTTTGACCTGTGGTGTTGGAGAAGACTCTTGAGAGTCCCTTGGACTGCGAGGAGATCCAACCAGTCCATTCTGAAGAAGATCAGCCCTGGGATTTCTTTGGAAGGAATGATGCTAAAGCTGAAACTCCAGTACTTTGGCCACCTCATGCAAAGAGTTGACTCATTGGAAAAGACTCTGATGCTGGGAGGGATTGGGGGCAGGAGGAGAAGGGGACAACAGAGGATGAGATGGCTGGATGGCATCACTGACTTGATGGACGTGAGTCTGGGTGGACTCTGGGAGTTGGTGATGGACAGGGAGGCCTGGCGTGCTGTGATTCATGGGGTTGCAAAGAGTCGGACATGACTGAGCAACTGAACTGAACTTAAGACTAAAGTGAATAATTTGAGTTTCATATAAGGGCAGCGCTATTTACATGAGATGAAATTGAATTGATTGTGTGTGTGTGTGCATGTAGTGTTTATATGACATGTATACACATACTGATGCATATATTTTCATATATGTACACATAGACATACATTCACATGTATGTATAATATATTGGAAGATATACATATATACACAAACATATATGCAGTTAGAAAAATCCTAAAATGAGCATGAAAATATCATAAACCAACTGAGTGGAGAAGAGCTAAGTGGAAAAATTTGAGGAGAAGAATCAGAGAGCAAATGGAAAGAATAGAAGAACAACAAAAAAAAATGGTCCCTGCTGCCAGTCAGTCCATTCAACAAGGATATAAAGCATCCAGCACTCAAGTCACCATTATCTCCACACCCATGGCTGACCACACTCACTGATTATGGCATTCTTTCCACTGAGCTTGGATACAACCATGGTTCTCCCTGAAACTGTGCTCCAAGTAGCCATTGCCAATAAATCAGAGTTAGCACCAACGCTGTCTCAGGAAATATTTCCTGACTTCATACTCAGCAGTATTTTTAATTCAACACAGTAAACTACAAAGACCTCTCACTTAGATTCATCCATTCCATTAATCGCTGAGCAGTCAATACACTCTCCTACAGCTAGTTCCTCCTTGTTGTGATCTTACCTTAGATGCCCATCCTCAGAGAAACTACCTCATTGAAGGAAGTTTTATAACTTCCTGTTTATATATAAATAATTCCTATATATAAATAACTTCCTAAATAGAAATAATCCCTATTTATAATATAGTAAAATATATAATGTAATACATTCCCATTTCTTTATCTCCCTGTTTGCTTCTTTCCTAGCGGTTATCATTTGGTCACTGAGCTTCACTGTGCTGTTTGTCTCCATCGTTAAACTGAAAAGGAGGGCACGTCTGCTGCATTCTGTCTTGTATTCCTATCTCTAGCACAGCGTACGTGTGAGACATACTGATTCACTTACTGCAAATGAACAAATGGATGACTACTTCCTGCCTGACTTCAGTGGGCTCACAGTCTAGGGCAGGAGACTCTAATACAGAGAAACTGTCACACTGTCAACAAACTCAAACACCACGTTGAACAAAGTGCCAGAAGAGCACAAAGGAAGTGTAACCAGGACACTCCTTGAGGGGAGGCTAGGGACTGCTAAAACACAGAAGCGAGAAGGGATATTCAAGTTCAAAGGATAGCATTGAGAACGAACGTGAGTTTGATTAAGGCTGACACCGAGGAAGGTTTTGGTGTGGGAGTGACCAGAGGGCACCACATCCACCAGAGTCCCCAGGGGCTGGCTTCTCCTCTCTTCTTCTTCTCTCCTCACTTCTCTGGTGGCTCAGCTGGTAAAGAATTCACCTGTAACCCAAGTCTGGGAAACCTGGGTTTGATTCCCTGGGTTGGGAGATTCCCTGGAGAAGGGAATGGCTACCCACGCCAGTATTCTGGCCTGGAGAATTCCATGAACTGTATAGTCCCTGAGGTCGCAAAGACTTGGACACAACTGAGCGACTTTCACTTTCCCTGCTCCCCACCCTCCTCCAGCTGCCTGGCCAGGAATCCTGTTCATTTTTACAATGAACGGACTTCTCTCTGGTAAACAGTCTCAGCCCAGAAATGGCAAAAGATTATCTTTGTGTTTATTTTAGTCTCACTTTAAGGATCTTATCTCTAGCAAATCCACTGTCATGGTTCACCACAGCAGGACGCAATAGGAAGAACCACTCTCCCCTCAAAAAGGGCAGTCATTTTCTCCAACCCCATCAAACTGTCAAGAGGTTATTCCTTATTTACAAATGCAGATACATTGCTTACAATACACAGGCCCCAAGCAAGGAGGGCAGAGATCAAGTCTGGAGGGCCACGGCAGTGTTGATGTCTGGACTTTGGGGAAAATCGTTCAAGGTTTTATGAAGAATTAGCTTTCACACTGAACTTTATTAAATTCTGTCCCGGAATTCTTTCCCCTTTGGAAGGACCTTTCAGTCTTTTAGCCTGGAGAAGAGCCCACATCAGATGAATTCCAAACAAAATGTAGCAGAAGGTATGGAATCATCTGAGCACATACAACAGAAGTCCCATTAAATGTGTTAAGAGACGCTCACAACAAAGATGCTTACATCCTATGAACAGAGAGACCGACTGGGGTGAGGCCTGGTCAGGGGTCTCATAGACAAGCACAAAGACAGCCCAAGAAGAAAGTAAACACCGTTCTCCCTCATGAAATTTTCTTTGGCCGATTGCTAAAGGAAAATCACCTGGAAACACCATTAGCCTCACTTCTTTCTGTCCATTCTAATTCCTTTTCCCTTATCTGTGACAGCTTAATCTCAACTCAAATACAAGGTCAAATTTTTAGAGGCTAAAAATGGCTTAAAAAAAGAAAAAGACTGAGTGAAACCATAGTCTGGACTCCAAGTATTTAATTTACCTTGATGTAATAACTGCATTGGTAATATCTTGAAAAAAAGAAAACCACATTCTTGGATGAAAAGAGCAGAGCTCCCCCATTTTCTCCCTTATACTCTTCCCAGAAAGCGGAAATAGTTAATCCTTAGCTGCCAGCAATAGAGAACAAAGATGTGAAGACTTTTGTTTGTTTGTTTTTGGGGTTGGGGGGTGGGGGGCGGGGCACGGTGTTCCAATTTTCAACAAAAGTTTTTTCCCTTAAAGGATAGATAATGTTATACAGTGAAAACACAAGCCACTTGTTCTCTTTACAGGCCCAATCAGCTTGGACCATATATACTGTGTGAAGTTTGATTTTAGCACAAGAGTGATCTAGAAAGTCATGCACAGAGGGGCAGGATTACATGGTGGAGAGTTCCTTGGAGACAGAATGAAGCAAGAAAAGATTCTTCAGGTAAATCAGTACTGAGCCCTTTGTTGACAATAAATAGTACCTATTAGGATATGTCTTCAACTCTCAGACTTAAATTTTTTCACACTTCAATGTTTCTGCAATTACAATGTGTCTTACAATTAAAATGTTCATTTATTTAGTATAGTTGTGTTTCTTTTCTTCCTGAAATGCTATTACTAAATTGAAAGTGAATCTTATATAAACAACCCTTGAATATTGAATAAACTATTATTATTATTACTTAAGTGAAGAATTGACATAGAAAGATATCACATGGGAAGCTACTCTGATGGATTAGTAAATAGACAGACCATGCAGGCTCTTGAGAGCAATGCTTATGAATTTGTTAAGATTATGGTCTGACTATTCACAGGGCAGGAATAGAGACACAAACAGAGAGAACAGACTTGTGGGAACAGGGTGGCATGGAAGGAGAGGGTGAAACAAAATGAGAGAGTTGCACTGACATATATTACCGTCTTGTCAAGGCTACGGTTTTTCAAGTAGTCATGTATGGACATGAGAGTTGGACAATAAAGAAAGCTGAGAGCCAAAGAATTGATGCTTTTGAACTGTGGTGTTGGAGAAGATTCTTGAGAGTCCCTTGGACTGCGAGGAGATCCAACCAGTCAATCCTAAAGGAAGTCAGTCCTGAATATTCATTGGAAGGACTGATGCTGAAGCTGAAACTCCAATATTTGGCCATCTGACACAAAGAACTAACTCATTGGAAAAGATTCTTATGCTGGGGAAGATTGAAGGTAGGAGGAGAAAGGGAAGACAGAGGATGAGATGATTGAATGGCATCACCGACTCGATGGACATGAGTTTAAGCAATCTCCGGGAGTTGGTGATGGACAGGGAAGCCTGGTGTGCTGCAGTCCATGAGTTTGCAAAGAGTTGGACATGACTGAGCAATTGAAGCAACTGAATGGACACTATTTGCTTAGTCCCATGGCTTCATGGCAACTAGAAGGGGAAAAAGTGGAAGCCGTGACAGATTTTATATTCTTGGGCTCCAAGATCACTGCAGATGGTGACTACAGCCATGAAACTAAAAGATACTTACTCCTCAGAAGAAAATTTATGACAAAACTAGACCGTGTATTAAAGAGCAGAGACATCACTTTGCCAACAAATGTCCATATAGTCAAAGCTATGGTTTTTCCAGTTGTCATATATGGATGTGAAAGTTGGACCATAATGAAGTCTGAGGGCCAAAAAATTGATGCTTTCAAATTGTGGGTACTAGAGAAGACTCCTGAGTATGAGATTGTTGGATGGTATCACCGGCTCAGTGGACATGAGTTTGAGCAGGCTCTGGGAGTTGGTGATGGACAGCAAGGCCTGGTGTGCTGCAGTCCATGGGGTCACAAAGAGGTGGACACGATTGAGCAACTGAAGTGAACTGAACTGATATACACTACCATATGTAAAATAGATAGCTAGTGATAAACTGCTGTATAGTATAGGGTGCTCTCTGGTGACCTAGAGGGGTGGGACGGGGGTGGGGAGATGGGAGGAAGGCTCAACAGGGAGGAGATGTGTGTGTGTGTGTGTGTGTGTGTACACACTCAGTCACGTCCGAGTCTCTGCAGCCCCATGGACTGTAGCCTGCCAGGTTCCTCTGTCCAAGGGATTTTCCAGGCAAGAATACTGGAGAGGGTTGCCATTTCCTCCTCCTGGGGATCTTCCCAACTCAGGGATTGAACTCGAATCTCTTGTCTTTCCTGCATCCGCAGATGAATTCTTTACAACTAGCATCACCTGGGAAGCCCAGATACATGTATACATCTAGCAGCTTTTGGAGAAGGAAATGGCAACCCACTCCAGTACTTGTGCCTGGGAAATCCCAAGGACAGAGGAGCCTGGTAGGCTACAGTCCATGGGGTCGCAGAGAGTCGGACACGACTGAAGTGACTGAGCACATAGCAGCTTTGGGCTTCCCTGATAGCTCGGCTGGTAAAGAATCCACCTGCAATGCAGGAAACCCCAGTTAGATTCCTGGGTTGGGAAGATCCCTTGGAGGAGGACATGGCAATCCACTCCAGTATTCTTGTCTGGAGAATCCCCATGGACAGAGGAGCCTGGTGGGCTACAGTCCATGGGGTTGCAAAGAGTTGGACACTACTGCATGACTAAGCACAGCACACAGACCTGATGCACGTTGTTGTTGTACATCAGAAACTGGCAAAACACTGTAAAGCAATTATCACCCAATTAAAAATAAAACTTTTTAAAAAAGATTATGATCTGAAATACCTAATGTTTTGTGAGCCAAGGAATAGCATCCCTGATGATATTAATAACATGATACAGAGGGGGAGTAGGAGGAATGCAAGGCTAGAGGAAGGGTGAATAAAGACAAATGGATGGTGCTCTGGGACAACAGAGGGATGGGGGGTGGAGGGGCAGGGAGGTGGTAGGGGGATTCAGGATGGGGGACAAACGATGGATGGCAAAAACCATCACAATCTTGTAAGTGTCCCCCAATTAAAATTAATTATTTTTTTAAGAAAACACAACTGGAATATGCCAATGAGAGTCAAGAAAGCCTGAGCTAGAGGCACACAGTGTCCAGATGGAGAGAAATGGCAAGGTTTGAGAGATGTTCGGAATATAGACAATAGTGATGAATTATCACCATTTGGTCAACCCCTGATGGTAGACAACTTGCCTTGATTTCCACTTCACACAGACATGGATGTTGCATTTCCTCAATTAGCATGAAGACTTAAATGGAAAGATCCAATGAAGGCTCCAGGCCATGAATTCAGGACATCCTTTGGAACCCTAGTGCTCTGCAGCACACACTACATCTTTCAACAATTCAGCCTGGGACCCTAGAGAACAACAGGTGTGCCAACACAGGCGCACACAGGCATGCCAGCCCAGGAAGACAGGGAAAAATGGTTACCCATGCCGCAGGGACAAGTCTTAAAGGTAGCATTGTTTGTGTCTCAGGGAGAAGACATGTAGAATGATATCTAAACTTCACTAAGGGTGCCATAACGTTTGAAGTTCAAATGATTTTAGCTTTCAAGGATTTATATAGATCTAAACCATAGTAGAAAAACTGATCACTTAATTGATTATTATGCATTTCAAATAAAATTCAAATTCCTTAGCTCCATATCCAACCACCTATCTTCTACAGCTTTTTGTACTTGTTCCAATAACTGTTAATAACTATCACTTACTGAACATATACACATGCCAGGCATTTTGCTAAATACTGAACATTATTTCACTTAATCTTCAGACTAACTATATAAATTATTATTATCATCATCATCCTCATTTTATAGATAGGATGGTAAAAGTCCCAGAGATCAGTCAACCTGTTTCAAGTCAAGATGTTAGTAAGTGGCAGATTTGAGAATAAAATTCAAGTCTAGTCTATAATATAGCTATGTATCTTCTATAGGACCAACTCTCTCATAGAGTACAACTTAAAAACTCTGGGAAATTTTAAAAAAACAAATATTTGAAGGCAGTACAGAGTAACTGAAAACAAAAAGACACTGGATGGGAGAGGGTAACAAGGCTCTTTCAGAGCTGCATTAAATTTGAGAAAACTAAGCTGCAGAGGCTTACCAAGAAACTTGCTTAAAGTTATAGGGATGCCCCTGCTGGCCCAGATGGTAAAGAATGTGCCTGCCTTGCCAGAGACCTGGGTTCAATGCCGGGGTCAGGAAGATCCCCTGGAGAAGGAGATAGCAACCCACTCTAGCATTCTTGCCGGGAGAATTACATGGACAGAGAAGCCTGGCAGGCTACAGTCCATGGGGTCACAAAGAATCAGACATGACTGAATGACTAATACTTGGGCTTCCCTGGTGGCTCAGAGGTTAAAGCGTCTGCCTACAATGCAGAAGACCCGGGTTCCATCCCTGGGTCAGGAAGATCCCCTGGAGAAGGAAATGGTAACCCACTCTAGTATTCTTGCCTAGAGAATCCCATTGACGGAGAAGCCTGGTAGGCTACAGTCCATGGGGTCGCAAAGAGTCAGACACGACTGAGCGACTTCACTTTTCACTTTTTTTGCTCTTCAAGCTGCAGAGACTTGCCAAGAAACTTACTCAAGGGTATAAAGCAAATGAGACACAGAGCCAGTCTACACTCCTGCCTCTCTGGTTTTAAAACCAAAGGTAGCCACTGACTTCACCAAGGTAGGTCTAAGGGCACATTTCTCCAGAATGAAGTGATATGCAAGGAACCTGAGCCCAAACCCATGTCATTGACTAAACACAAACAGTAGGCAAGAATGCACTGGTCCTTATCACCCACCTGGGAGCCTCAGGGCTAATTAATCATTCTGACAGCTCCCTGGATGCAGTAAGACAATTTTTTTTTTTTTCTTGAATGCTGCTAGTTTAACCTGAGGCAAGACTTCCCTTCACGACACCAGGATGAAGCCTTGTTGAACATGATGAATGCCTTTTGGAAAAGAATAACATTTTGATAAAGGCCCTTCCAATCAACCTCCAGGTTAGAATAGAGTGGTTTTCCATGCCTGTTTGCATAGTCATTGTACAAGAAAGCCAGCTTTATCTCTGGGCTCCAAATCAACTAACCTAGACAGGACTTTTATGATTAAAAATCAAATAAATAACTTGCCCTGGTCTCTGACTTTTCACCAGTAATTATGGCTGGAGCTGCCATTTAGATTCTAACCTTCTGCCAAAGCCCTGTGTGTATCTCATTATTTCAGTTTCTGACTCCCTAACAGCCCCTGAGGATCTTGATTCGGGTTTAAGCTATGAACAAGGCTTCCCCCTTGGCCAGGAAAGAGATGTTACACAAACTTTGGAGGCATTTTGCTGCATGTTGCTATTTTATCCTGCTTTTTTGGCATTAGACTGGACCTTTTTCTCATTCATCTAATTCTTTGTTTTCTTGTTTGAAAGACACTTCTGCATGAAGAGGAAGAAGAGGCAGAGGAAAAAGAAAGAAACAGCCATAGAGGGAAGGAAAAAGAAAGGTAAAGAAGCATTTGGAAACCTACTCATGGGAAGAGGAAGTTTCCTATTTTTTTCTGCTGCTTGCAGTGGAGGGGCTGCCTACCCCGGAGTTGTGATCTTCCAGGGACCCCCAGTAGCCTGAATGCCCCTTAGTGAGGGTAGTTGGGAGGCGGGTAGGATGAAGCCCATCTGGGAAGGTCCCAGGAAACCAACTTGGCAGAAAGCCAACCTCATCTTCAGCCCAAATTCTGGGCTCCTAACTGGCTGGCTAACTCTATTGCAAATGTAGATTCCAAGGTGAGAGAACCAAAACAGATGTCAGCAGCCAAGTACGGGATAGGGTTCTGCAAATCATCTAGGAAAGTAAGGATGAAGTGATGGGTCAAGACTGTGAAAGGAGCTGATCGTAGAACAGGGACTGCTGGCGTGCTTGTGTACATGAGGGAATCAGCAGCACTTACACTGTATATGCTCACAAGCACATGTGTGCATGCACACACACACAGACACTCATAAACATAGGTATAGGTGATAGCGCCTAAAATTCAACAACCAGCTATAATATACACCATGTTTAACTAAGGACTGGATTGAGCCTCTTTTTTTTAATTTACTTATTTTTAATTGAAGGATAATTGCTTTTCAATATTGTGTTGGTTTGTGCTATACATCAGCATGAATCAGCCATAGGTACACATATGTCCCCTCCCTCTTGAACCTCCCTCCCACCTCCCACCTCATCCCACCCCTCTAGATTGTCACAGAGCACTGACTTGAGCTAGCTGCGTCATACAGCAAGTTCCCACTGGCTATCTATTTTACGTAAAGTAATGTATATGTCTCAATGTCTCTCTCAATTCATCCCACCCTCTCCTTTCCCCACTGTGTCCACAAGTCTGATCTCTAGGTCAGCGTCTCCATTGCTGCCCTGCAAATAGATTCATCAGTATCATCATTCTAGATTCCATATATAACTTAATATATGATACATGTTTTTCTCTTTCTGACTTATTTCACCCTGAATAATAGTTAACCTCTATATTTTAGCTGTATCTGTCTCCTTTGCCACTTTGGTTTATGAACAATTCACTTATATCACAGACTATCGCTGCTGCTGCTGCTGCTAATAAGTAGCTTCAGTCGTGTCCGACTCTGTGCGACCCCATAGATGGCAGCCCACCAGGCTCCTCCGTCCCTGGGATTCTCCAGGCAAGAATACTGGAGTGGGTTGCCATTTCCTTCTCCAATGCATGAAAGTGAAAAGGGAAAGGGAAGTCACTCAGTCGTATCCGACTCTTTGCGACCCCATGGACTGCAGCCTACCAGGCTCCTCCAACCATGGGATTTCCAGGCAAGAGAACTGGAGTGGGGTGCCATCAGACTATTACTACTAATCATTATTAGCACACCTAGATGCACCTTTTAAGCTTCAAAAGCTAAAAGGGAAATAAGGCCTTATCCCAATAATTCTACTTTCCACTAAAAATTTATACAAAGGATATAACTGAACATACCTGAAGATTTATCTACAAGAGTATTGGTAGAGACTAAATGTTTATGTTCTCTCAAAATTCTTCTACTGAAACCTAATCCCCAGTGTATGGTATTGGAGGCTGAGGTCTTTTGGGGTGATCAGGTCATGATGGTGGGGCCCTCCTGATGGGATTAGTCCTAGAAAAGAGGCCTGAGAAAGAGCCGGTCCCCTTCCACCATGTAAGGTTACAGGAGAAGTCAGAAATCTGCAACCCAGACTAGAGTTCTCATTAGAACTCAACCATACAGGCACCCTGATGAAGTTCCAACCTCCAGAATTAGGAGAAATAAATTTCTATTGTTTATAAGCCACTCAGTCTGTGGCATTCTGTTATAGTCATTCAAAGGGATTAAGACAAACATGAATAGCAAAGTAATTTTTAACAGAAATATCCAAAATACAGGATTAATTAAATCATGGTACATAATAAAAATCAAAGTTCAAACTGTTAAAAATGACACTGTTGGAAAATATTAATTCATTTAAGCAGATGAGAAATATTTATTTGGCAGCAACAATATATGAAAAGGATAAAGTAGAAAAAAACAGGTTTTAAAACAGTAGTCATAATATTCTTACTTTTAAAAAAACTTTACAAATACATGTATAAAAATATCTGAAAGGCAGACAGCAAAATGTTAATCAATATTAGATTGGTGGGCTATAGGTCGCTTCAATATTTTTTTTAATTTATAATGAACATATATAATTACGTAGTCAGAAAAAAGTAATATCAATATGATTTTTCAAGTTAATTGTTTTTTTAATTTGTTTTTCCTATGGAGGATAATTGCTTTACAGAATTTTTTGTTTTCTGTCAAACCTCAACATGAATCAGCCATAGGTATACATATATCCCTCCAACAAGTTAATTGTTTTTTTACCAATACATAATAGATCTAATATGAAAGCCTATAAAGATCTGATACTTAATGCTAGTGTCCTCCAGACACTAGATTGTCCCAACTAGCCCACCTCCCCATAACCTTAAACCTTGGGTATTATTATTTTTAATATCTGTTCCAATTTGATGGGAAGTAAATTAACAGTCATCCCAGTCTTTTAATCTGCCCTTCCTTGATTTTTTTTAACGAGATTCAACATGTTTTCATGTGACTGTCGGCCATGTAGGGTTTCTTTTTCGTTTGCTACAGTTCTGCTCTTTCAGATTACAGAAGAAAAAGTTAGTTGCTCAGTCGTTTCCAACTTTTTGTGACCCCCATGGACTATAGCCCACCAGGCTCCTCTGTCCATGGGACTTCCCAGTCGAGAATACTGGAGTAGGTTGCCATTCCCTTCTTCAGGGGATCTCCCTGATTCAGGGATCAAACCCAGATCTAACCTGCATTGTAGGCGGACTCTTTACCATCTGAGCCACCAGGAAAGCCCTTGAGATTACTGAAATTCCCCCCAAATTCAAGCATGCTTCGATTCTGAACCACTGAGCCCAAGCATCCAGCCCTCCATTGCTTCCTCCCAGCTTCTCCCAGGCTTTCATTAACTCAATGATTCTCAACCTTGCCTATAGATCACAATGACCTGAGGAGCCTTAAAGATCCTGAAACCTCCAGAGCTGTTGGTTTAACTGATATAGGGCTTCCCTGGTAGCTCAGATGGTAAAGAATTTGCTTGCACTGCAGGAGACCTGGGTTCGATCCTTGGGCCAGGAAGATCCCCTGAAAGAGGGCATGGCAACCCACTCTAGTACTCTTACCTGGAGAGTTCCATGGACAGAGGAGCCTGGCAGGCTACAGTCCATAGGGTGGCACAGAGTCAGACACCACTGAAGAAACTAAGCAGCAAGCAGCAGCAGGTGCAGCCTAGGAAACGGGAATTATTAAAGCTCCCCAAGTTACTCTTTTTTGTTGTTGTTGTTGAAGTGGAGTTGATTTACACTGTTGTGTTTCAGGTGTACAGCAAAGTGATTCAGTTATATGTATGTATGTGAGTATATATATATATATATACACTAACATATGCATACATTCTTTTTCAGATTTTTTTCCATTATAGGCAATTATAAGATATTGAATATAATTTCCCAGCTCATTCTAATGTGCATGATACTGAGAACCACAGCTTCAGAGAGTCTCTGCTAATGGCATCCTAATGAGCATCCTGAGATGCTGGAAAATGCCGCCCATTAGCATCTACATCTGCTATGAAGAGCAAGGCAATAAAGATGCACACAAAAGACAGAGATGAGGAGGGAAACAGATTGATCTCCAGTGTCATCTCATTCGTTTAACATATTGACTCAATAAATATTTGAGCATCTACTAGGACAATAATGGGCTTCCCTTGTGGCTCAGTGGGTAAAGAATTCACCTGCAATGCAGGAGACCTGGGTTTGATCACTGGGCTGGGAAGATCTGCTGCAGAAGGGAAAGGCTACCCAGCACAGTATTGTGGCCTGGAGAATTCTGTGGACTTCTTGCAAAGCCCTGTAGACTATAGACTATAGCCCATGGGGTCACAAAGAGTCAGACCTGACTGACTTTTACTTTCACTAGGACAATAATAATCGTGCACAATTATTGAACGTTTACTATAGGTCAGCCTCTCTTCTAAGCCCTTTACACGTAGTCCTTATCTCATCTTATCTCCATTATATAGGTGAGAAAACTGAGGCACAGAGAAGTTGAGTTATTTGCTTACAGTCACACAGCTATTAAGGAGTAGAGGCAGGATTCAAACACAAACAAGCCAGCTCTGGCGTTCATGTCGTAACACCACAGGCCAGTTGCTGCAAAGGCAGCTGGTACATCATAGTAAAAAAACAAAACAGTTAACAGTTCCTGCTTTCATATGTCTTAAGGTTTGCGTGCTTGTCAAGTCGCCTCAGTCATGTCCAACTCTTTGCGACCCCATGGACTATAGCCCGCCAGGCTCCTCTGTCCATGATTCCCCAGGCAAGAATACTGGAGTGGGTTGCCATGCCCTCTTCCAGGGGATCTTCCTGACCTGGAGATCAAACCCATGTCTCCTGCGGCTCCTGAATTGCACAGATTCTTTATCACTGAGTCACCAGGGAAGCCCTGTTTTAAGGTTTACTGGAGAGCAAATGAATAAACACATGAGATATAAAGGAAAACACAAGACACTATAAAAGAACATAACCATATACACACATTCATAGCACATTATTCGCAATAGCAAATGTAATATATAAGATGGAAGCCACCCAAGTGTCCATCCACAGATGAATGAATAAAGAAAATGTGGTATACACATACAAAGGCACATTATTCAGCCTTAAAAAGGAATGAAAATACTGCCTTATGCTAACAACATAGATGAATCCTGCGGACATTATGCTAAGTGAAAAAAAATCCAGTCACAAAAGAAAAAATACAAATAATGTACGATTCAACTTCTCTGAGGAATAGAGTAGTCAAATCGTCAGAAACAGAAAGTATAATGGTGGTTATCTGGGGCTTGAGAGAAGGGAATGGTGAGTTTTTATTTCATGAGCACAGAGATTGCACTTTGGAAGATGAAAACCAGTTCCAGAGTTGGGTGGTGACAAAAGTTGCTGCGAAATGTGAATACATTTAATGCCACTGAGCCATACACTTGAAGATAGTTCAGATTGTAAATGTTCATGTTCTGCACCTTTTACCACAATTTTTAAAATCGTTTTTAAAATTATAAAGAAAATAGCCAGAAATCTCAAATTAGGATGGGGAGAGAGTCAGGAAAGGTCTATTTCAGGAGGTGACATTTTATGGGAAACTCGGGGATCAAAGGCTTAGCAAGGTAAAGATTAGAGCAAGGCTATTCTGAATAGAAGGAACAGTGTGAACGAGACTCCAGCCATGGTCCCGGTACAACTCCTCCATCTCAGAGGCAAGAAACCGTGGCGTGGAGAAAGAAAACGACTCGTCCCAGGTCACATCATTTCCTACTGTCCAAACCATCCAGGCTCTTTCTAAATGCACTTGGAAAAAGTGACCCAGCAACCAACCCTGTTGGTAGCAGCCGGAAGTCGACCTCACACAAAAACAGTGGCAACAGCTACAGAAGAGGAGGGAGAATTTTCCTAAGAGCTGAGCAGGCACTGGCCAAGCAAAAGGGAAGTGGGAGCAGCAGAGAGGTTACAGAGTGAGTTCTGGAGCTTTGCACTGTGTTCTGCTTTTAGGAAAAGAGGAACATTACGGTGGGAGACATCTGGGCTATAGTTGTGAAGATTGAGCTAATGCCCTGATTATCAGTCTGCCTACCACAGCATAGTTGCCCCATAAACAATAGGAAAGCCAGCGAAACTTTTCTCGAGTGTGGCTGAAAATATTTCTGAGTAACTCCTCATCAGGAAAAAAAAAGATCGGGAGAATGTCGTTTGGGATATCTGAGACTCGGCTATAAAAGTGAGATTTTCATTCATTTCCGGGAAGGGGGTTGGGTGCAAGTAAGGGAGGGAGGGATCCAAGGAAGATAAAACATTTCTGCATCCCAGGCTGACACACTGAACCTTTTCAAGTATGAGAACAGTTGGAATTCAGCAGGGGCATTTTGACAGCACTGAAATTTATGCCTGCCTGGGAGGAGATAGTACCCCACGTTTTTAAACAGTTTTGGTCAGAGGAGAAAAATGTAAAATTGGTCCCGAGCTAATGAGGCCTGATCATCCTTTTATGGCGCTCTAGTATGCAATTAAGGTTAGCTTCATGTAAACTGCCAGCAGGCTCAGACTTTTAACAGCCTTATGTATGTCAGGAAGGAAAATAAATAGTCCGCTGTTTGTGCTTTATGTGGGGAAATTATTGAGATAAACAGTGTGAGCCTGACAGGTGTGACTTCTTGCAGCTTAATGTGATGGATTCGCCAGGGACAGCTGGAGCTGATAGCACCAAACTGTTGATGGAGGAAAAGCATGGTGAAGATTCTGACAGTTATAGAATTGCCAGAGCCAGCCTGGGTCTGCTGTTTGACTGTGAGGCATGCAGACTTTGAGGGTCTGGGAATGTGGATGGAGCCAGAAAGCAGAGATAGCTTCATTCTATAGAGTAGGTGGAACCCTCAAACTCCAGAGGAGATTAGAGATGGGGACAGGAAGACCTAGAAACGTCTAGTGACCATACAGCTGTTCAGAATTGGCCCCCAGGTCTCCCAGCCTATTCTGCTTCTGTTACCAAACTTGCGTCACCTGCAGGCAGTGAAACCAACTTACTGACACCAGTTTGTGCTGAAGGAAAGTGCCGTGTCTATGGCAGGGCACCAAGCAAGGAGTCAGTCCAGACAGCTAGAGCTTAAAAGACCCCAACTCCAGATAGCTTTCAGGGAAAGGTTTTTAAAGATAAGGTGAGGGAAGGGGGTTGTGCGCTGCATGATCAGCTCAAGGACATTCTTCTGAATGGTGGGTGGTGAGGTAATCAGAGACATTACTTTGCCAACAAAGATCTGTATAGTCAAAGCTATGGTTTTTCCAATAGTCATGTATGGATGTGAGAGGTGGACCATAAAGAAAGCTAATGGCAGAAGAGTTGATGCTTTTGAACTGTGGTGTTGGAAAAGACTCTTGAGAGTCCCTTGGACAACAAGGAGATCAAACAAGTAAATCCTAAAGGAAATCAGTCCTGAATATTCATTGGAAGGATTGATGCTGAAGCTGAAGCTCCAATACTTTGGCCACCTGATGTGAAGAGCCAAATCATTAGAAAAGACCCTGATGCTGGGAAAGATTGAAGGCAGGAGAAGAAGGGCACGACAGAGGATGAGATGGTTGGATGACATCACCGATTCAATGGACATCAGTTTGAGAAAGCTCCAGGAGATGATGAAGGACAGGGAAGCCTGGCATGCTGAAGTCCATGGGGTTGCAAAGAGTCGGACACGACTGAGTGACCGAATGATGACAACAAGGTAATCAGGAGCCAACATCATCAACCTTTTGGTTCCAACCATCTGGGGTCTACATGCTTGTGAGCAACTTATAGTTAACTCCTTCTACCTTGTGAGAGTTTCAGTTCAGTCGCTCAGTCGTGTCTGACTCTTTGCAACCCCATGAACCACAGCACGCCAGGCCTCCCTGTCCATCACCAACTTCTGGAGTCCACCCAAATCCATGTCCATTGAGTCGGTGATGCCATCCAACCATCTTATCCTCTGTTGTCCGCTTCTCCTCCTGCCCTCAATCTTTCCCAGCATCAGGGTCTTTTCCAGTGAGTCAGCTCTTCACATCAGGTGGCCAAAGTATTGGAGTTTCAGCCTCAGTGTCAGTCCTTCCAATGAACACTCAGGACTTATCTCCTTTAGAATGGACTGGTTGGATCTCCTTGCAGTCCAAGGGACTCTCAAGAGTCTTCTCCAACCACAGTTCAAAAGCATCAATTCTTTGGCACTCAGCTTTCTTTATAGTCACACCCATACATGACCACTGGAAAAATCGTAGCCTTGACTAGATGGACCTTTATTGGCAAAGCAATGTCTCTGCTTTTAAATATGCTATCTAGGTTGGTCATAACTTCCCTTCCAAGGAGGAAGCGTCTTTTAATTTCATGGCTGCAATCACCATCTGCAGTGATTTTGGAGCCCCCAAAAATAAAGTCAGCCACTGTTTCCACTGTTTTCCCGTCTATCTGCCATGAAGTGATGGGACCAGATGCCATGATCTTAGTTTTCTGAATGTTGAGCTTTAAGCCAACTTTTTCACTCTCCTCTTTCACTTTCATCAAGAAGCTCTTTAGTTCTTCTTCACTTTCTGCCATAAGGGTGGTGTCATCTGCATATCTGAGGTTATTGATATTTCTCCTGGCAATCTTAATTCCAGCTTGTGCTTCTTCCAGCCCAGCGTTTCTCATGATATACTCTGCATATAAGTTAAATAAGCAGGGTGACAATATACAGGCTTGATGTTCTCCTTTTCCTATTTGGAACCAGTCTGTTGTTCCATGTCCAGTTCTAACTGTTGCTTCATGACCTGAATACAGGTTTCTCAAGAGGCAGATCAGGTGGTCCAGTATTCCCATCTCTTTCAGAATTTTCCACAGTTTATTGTGATCCACACAGTCAAAGTCTTTGGCATAGTCAATAAAGTAGAAATAGATGTTTTTCTGGAACTCTCTTACTTTTTCCATGATCCAGCGGATGTTGGCAATTTGATCTCTGGTTCCTCTGCCTTTTCTAAAACCAGCTTGAACATCTGAAAGTTCACGATTCATGTAAAGCTGAAGCCTGGCTTGGAGAATTTTGAGCATTACTTTACTAGAGTGTGAGATGAGTGCAATTGTGCAGAGTTTCAGTATCTGCAAAACAGCTCAAAGGACTAAGAATATATAGCTGAGAATATTATCTATAGACCTTGAGGAACTAAAAGTCCTTGACTTTGTTTAGTAGCTAAATTATTTTGTCTTTCTTGACTCTTTTCCTGTGTTTATGCACTTTCTCACTTCTCTGATTTAAATTTATTCATTGGAACTCTGGGAAGGCCTAGGAAGATAAAGTTTTACTACAAAGAAGAGGCAGACAGACATGGGGGAGGGGGGTAGTCTGCCCTGGGAAGGCCCCATAGGGTCCTGCTCGGTTACATTTCCACTATTCTCAACTGTTAAGAACCCTGCAGCATAATGAATTGATGGACTCAGACATAAACTTGGGTTTGATCCTTCTTTTGCCACTGTCTCCTGGCCTCTGGTCACCCCCTCTGTCACCTCGTTGTAATTCATATCATTCAGCACCAGTGGAATTTCCTAAAATGCAAATCCGAGCCTGTCTCACCCTCTGTCCCCTGTTTAAAACCCTGTAAGAACTATTCTCTGCTATCTGGATAAATCTGTAACATGGCTCACAAGGACTTTCACAAACCTGACCTGTGCTTTCATCTCCAGGTTCATAATCCCTGTTTCCACCCATCCAAACTCTATATGCCAGTCTTCCTGAATACTCTGCTCTCTCTACAAATGGTTTGTCAGATAAAATACACAGTGCTGAGTTAAGCATAAATTTCAGAGTGACAATGAGTAATCTTTAGTGTAAGTATGTACCATGGAATATTTGGAATGTTATCTGACATTATCTGATGTTTTCTATCTGACATTCAAATTGACTGAGGGTTTATTTATCTGCTAAATCTGGCAGCTTTACTCAGTTAGACCTTGATATTTCCTCACCTCTGGGCCTTTTAAAAATGCACCACGTTTGCTAGACCATCAAGCCTTTTCCCTATCATTGCTTAGCTAACTTACTAAGTCGGGGACATCAAAGCTTCATGTTCACCTTCCATAGTATAAAGTTATCACTGGTGGCTACAAACTCAGCAACTATATTTCTAAGCCCCCTGCATCTAGGTGGGGCCATATGACTAGATCTCACCAGTAGAATATGAGTAATGAGCATGCATGTCACTTCTGGGCCAAAGTGGTTAACAAGTAGGTATATCTTCTCCCCCCTATATCCTCATCTGACAACCATACATAAGGACCCCAGGTCTTAAGGGATGGTGGAACTGTAAGCTGGAAGGAATCTGGAACCCTGAATCACTGTAAGGAAGGCCACCCACAGACCAATCACATTGTCAGTTACATAAGGGAGAAGGAAACTTCTATCATGGCAGTGAAAGGTGAGGGTTTGCTTGTTATAGCAGCTAGCATTATTTTAGATAATATGTGCGTTCTTTGAGTCTTTGACATATCCTCCTCATAGAGAGTCCCTCAAATTGGGTTAGTGACCCCTCTTATGTGCTCCCATAACACACTCATTCTTTCTAATTTCAGTAACATCTACCACGCTGTTGTAATAGGCTCTTGTCTGACATTTTTTCCTACTGACAAAATGTTTCTTGGAGGTAGGGACTAGAATTTTCTTGGTCACAATTACATCTGCAAAGCATAGCACTGTTGAATAAATAACTAGAGTCTCTTCAACTCTGTTGTTCTGTTTCCTTGTTTTTTAAATTAAGGTGGCAATCAAGTGATTTCTAAGATCACTTTCATATCTATAATTCAGGAGTTATGAATGTAGTGAAGTGAAAACCTGTTGTTTGACTTCCCAGAACCACATTTTCCATGGGGAATGTAGCTTCTTCCATTGGCTATGGTTCTGATGATCATGGCACCCACCCCTCAACTTTCACCACCACAGAAATGGGGCAGGAGATCAGGTTAGACCCTACTGATTCACCCTCCTACAACAGTGATTGATCAGAGATAGGAAGAAGACCCATTCTAGATTTTCCCCTTTCCTTATATATGCATATTGAAACACAGAAGCTGTTTCCCCGCCCACTGGGGTTCTTACGGTAGAAGGATGTATATGGTAGCCTCTTAGTGGCAATCTAATAAGTGGCTCACTTATTAGAGTGTTTTAAAAAAATAAAACTAACACACACACACACATCAGAAGGAAATGAAGAAAAAAGATCTCCAATAATTTCTAAGTTTCTGGATCAAGCATTGCCTGAAGCCAACAACCTCTAACCTTTTCACTCACATGTGCCAACAAATCCTGATTTTGGCTTGAACCAAACCTTAGATTATGCACTTATAGCCAAAAAAAGTTCTGAATAATGTAAAAATAGTAGCCTTCATGAGATAAAATATATCCAGGACCGCACACTATTTGGTATAGAATACATACAAAATAAACTTGATATTTAATTTTAATTGGTTAGGATGAGATAACAATAGATACAACCAGTGTATTAATATTTACCACAGAACATAAAGCACGTGCCTGTACTATTCACTATAAAAGTGGATGAATTTAGAAAAAATTTTTTTTAATTTTTGGCCATACTGTGCAGCATGCTGTGATCTTAGTTCTCTAATCAGGGATAAAACCCACGTCCTCTGTGTTGGAAGCATGGAGTCTTAACCACTGGACTATCAGGGAAGTTCCTAGAAATGCTTTTTAAAATTCAGTTTCATTCTGTAAGTGCCAACCTAAAGAACAACTAAACAATATAATTTTAAAGATATGAAGAGTTCTTGTCAGTAGGTACCTACTCTCATTTTCTCACATGTACTGGAGGAGGGTAGTTTCTAAACAAAATTTCTAATTTGCTATAGGGAAACCAAGTTGAAGCAGCTGCCAAGTTTTTGACCACACTTGCATGCATGCTAAGTCTAGTCGTGTCTCACTCTTTCCGACGCTAGAAACTATAGCTCTCCAGGCTCCTCTGTCCATGGGCTTCTCCAGGCAAGAATATTAGAATAGGTTGCCATGCCCTCCTCCAGGGGATCCTCCTGACCCAGGGATGGAAACCATGTCTCTTAAGTCTCCTGCGTTGGCAGGCAGGTTCTTTACCACTAGCACCACCTGGGAAGCCCTTTTGACAACACCCCAACCACCAAATCTATACCACTCTTTATCCCCAGCACAGCCAACTGATCAAGGAAAAGTACCTTACAAGCTGAAGCAATCAGCTTCTGTCCTACCTGAAATTTGAAGCTTGTACTGAGAGACAGACTGAAAATGAGGGCACTAGGTCACATGAAGAGCCCACCCAAATGAGAAGGAACCTAAACATCTGCTTCTGTATTTCAGGGAATGTGCTTGTTTCTGCTCTTTTAATTCTGGATTGTCTATTCCTCCAATCATAGGAGCAGCCCAACATCTTTTTCCAGAATGTTTTTCTTAATCACGTGGAGTCAGAAAGAGGACATCTAAAAGTGGACATCCGATATCATTGCTCCTGAGGTCCATCACTCATGCCCTTCTGCCAGCATCCCACTGGATACTGGCGTGCTCCTCTGCCCTCCATCATGTTGAGGACCAGTCCACCTCCTGCAATCACCAGTGTCCTGAAATCCAAGCCCCCAATTCCCCTCAGATATGTAATACTTTCCACAGCTGCAATGTGTTATATTATGCTACATTGTCATGCAGAGTAGTTGAGCTATTCTGTCTCAAATTTCTCCACTATAGACTAGGATTTTAATTTGACCATTGTACTGCAGTATGTTATGTTTTTCACAAAATAAAAGGCCAGCCTTACTCCAAAGATGAATTCTTCTTCTACCGTTACAGGGAAAATAACTGGTGACAGCTTTATTCTTTTTAAATTTCTTTCCAGTTTCTTTTTTTTAATTTCTCTTTGTATTTGGAATCACAAAATTAACAATTAACAATAAGCACACGATATATACATACATGGATATATTATATATATGCATGCATGCATGCTAGGTCATTTCAGTCATGTCCAACTCTGCCACCCTATGGACTGTAGCCCCTCCAGGCTCCTCTGTCCATGGGATTCTCCAGGCAAGAATACTGGAGTGGGTTGTCATCCCCTTCCCCAGGGGATCTTCCCGACCCAGGGATCGAACCCATGTCTCTTATATCTACCTGCACTGGCAGGTGGGTTCTCTAGCACGAGCACCACCTGGGAAGCCCCATATATATGCATAAATACATATATAGGCAGATATCTATCTAGAACAATAAATATACATATAAAATGCAGAAGCCTGTACAACAAACTATGCAAAGTTTGGCCCATGGACTGGCTAGTGGCAGCTTTATACTATTGGTTTGTTCTAGCTTCCAGCCTAAAGATTTCAGAGCTATTGGAAGTCAGACTAAGTACCCACTTTGCATGGAAAGGCCCGGTTCACCTCCTTTTCTTAGAACACCAAATGGCATCCAGGGAGACATACCTGAAATTCTTCAGTTCAGTCGCTCAGTCGTATCCGACTCTTCGCTACCTCATGGACCACAGTACGCCAGGCCTCCCTGTCCATCACCAACTTCCGGAGTCTACTCAAACTCATCTCCACTGAGTCGGTGGTGCCATCCAACCATCTCATCCTCTGTTATCCACTTCTCCTCCTGCCCCCAATCTTTCCCAGCATCAGGGTCTTTTCAAATGAATCAGCTCTTCACATCAGGTGGCCGAAGTACTGGAGCTTCAGCTTCAACATCAGTCCTTCCAATGAACACTCAGGACTGATCTCCTTTAGGATGGACTAGTTGGATCTCCTTGCTGTCCAAGGGACTCTCAAGAGTCTTCTCCAACACCACAGTTCAAAAGCATCAGTTCTTCTGTGCTCAGCTTTCTTTGTAGTACAACTCTCACATCCATAAACGACTCCTGGAAAAACCATAACTTTGACTAGATGGACATTTGTTGGCAAAGTAATGTCTCTGCTTTTTAATATGCTGTCTAGGTTGGTCATAACTTTTCTTCCAAGGAGCAAGTGTCTTTTTTAATTTTTTTTATTTTATTTTACAGATCGAAAGCTTTATGGTAGGAAGATTTCTTTCTTTTTTTTTTTTTTTTTGATGTGTTGATTCCACTCTTGTGGAATTGAGATCTTTATTTTATTATCTTCAAAACTCAACAATAACAGAAATATAAGAGTAGACAATCTCTTTAACAAGTGGTGCTGGGAAAACTGGTCAACCACTTGTAAAAGAATGAAACTAGAGCACTTTCTAACACCATACACAAAAATAAATTCAAAATGGATTAAAGATCTAAACGTAAGACCAGAAACTATAAAACTCCTAGAGGAGAACATAGGCAAAACACTCTCCAACATACATCAATCACAGCAGGATCCTCTATGACCCACCTCCTAGACTATTGGAAATAAAAGCAAAAATAAACAAATGGGACCTAATTAAACTTAAAAGCTTCTGCACAACAAAGGAAACTATAAGCAAGGTGAAAAGACAGCCTTCAGAATGGGAGAAAATAATAGAAAACGAAGCAACAGACAAACAACTAATCTCAAAAATATACAAGCAACTCCTACAGCTCAATTCCAGAAAAATAAATGACCCAATCTTTTTTTTTTTTAATTTTATTTTATTTTTTAACTTTACAGTATTGTATTGCTTTTGCCATATATCAACATGAATCCACCACAGGTATAATAATTTCATGGCTGCAGTCACCGTCTGCAGTGATTTTGGAACCCCCCAAAATAAAGTCTCTCACTGTTTCCACCGTTTCCCCATGTATCTGCCATGAAGTGATGGGACTGGATGCCATCATCTTAGTTTTCTGAATGTTGAGCTTTAAGCCAACTTTTTCACTCTCCGAGTTCTATCAGTAATCCAGAGCCAAGGGAAATAATCCAGGGGACAAACGCTTCTGTCTCCAGACTCCCTCCAGGCATCTGGTGATCCTCAGGCAGCCGAGGTGGACAGGCTGCACGGCGACAAGCAAATAGGAAACAGGCCTCCGTCCGGGTGGTCTGCCGCTCAGTGTCCATCACAGGCCAGGGAGCCATAAACAGCTGTCTGGCAAGGAGGCCAGCGCATGCCCAATGCAGACAGCGACGAGCCAGCCCTCCCCACCCTTCTGCCCCAGGCATCCCCCAGTGGGCTGCCAACAAGGAGGAGGGACAGTCTTTTTTTCACCGAGTACGTCACATCGAGTTGACCAACAGAAACCACCCAAAGGCTGTGTCCACACATGGACAGTCATCATGGTAGAGGGGCCAATCAGTGTGTAAATAGGGAATCTCGCTCAGGCGTCCTGCAGTTTGGAGAAGAAAAGGAAGCCATGGATGTTTAATTGGCTGCCCGAGTGCCCGAGAGCCATTGTGTACAATGGGTGGAGACTACAGTTCCTCTGCTCCACCAAATGTGGGAAATCACTTCATATTTGAAGCTACTTTTCTGACTGTAAGTTGAGATGGTTGGACCAGACCTTGGAATCGCAGAATACTAGAGAATGACTGGTGAGCTAAACCAACCCCCTCATACGACAGCTGAGTAAATTGAGGCTGGTTTCATATAATAAGCACGTTTCTTGAGCTTAACTGAGTGTCAGGTGAAGTGTTAGATGCTAGAGATAAACTAGTGAGCAAAAAAATACACAGTCCCTTCCCTCGAGGTGCTTACAGTACAGTGGGGGTGGGGGGCAAGAGAGAGACATTGATTGAATAATCACAGGTATGAAAGCCTACCACAAGCTGAGCTCTGTGAAAAGGAATTCAGTATACTAAGAACACATTTCAGGCAGACCTGACCCAGTGACATTAGTCCTGTAGGGAAGTTCTTTTAGATCTGAGACCTGAAGGAATGATAGGCTTTGACTAGTTGAGGGAGTGGTGGGGAAGAAGAGACAGAGAAAAAGCATATGCAAAGGCCCTGAGGCCATAGAGAGCAGGGGGACTTTTAGGATTCTGAAAACTGCCAGGGGGTGAGGGGCTAGAACAGAGAAAGATAGGCAGAGAGTGGGGCAAGATGAGACCAGAGTGGGAGGCAGAGACACCCTCCAAGACGTAGTATGAAGGGGTTGTGTGGTGGGTAAAATTCTAAGATGGTTTGTAACACTTCAAGGCCCTCTTGTTCTTGATGTGCTCAGTTGTGTCCAACTCTTTGAGACCCCATGGACGGTAGCCCACCAGGCTCCTCTGTCCATGGGATTCTCCAGACAAGAATACTGGAGTGGGTTGCCATGCCTCCTCCAGGGGATCTTGGAGGAGGGATCAAACCTGCATCTACTGCACCTCCTGCACTGCACATTGCAAGAAGATTCGTTACCACTTATCCACAGGGGATGCCCCCAGTGTCCTGTAATCCCTCTCTTTTGAGTCTAGGTAGGCAGGACCTATGAATATGATGGAATGTTACTCCTAAAGTTATGCTACATTAAAGAGAAAAAGGGTTTTGTAGATGTAACTACAGCTAAGTCACTTCAGTCATGTTCGACTCTGTGCAACCGCATAGACGGAAGCCCACCAGGCTCCCCCCTCCCTGGGATTCTCCAGGCAAGAACACTGGAATGGATTGCCATTTCCTTCTCCAATGCGTGAAAGTGAAAAGTGAAAGGGAAGTCACTCAGTCGTGTCCGACTCTTAGCTACCCCATGGACTGGAGCCTACCAGGCTCCTCCGTCCATGGGATTTTCCAGGCAAGAGTACTGGAGTGGGGTGCCATTGCCTTCTCCAGATATAACTAAGGTTCCCAATAAATTGCCTTTGAGTAAAATTAAAGGATTGGAGTAGGCAATGGCATCCTACTCCAGTACTTTTGCCTGGGAAATCCCATGGACGGGGGAGCCTGGTGGGCTGCAGTCTATGGGGTCGCTAAAAGTCGGACACGACTGAGCGACTTCACTTTCACTTTTCATTTTCACACATTGGAGAAAGAAATGGCAACCCACTCCAGTGTTCTTGCCTGGAGAATCCCAGGGTCGGGGGAGCCTGGTGGGCTGCCGTCTATGGGGTCGCACAGAGTCAGACATGACTGACGTGACTTAGCAGCAGCAAAAAAATTAAAGGATAATTATCATGGGAAGGCCTGATCTAATCAAGATCAGCAGCAGCAGCAGCACTCCTCTGCTGACCTGGAAAAAAAGAACTGGCCATCTTTATGAGCTGCCTGTGGTGGGGGCTTGTGACTGTGTCCTGAGGGCAGCCTCTAGGAGCTGAGAGGAACCCCTGGGCAACAGCCAGCAAGAAAATGGGAACCTCTGTCCTGTGGAAACAAGCAAATGAAATCCGCCAACCACCTGATTCAGTCTAAGAGGATCCTGAGCCCCAGGTGAGAACACAGCCTCAGTCAACACCTAGATTTCAGCCTTGTGAGACTGAGCGGAGAACTTGGCCTGCTACACTCAGAATTCTGACCCATAGAAACTATGAGACAACAAATGGGTCTCTCAAAGTCCTTGAGTGTGTGTGTTTGATTGTTGTAATTGGTTGTGTTGTGACAGACACTAATACAGCTGTTTAAAGATGTTTGTATTTACCTTTAGAACATTAGGAAATCATTGGGGAATTTTAAAGAGGGGCTTGGAGGGGTTGACATAGTCTCCTTGGGTTTCTGAAGATTCCTTAGGTTCTTATATGAAGAATGAATTTGAAAGCAAGAGTGCAATAAGATGCAAGAGATGGTAGTGGTTCTGATGGTGGATTTGGTCACAGAGACAGACAGAAAAAATAAACAGACAGTAACCAGGGAAAATTCTGACTCTTATCTTCAGAAATATATACTGAAATATTTGCTTCAGAACAATCCAAAAGGTAAGGAAGAGAATAGATGAGACAAAATTTGCCATGTTTTAATAATATTTCAAGCTAATAGAAGCATCAGGTTTATTATTATACTAGTATTTCTATTTTGTATGTATACAAGTATATTGATTTTTAGTTAAAATATATACACAGTGAAACATAAATCTCAAGAGTACAGACTGATAAATTTTGAAGAGAACATATACTTACATGACCCATTCTCCCTGCCATCCCAGAAATGCTCCCTCCATTCCCCACCCAGCTAATATCAGCTCTCTATCCAGAGGCAAAATTTACTAATAAATTCAATAAAGTTGCAGAATACAAAACCAACATATAAAAATCAGTTTCACTTCTTTACACTAATTAAAAACTATCCAAAAAAAGAAATTGAGGACAATTTCATTTACAATATCATTAAAAAGAGTAAAATACTTAGGAATAAACTTGACTAAAGAGGTAAAACTCATGTACATTGAAAACTAAAAATGTTGAAAGAAATTAAAGGCACAAATGAATGGAAATACGTGTGTTTGTGGATTAGAAGATTTAACATTTAAAATGTGCATACTACCCAAAGTGTTGTACAGAATCAATGTAATCCCCATTATGTATCAAAATTTTAATTCATTTTATCTTTATCCTATAGTTCATTTTTATCCTATAAAAATAATCACAAAGCACATAAAGACATATGATCATAACCATGTTTTAGAATGGAAAGAAATTAAAAACACTCTGTGTCCATCACAATGGTTCGGTGGAGTAGTGTGTAGTCATTAATGTGTTTATGAAGTTCTACATTAACATATTAAAATGTTCACAGTAAATTATTGGGTGAAACAGCAATTACAGAGCATAATGTACAGTACATCCCACTAAAGTAAGTTTGTGACTCTTTAGGAATATTTGCAGATCCATCCAATTCCTAAAAATCTGGGTGAGGGGATTTGTGATTCTTCTTTATAATTTTCCATGATTCTGTACTTTTTTGGGTAATGAACAAAAATGTTTTGTAATCGGATGGAAAAAAATGATTTTATTTTGGAGTGAGCAAGTGAGTAACAGGAAATGACACAGGCAAGAAACATAACTGGAATGTGATTTCCAATGAGAATGGTCCTGCAAAGCGATGGTGCACGAGCCTTGTCATGCTTGCTAAGGAGAGGACTGCTCGAGAGACTGGCCAGACCTTGAATCTGCCTGTTCTCCAGCTCCCACCTACCTCTGCCCTAGTTCAGCCTCAGATTCCTCATCTGTTAAACAAAATTTTAGTAACTTGCCTGTAATTATGGAGTTGGGCTTCCCTGGTGGCTCAGTGGTAAAGAATCCACCTACAGTGCAGGAGACTCGGGTTCGATCCCTGGGTCAGGAAGATCCCCTGGAGGAAGGGATGGCAACCTATTCTAGTACTCTTGCCTGGAGAAGCCCATGGACAGAGGAGCCTGGCAGGCTACATCCATGGAGTCGAAAAGAGTCGAACATGACTTAGTGACTAAATAACAACAACTCATGGAGACAACAGGTGAAAAACACCTGAACTTGAACCCAGACAACTGACCCAAAAGCTGTACATCATTGTCCCCCTGAACAACCCTGACTCTGGTCCAGAGAGCTGATCAGCCTTGGCTGTCTCCCTCCACCTCTTACAGATGTCCATCACAGCCCCCAAAGACTTGGCTACAACCCTTTCTTCATGATCCATCATTCAGTTTAGACTTGTGCTGTCACATGAGGCTGTTTACATTGAAACTAATCCAATTGAAATAGCATTTTAGAATTCGTTTCTTTAGTTGCACTTAGCACTTCTCAAGCACTCAGTAGCGCCACATAGCTAGTGGCTACCATGTTGGAGAACACAAACACAGGCTGTTTCCATCATCACAGGAGGTGCTGAAATGAGAGGCCAGGAATGGTGCACTGGGTTCTCAGTGACCAGCTGAGTATCTAGTACTCGAAAGGCCTGCACTGAGTGAGTGAAGAATTAATGATTCAATCCATCAAATCCTAACAAACTGAGCCTGAGTGGGAAAGGTATTTTGCAGGAGCTAACATTTCAGCCAAGTGCCAAAAGGTAATTATATAAACGGGTGGGTCAAGAGGAGGGTAGAGTATTCCATATGGGAAAAGACATTGATTTAGTGAGTAATGTGAAGGGAATTGGCAATGTCGAGCTATTGTTCTCAAGCTCTTTTTCGCTGCCAATTAAAAATCTTCTTAGGTGGTGTTTTCTTATCAGACTTCCTCCCTGATTTGGTATTATTGTAAGGTCTGCACTGACTAATTGGGCTCTTGGCAGTTGAACAGTCAGGCAATTTTTTTAAGTCTTTTAATTTTGTTCATTATTTTTTTTTGATTGGCGGTGAAAGCATATACCCTAGAGAACTACAAGAAGTTTTCCAAGAGACTTTCAACCCAAATGCCCACTAGTTCAAGTGTTCATATAACCATCATCAAAAAGGATGTGTCCTAAATGGCCCTGGAGTGTAGCAGGGAGACAGTTGAATTCTGTGAAGGAGCTGTATTCAATCCCCAGGCAAGATATTTCAAGTCAGTTACTGCCAGAGACATAAAAGCAAGAGTTGTCCCAAACTAATTCTAAGAATCATCTTCTTTCTTTTATTCCAAATCTAATACTAGTCCAGACTACATGGGGTGGGGGTGTTAATCCAGTTGGCTTTACGACTTACTAGCTGTGTAGCATTTCTGAGCCTCAGTTCCTTCTTCTGTAAAATGGGGATAATAGAAGTGTTGTGCTGTGCTTAGTCGCTCAGGTGTGTCCAACTCTTTGTAACTCCATGGACTGTAGCCCACCAGGCTCCTCTGTCTATGGGGACTCTCCAGGCAATGGGTTGCCATGCCTTCCTCCAGAGGATCTTCCTAACCCAGGGATCAAAGCCAGGTGTCCCACATTGCAGGAGGATTCTTTACCATCTGAGCCACCAGGGAAGCCCATAGAAGTGTTAGGACTAATAAATACACTAATGTATATGAAGTGCTTAGTGCAACGCCAGGTACATAGTAAATACCACATAGGAGTGAATATTAACTACATAATGGTAAAGAACCCGCCTTCCAATGAAGGAGACGTAGAAGACATGGGTTCGATCCCTGGGTCAGGAAGATCCCCTGGAGGAAGAAATGGCAACCCGCTCCAGTATTCTTACCTGGAAAATCTCATGGACAGAGGAGCCTGGTGAGCTACAGTCCATGGGGTTGCAAAGAGTTGGGCACGACTGAGTAACTAAACACACACACATAAACAATAAATAACTAAAAGATACATGCTTTGCCATAGCTCCAAATATGTTTTTGTAATTGACTAGTGTTAAGAATGAAAGTAATAACCCTTAAGTATATCATTTATAAAGCTTCTACTAAATACAAATCTTTATAGCAATCTGGAAACCTATCACCCTGCTTCACTACCACCCTGATCCAAACCACCATCACTCCATGCTGGCACTAGTACAATAGCCACTTACCTAGTCCCCCGGTATCCACTCATTCCTCATATGGCATTAAGGGTATCTTTTCTTAATGGTAAATCAAATTTCATCACCTCTCTATTTAACCCACCAGTGGCTACCCCTCTAACAGGGTAGCAGAGTGGAGTTTCAAATTTGTCATCAATGAAAATTTGTTTAGATATCCACTATGTCCAAACACCTTGTGTCTTATCCAGTTGACCAGAGAACAACAGGGATTTGAATTGTGCAGGTCCACTTATAAGTGGATTTTTTTTCCCCACTAGATAAATATTTCAGTACTACATGATCCACAGTTGGTTGAGTTGTGGATGGCATATGAAGGGCTTACTCTAAAGTTACACCCGGGTTTTCTATTGCACCTCTAACCTCTTAGTTGCTCAAAGGTCAACTGTACCATCATTGTCCTTTTAGCAGGGAAAGGAAACTGAGGTTCAAGAAGGTTCAGAGAGAATAAGGAACTTGCCAGAGGTTACCCAGCACGTTAATTGGGTGGGTGGGGGTTGTTGAATGCTGAATCCAAACCTCTTCCTCTTAATCTCAGTGATGGATGGCTGGCCTGTAATTGCTGAACTATAGAGTGTAAGAACTTATAACCCAGGTGCCCTCTGCCCATTCCCAGGCTGGGAGCCTGGGAAAGGTCGATGTTAATCTCTTGATTGCCTTGTCCTTGAAAATACCTTTCACAGAACAGAGAAGAGGTGTATGGGGGTGTTCTCTTCTGTCACAGCCTCCTGTTCCTAAGACTCAGTCCCTGCAGAGTTCTTCTGCAAGCCCCCAGACCTTCTCAGCCTGACTTTTCCATGCCTTGATTTTGTGCTCCTTCTCCAGAATGTTCTTAGGCTTGACACAAAGGAAGTGCCTATGCCATGGCTAACATCTACCCAAAATATCTAACATTCCAGTAACTTTGCAGGAGGGGCCAGGAGACATGGGCACACCACTGATCTGTTTATATTGTCCTTGCAGACAGACCAACTTGAAATTAAACTATATCGACCTCCAATGTATGGTTTCTGCCATTTGGCATCCACTGAACATTGATTAGTAATTAACTTCTCAGGCTGATATTACATCTTCTTCATTCCTGAATACTACCAATAACTTCATTCCATTGTCTGCACAGTTGCACATGTATATAACCTTCTACTTAAATATTTATAGAGTCATATATAGTTTTATATATTGTCCTATCATATGTTTTCATGTCTATGCTTGTAACTTCAGTTACTAGCTACATGCTGACAACTCCCAAATTTATATCTTCATTCCAGACATTGCTTCTAAGTTCCAGACCCATATATCCAGCAGCCCACTCAACATCCCCACTTTCATGTCTCACAGATGCACAAGCTCAGCAAGCCCCAAACGAAACTCCTGATCTTCCTTCCAGAGCGTGTTCATCCTCCCATGCTCCTTATCTCAGGAAGTAGCAGGAACCATCCAACCATGTGTTCAAGCCAAAAACCCTGGAAGCCATCCTTAACACCATCTCTCCCTACCTACCAGATCCATTCTTTCCATGTCTGGACAGCTCTGCCTCTTAGTCATTCATTCATCAATCTACTCATCTATGTTACAATTCCTTATTCCGCAGCACTCTATGAAAAATGGGTGATACCATGGTGAATAAGATGGTTATGGTCCTTCCTTCTCAGAATTCATAGTCATAAACCACAACTGCACATTTTGTTGAATGAGTGAATAATATGCATACAGAAAGATGGTTTATACAGGACAGAAAAGTTATATAATTTCACCAATGTGCAATTGCATATTTTCCACTAAATCTTGTCAAGGACCATCTATAGAGAGAGTGTAAGGGCTGAGGGCATGGACTCTAAAGTCACAGACAGAATTATTTGGTCAATCAGTTATTAAATACTTATGACACACCTATTTTCTTAGTCTGCTCAGGCTGCTATTACAAAATAGCTTGTTGTTGTTCAGTCAATAAGTTGTGTCCAACTCTTTGCAAGCCTGTGGACTGTAGTACACCAGGCTTCGTCCTTCACTATCTCTCGGAGTTTGCTCAAATTCATGTCCATTGGGTTGGTGATGCTATCTAACCATCTCATCATCTGCTGCCCCTTCTCCTTTTGCCTTCAATCTTTCCCAGCATCAGGATCTTTTCCAATGAGTCAGCTCTTTGTATCAGATGGCCAAAATAGACTGAGTGGCTAAAACAACAGACTTTTCTTTCTCATAGTCATGGAAGTTTGAAAGTCCAAGATCAAGGTGCCAGTTGATTCAGCTCCTGGTGAGAGCCCCCTTCTTGGTCTGCAAATGGTTGATGTCTTGCTATATCCTTACATGTTAGGGAAAGAGCAAGAGCCCTGGATCTCTTCCTCTTCAGTTCAGTCACTCAGCTGTGTCCAACTCTTTGCATCCCCATGGACTGCAACATGCCAGGCTTCCCTGTCCATCACCAACTCCCAGAGCTTACTAAAACTCATGTCCATAGAGTCAGTGATGCCATCCAACCATCTCATCCTCTGTTGTCCCCTTCTCCTCCCACCTTCAATCTTTCCCAGCATCAGGGTCTTTTCCAATGAGTCTGTTCTTCACATCAGGTGGCCAAAGTATTGGAGTTTCAGCTTCAGCATCAGTCCTTCCAATGAATATTCAGGACTGATTTCCTTTAGGATGGACTAGTTGGATCTCCTTGCTGTCCAAGGGACTCTCAAGAGTCTTCTCCAACACCACAGTTCAAAAGCATCAATTCTTTGGTGCTCAGCTTTCTTTATAGTCCGGCTCTCACATCTATACATGACTACTGGAAAAACCATAGCTTTGACTAGATGGACCTTTGTTGGCAAAGTAATGTCTCTGCTTTTTAATATTCTGTCTAGGTTGGTCATAGCTTTTCTTCCAAGGAGCAAGCGTCCTTTAATTTCATTGCTGCGGTCACCATCTGCAGTGATTTTGGAGTCCAAAAATCTCTTCCTTTTAGACAAGCACTGATCCCATTATGATTTCATCTATACCTATTTACCTCCCTGGGTCCTTTCAAAATGCCAGCACATTTGGGAATTAAGGCTTCAACCGAAGGCATTGTTTCTGTTGAGGACAGAAACTTTCAATCCACAACACCTACTATGTGCTGAGCCCTGTCCTAGGAACTAGGAGTTTAGCTAAGAATGAGCAGTGCCTCTGCACCCCCAGCATCTTGGAACACTTCCTATGTCTGGGAGATAACTCATCTTGATGGGAAAAAGAAATTTCTTGTCTCTATAACTTACTTTTTTGAACTCCCTTGCAGCTAAGTTGCAGGCATTAACCTGGGCTCAGACTATCAGAAGCCTCTGTAAATTGTATGTTGCAAGGAAATTGGCACCAGGGAGAATCTGCTTAAAGAATAGTGCCAGATACATCCAGCTCCCAGAGGCAACAATAGGAGAAGTTCTGGCATGAGCAACCCAACTGTGACATTAGCAGGAAAAGCTGCTGAATGTAGAATGTTGTTCCATGCCTGCTTCTTTAGGGCCAGTCAATATCTTTTATGAAATCAACTTCTTGTTTAAACAAACCAATATTGAGTTCTGTTTCCAACTAAGCTGAGTATCTCTGGGCAAATTATCTAACTTCTTTCGGTTTGTTTCCTCATCTACAAAATGAAAGCCATTCAGTGCAATAGTTCATGGGCTTCTTGGGTAGATTGATTGTGATTTTCATCAGGGCTTTCCAGTTTTGATATCTCCATGTGCTCTTGTGGAATAAGCATCATTCTAAGAACTCAAGGACTGGGCTTCCATTTCCCCTCCATCTATGGTTCCTCCCACTTCTTTCTTAGACGAGAATCTCCTTCCTGAGCTTTTAGTTAATTCATCCAGTTTTGGAAATTAAAACCAGGCCTCTTAGAAAGAAGGTAGAATTTAAAGACAGACAGGCAGGCATGCATGCATGCATGTGTGTGCAGTCGTGTCCATTTCTTTGCAACCCCGTGGACTATAGCTCACCAGGCAAGAATACAAGAGTGGGTTACCATTTCCTTCTCCAAGGGGTCTTCCCGACCCAGGGATTGAACCTGTGTCTCCTGCATTGGCAGGTGGATTCTTTACCACTGAGCAACTTGGGAAGCCCACAGTCAGACAGATCTGGGTGTAAATCCTGTCTCTGCCCCTTATTAGTGTATAGCCTCAGGGAACTTGCTCCATATTTCCTGTTTTTGAGCTTTGGACACTTTAATTGTAGAATGAGATCTCTTATGCCCCTGGGCATATCACCACACTCCAGACAACAAATAGCCCATACTGTAGAGGTTGTTTGTAAGTGGTTTATCAGCTAACAGGGAAAAATAGTCAGATATATGCTCCTTTGATATAGTATTTAATAGTCTGCTATGTTGTTGATTCTCACAACAACCTTGAGATAGGTATGCAAGATAGTTATTTTAATTCCCATTCCATAAAAGAAGAAACTGAGAGGATCAGAGAAGTTGAATCTAAGTCAGTGCTTTTTCAGTTACACTCAAGTTTTAAGGATGGGCAGAGCGTTTCACTTAGGTTCTTTGTCTTTTGAACCAAAAGCTGTGACAGTAAGTTAAAGCTATCTAGTTTTCAAGCATACCAGACATTCATCTTTAAACCACCTTCCTACTTTTAGAGAAACCCCGCTACTATGCGATCCCACAAGGAAAGCCAAAGAAGCTCCTCCGCCCTCTCTGGAACCAGGCACAGAACCTGGGATCAGTCATTGGGTTGTTCCAACTCAGGCCTGTGAATACTGAGCAAGCAATCCAATGACCTGGAGATAGCTGAGGATTTTTATCCGGCTACATTGAGGTTCAGTGCCAGACACCTCAGGGTCCAGGAGTAGCAGCAGTGGTGACATAGTGGCAGGGTGCTAACAAGAGGCTTCAGCTGTGGCCTAACCCCCCTGTTGTTGTTGTCCAGTCGCTAAATAATGTCCGACTCTTTCCAACCCCGTGGACTGCAGCACGCCAGGTTTCCGTGTCCTTCACCGTCTCTTGAAGTTTGCTCAAACTCCTGTCCATTGAGTCAGTGATGCCATCCAACCATCTCATCCTCTTTAGCCCCCTTCTCCTGGAGAAGGGAAAGGCAAACCACTCCAGTGTTCTTGCTTCAATAACTTCCCTGGAATACACTTATTTCCTAAACTTGGTTCTCTGGTTTTCCACCAATTTTGGAAGCTACTCAATATCTCCTCAATACATGCATTTTATGTCCAAATCTATGGCTTACACCCCATAACCTTGAATGATACCCTAAGGGAAACATCTACAGGAAATACTGAGATGTTCTCTCTAACACACTTGGCCTCAAAGAAGGATTTATGGATAGACTGGCCCAGCTTGAGCTCTATCCAACTCAAAAATGGAAGGACAAAGGGACTTTGAGCCATCTACAGAGCAGGTCCATAACAAAAGTCACATGGGCTGGCCAGGTTCCTGAGTTCTCTGTATGTCTGTACACATTATAAACCTCACGGCCACAAAAAGGCAACCTCAATACAACAGAAATGCATTACAGACCAGGGCCAGTGTAGTAAGTGAATTACCGAAAAGATCCTGTGAGAGAGTGTTTTACAAAATGACCTTAGTGAGAAGCTACCACCAAGAAGAAAACAGGCACTGACTTGGAGCAAAAAGAAAGGTTAACTTATTAGAAATCCTAATGAAGACTATTTAAGAACTTCCTTCTGTAGAGCAAATGCTGCCTGATTTGTGTTATTTCAGGGTATTCAAGAGGAAGAGACCCATAAAACTCTGCAATTAGCCTACAATGCAATCTTCCCCAAATGTCAAAATCTATCTACCATGTGTCTTGCAGGCATGCTTCCACGCATCAACTTGCTTACCTTTTCCAAATAATTCTGTAAGATGACTATTATCCTCTTTGCACTGTTTATTTTACAAATGAGGAAACCAAAAGTCAAGGAGGTTAAGTGATTCGCCCAGGGTTACCCAAGTATTAAGTGGTAGAGCTGGAGGAGAGCCCAGGGTCTGCCTGGCTCCAGAAGTCACATTCTTTCCACTAGCCCCCCACACCGTTTTCCTTCCCAAGGTGATTGTCAAGCTCCTTTGCCAAAAAGGCTAACAACTAATGTCTCTGGCAGTGGAATAGATAGGAAGTCTCTTGGTGGCCCTGGTGACACACAGGAGTAGCTGCCCATGAGATATGAGTTTGTTGGGATGGGCTGGGCTGTCAGAGAGGCGAAGTGATTTCTGACTTGGCTGTTTGTCTCAGGATGTCCTAGTGGGGTTATTAATTCAGGAAGGGTAAGGAAGAAAGAGGTTGAGGGGTAGGGAAGGAGAAAAAAGAGGGGACAGGGAAAAGGAGAGAAAGAAAGAGGGGCTTTGCTGTCATGCATAGCCACATTTCTGCCTTGCATGGAGTTCACACCCCTCAAATCCAAGACAGCAGCTCCTCTCCAGAAGCAGTCAGTGCCCCTTCAATAAGCCCCTCACAGTATCAACTCTCTCTCCCACCTCAGAGGCTCTGTGTCAAGGCTCCATCCTGACAGATTCCTTCATCAGTCTTGCTTCTCCACTGGACAAGAACCTCTTTGGAGCTGTATTTGAAGCTGTACTAGATGGAATTTGGGACAAGAAGTAAGAAAGGGAGTATTTTTTAGTGATTTAATTCACATGAGTTGCTTCAACTCAGAAATTTCTGAGAGTCAAGTTGACCCTGCCCCCAGCAACCTAAACAGAACACCAGAGGAGCAGAGACCATATGGGAAGAGCAGCCCCTTGAAGCGGGAGTTGAAAGGATTCAGCTCCCATGAGGAGACAGCAGCACCCTACCCTGACTACGGCTATGTCTCGAGTAGTCTCAGCCTGCAGCAGCTTGGAGCAGGGCCTGGGTTTCCAATCAGAGACTGGCCTGGGTCGTGGCAGTGAGAGCACCAGATCCTAGCTACTAGACCAGTGGTCAGTGACAAGGGGCCTGGCCCTTGCAGAAAAGAATTTCCACAAAGACAGAAAGTAGTGAAGCAAGTTAAGTATTTATTAGGAGGAAAAAGAGTACAATACAGTACATCTGGAGAGACACACGGGCAGGCTCAGAAGGAGAGTCCCTGAGTTGCTAGGTTGAGGCCTCATGGCAGTTTGAATTACTTTTATGGGATGTTTCTTCCAAGTCTCCTTTGGCCAATCATTCTGATTTGCCTGGTTCACAGGCCATATTTAATATATCTCCGGATTCTCCCGTGTGTGCACACGCATCTCTTAGCCAAGACGGATCCTACCGAAAAGGCGTCTGAGTAGAACATCCCTTGATATGACTCTCCTTTGGCCTCCAAGGTGCCTTTTCTGCACCTGTGTGGTTGAGGAGGTCTCTTGACTTTGTGGGTCTGTGCAGGGTCCAGCATCATCCCTTAATTGTCCTGCTATTCTTGTCTTGGAGTTTTGATCAGTAGAGAATAAATTTCCAACTGTTTTACTCTGGGGGGCCCACCTGCCTCCTGCCTCAGGTTGACTATGACAAAAACGGGGGAGCATTCAGAGGAGACATGTTTTCCCCACTCTGTGTGTTCACTGTGGTGAGAGGGGTTCCCCTGACCACACCTGGCCTCTTGTTCCACCTCTCATTATTCCCTGGGGAGACCATGAGTTAGTTGGTGGGCAAACGAGAGCCTTCTGTCTGTTCCTTAAGTGGGTGGTGCTGGTGTGTCAAAGACTAGCAAAGATTAGTTGGTCTCTCTTCTGCGTCCTCTTCACCCTAACAGAATGTGCTGTTTGCAGACCCCAGTGTGCTTGCAGGTTGGTTCCTCCAAAGTCCAGTCTGGGTTTGGGGAGTCAACAAGCCCATGTGGGCGGTCACTCAAAAGTGCTCCAGTCATAATGGTGACGGTTCAGCCCCATCCACCTCATGCCTTTGCCTTGGCTCTGAACCCAAAGGGAAAGAAGAGATATTAATTTTGCCCCCTCAAAACCCCAGCTAGCAAAAATGAGAGCTGTGATGATTAATATTATCATTTTCTTGTTTCTGAGGCAAATTTATCAACAACAAAAACTTGGGATTTCCGTCTCCACTGGTTTATTCAGACACATCCCAGTATCCCTGCAAACGGCCTCAAGCTCAGCACTCATGCCCTCACAGCAATCCCTCTGTACTCCTCACCCACAAACACCCCATCCATCACTCCACACCCACATAGTTTCCTGTCTTCTTAGCACATAAACTCTTCGCTCAGTAACAGGGCACTTACAATCCAAGGTCACTTACCATGCAAAAAAGGCCGCCAGAAAGAATGTTGAGATCCCCATTGTCCCACTGTCTTGGATGAGGCCCTTGTTAAGTCAGTTTTGCAAAAGCCTGCCAAGCATTTAGGAGGAGGAAGGGTCTTACCCGTGGGCCTGTGCAGTCCCTGGAGGGTTTGCAGACATTCCTATCCACTGATGTAAGGGGACTGGACAGCAATACAGTGCCACAGGGTGTATGGGATTGTGTGTGCATGCACACAAGTGCCTGTGTGTTGGCAGGAACCCAGGCATCTGAGTCTGTCTGTGCCCAGGCCTCTGACAAGCCCAGTGTCCTTCAGTTTCTAACTAAGAACCAACAGTTGGCAACTTGTAAATTAGCAAAGAAAGGGAGGGAGGAAGTGCTTGCTACAGAATGGCTTACATTGTGCTTGGTAGACAAACTGGGGATTGGGGGACTTGAGAATGTGTTTATTTAACACTTTATTTCACATTAAGGAAGAGGTGACTGGGGACTTCTCTGGTGGTCAAGTGGCTAAGACTCTGCACTCCCAAAGCAGGGAGCCTGGGTTCAATCCCTGGTCTAGGTTTAATCCCTGGAACTAGATCCCATATGCTGCAACTAAGATTTCACATGCTGCAACTAAAGATCCCATGTGCCCCAACTAAGACCTGGCACAGCCAAATAAATAAATAAAAATATTTAAAAAGGAAGAGGTGACTGTACAAAGAATCGGGGTGCTGATGGAGATTATGGGGGAAACCTCAAGCTTCCCCATTGAGAAAATATTTCCTGCCATGTCAGTAAACAAGGATGTCACAGTTAACAGCGATTACAGCTCAGCACAAGCTGGAATTAAGATTGCCGGGAGAAATACCAATAACCTCAGATATGCAGATGACACCACCCTTATGGCAGAAAGTGAAGAGGAACTAAAAGCCTCTTGATGAAAGTGAAAGAGGAGAGTGAAAAAATTGGCTTAAAGCTCAACATTCAGAAAACTAAGATCATGGCATCCAGTCCCATCACTTCATGGGAAATAGATGGGGAAACAGTGTCAGACTTTATTTTTGGGGGCTCCAAAATCACTGCAGATGGTGATGGCAGCCATGAAATTAAAAGACACTTACTCCTTGGAAGGAAAGTTATGACCAACCTAGATAGCATATTATAAAAGTAGAGACATTACTTTGCCAACAAAGGTCCATCTAGTCAAGGCTATGATTTTTCCAGTGGTCATGTATGGATGTGAGTTGGACTGTGAAGAAAGCTGAGTGCCAAAGAATTGATGCTTTTGAACTGTGGTGTTGGAGAAGACTCTTGAGAGTCCCTTGGACTACAAGGAGATCCAACCAGTCCATTCTAAAAGAGATCAGTCCTGGGTATTCATTGGAAGGACTGATGCTAAAGCTGAAACTCCAATACTTTGGCCACCTCGTGCAAAGAGTGGACTCATTGGAAAAGACTCTGATGCTGGGAGGGATTGCGGGCAGGAGGAGAAGGGGACAACAGAGGATGAGATGGCTGGATGGCATCACCGACTCAATGGACATGAGTTTGAGTGAACCCCAGAAGTTAGTGATGGACAGGGAGGCCTGGCGTGCTGCGATTCATGGGGTCGCAAAGAGTCAGACACGATTGAGCAACTGAACTGAACTGAACTGAATGTGAGCCCTAAGGGAACTCAAGAAGGAGAAGAATACCTGTCCTCCAGCAACCATCAGACTATAGCCACTCCCTACAGTGAGCCCTGAGAAGCTCAGGATATGAAAAATGCAGGATACAGGCCCCAAATAGCTGAGGTATATATCAAAGGAATGATTTCAGTGAGCCCAGACTCTTGCATCTTCCCATACATAGAAAAGCGCTAAATCCTTTGACTTGGGTTATCTGGTTTTCTTTAATTAACAATAATCTTTTGATGTTCAGGCTACCTGCCCTTTGTTGCAAAACTTCTATATAACACAGATCCTCTTTTCACCTCTTCAGAGGGGTTCTCTCAGAGTTACTTGAGATGCTGTCTCCCAGACTTGAAGTCCTAAGAATTTCTGCCGAATAAAATATAACTCAACTTTTAGGTTGTGTGTACTTTTTAAGTTGACATTATGCTACGGCATCGCCCCTGCCAGGGGAACTTTATTCAAGGCAATTACATCCTGTCATTCAGTTTGTCTGAGTACATGGGAACCACCATTCTTGCCCATTTCTGTTTATTGCATGTGTCTCTGTGCTCTCTCCTTTGTCTCAAGTTTTGCTATTTTCTTTGTGCCATACCTATGGAATTTAGGGACTGGTAAGACTTTCAAGGGCAGGGATAGAACTGAATCACTTTGTATCCCAGCACCCAGGACAGGCTAGCATGGGACAGGTGCTCAGGGAGTGTTGATTGCCTAAGAGAAGCATCTTTCTATCTACAATGTGCAGATTCTCGCCTAATCAACAACACAACATTTCAGACTCTCCCAACTGGCTCCACTGTGAATAATCTGATAAACGGCTCCTATTGAAAGCCTGGCTGAACTATCAATGCTCCAGAGAGAGAAAACCGTTAGCCAGGATTTTCCCAAGGTTCCCACCATAACAAAGAAGAAAGGAGGTAAAATGGTATTCCATTCCAGAGTTTTCAGATATAGTTTTCTTTAAAAAAAGCAGTCCCTAACACTCTTGACCCCCACCCCTGCTAGATTCATTGCTTGAAGACTCTAGAAGAGTTGACATCTCATTTCACCCCTGGCTTTGTTGAGAGCCAATAAAACAACCAATAATGTGTGGAATGTCTCCATGTTAAAAGAAATAATTGCTATTGTGGACATCATCCATTATGATGTCCAGTGTCCCTTTTCTTTTGCTTTAGGCAAACTCATAAAGAGATGAAGTGAATCCACATGGTGTGGAATGGGAGAGAGACCCAAGTCTTTAGCTGAGCAGAAGACAAGAGGTGCCTGTTGATGGCAGAGGATGCTCTCAATAGCCAGGGAAGATTTCAAGTAAATAAGCAGTGACAAAACATATTCAGAAAGGGATAGGTGGCTACAAAAACGTGAGAGGACCACCCACTCAGACAACAGGAAGGAGGGCTTCCTGGAGAAAGTGAGAGCTGAGTGAAGAAGATCATGTAGGAGTTGAAAAGGGTAGGGGTACGGAAAAAGTTCCTTAACAAAGGAAACAGCACGAAAAAAGACAAGAACACTTCGTTTGGAGAAAAAGAAGGCAGTTCACTATGTCTGGAATAGATGAGGCAAAAGATGAGAACATAAATGTTAACAGGAGTTCTGAGAATGATCAGAAACATATATTTCTTAATATTTATTTACTTGGCTGTGCTGGGGCTTCGTTGTGGCATATGGGATCTAGTTCTGTGACCAGGGATCAAACCGGGGCCCCTGCATTAGAAGCATGGAGTCTTAGCCACTGGACTACCAGAAAAGTCACCAATCAAAAACATTTTGAACTTTATTTCCCCCCCACCAAAAGGTAATATGGTGACATTGAAGAGTTTCAGTAGGGGAATTAATTAACCAATGGAAATTTCCTGGGCTGCAATGTGGACACGGATGCATGGATGATGGGTGGGGTGGAGGGGATGTGGGGGGATGTAGAAAGATGCAGTTGCTGTACTGGAAGTGAGGTGACAGTGACCTGGACTAGGAAGGTGGCTCACGGGATTAGGAGAAGCGATGGATCCGAACGATATTTTAGAAGTAGAATCAATGGGACTTGGTAACTAGTTGGGTGGTGATGATTTAGTACCAGATTGAAATAGAAAGGATTCAAGTTCAGCTCCCAGCTTGTGACACTGGGGGTGAGACATTCCCTGGGCCATGATTTCCTGTGGGCAGGGCTACCACTTCTGCTCAAGGACAGTGTTGATGACAGACAGGTTCTCTGGCACTGCCTACATGCTAGACCAAGCCTCAGTGCATCTCATGCACTCTGCTCCAGCATCACCGTGTCTGCCACTGGATAGACACACAAACGTACTATTGACAGATCTACCCTGACTTTGGGTGGAGGCAATAGGAAGCTTGCTTAAGCTTCCAGGCCTCAGCCTTGTACCCCAACACAGAAAGCCCTTCTATAGCTATTGCCAGGGATGGGGGTACAGTATATGGAGGAAGGGGGTATCAGGTACTTGCCCAACTATTACTAGAGGAGGATTTTTTTTTTCCTTCCAGTGTTTGTCCCCAAGGAGTTCCAATCTCTTCATGGGGAAACTAACAGGCACAAATGAGAGGATGGTGAGGTTCAGGTACCTAAGTCTTACTCCAAAATCCCATCATTATTCATCTTTGTAAGCCTAACACAGGCACTAGAAGGAGCAACCCAGGGAGTGGGGAGGGGGTAAGGAAAGGGGATAAGTAAATAAAGGGACCCTCTATCCATAGCAGCAAGGTCTCCCTCCATTTCCCCACCCACTCCTAAAAGGTCCCCACCCAGGCCCTTAGGAGCAGAGTCCTCCTTCCAGCCTTGCAGTGACCATCTGACTCCCCTGTGTCTGTCTCCACAGCAGAATTCCTGATGAAATCCGCTCCCCATCCCCACCCCCCTCGCCCAGAGTGCATTCCTTGGATCCAGTCCTAGCTCTTAAGGAAATTGGCACTTTAGTCCAAGTACTTAAAAATGAGGATGACAGAGAGAGAGGAGTATAAAGAAGAGTCGACAGCTGTGCTGTGTGCTTCTCAAGGGCACCATGGACGTTGTATCTTTGTCAGCTGAGAACTTGGAGTTATGTGGACTGCCACCCAGCTTGGGAGTCAAGAAACCCAGTCCCATTCCTGCATGGCTGACCTGTGGGCATCACTATCCCAACCCATCCCACTGCACATACCACAAAGCCTCAAGCCTTGCCTCTAAGAGTCCAGGTATTGGGTTCCTACCACAGGTCCCATGGACCCCTACAACTCCATGCCTCAAATGCAACAGTGTTTCCCAAGGCATTAAATTCACTATACTTACTTGTAATAAGACAAAAAATCCAAAAGGGAAAAAAAATGTCAAAACTGAAGAGCCCAGGTTTGACAAAGGAGCAGGGAAAACCAGCCCAATGGCTGAGGGGAAACTTCCCTGAGCCACAAGAGCACTCTGCTCTCTACCACTTGGTTGTGAACTCTGCCAGACTCAGGGCTGGGACAGCTCACCCCAACCCTCCCATCGTCTAATGAATGTATCCTCTGCTGAGCCTGCCAGCCCTCCACTCTCCCCACCACCAGGGCTCCTTAGGGGCTGCGTTGTTGACATTTCTCTCCGGGCCCACTCAATGACATGATTATAGGAGAAACAAAGGAAGCATATTTGTAATAAATCCTGAACCAAAAAAAGAAGTCATTAAAAAATTGGGTTTCTCCCCAGTGCCTTTGGCAGAAGAGAGCAAAGAGAAAGAGAGATTTGCTCATTGGTTTCAGTATCTTTAGTTTGCTCTCCACTTTTCCTCCCTGCTATGGACTCTTTGTGTCCTCAAAACTCACAAGTTGAAGCCTAACCCCCAATATGAGAGTATTTGGAGGTGGGGCCTTTGGGAGGTCATCAGGTCATGAGGGTGGAGCTTCATGAATGGGATCCCTAAAAGAAAAGACAAGCAAGCAGTTCTCTCTGTGGTATGTGAGGACATAAAGTCAGGCTTTTACCATTTACTGAATCTGGAGCCCCTTCACCTTGGACTTCCCAACTTCTAGAACTGTGAGAAATAAATGTTCGCTGTTTAAGCTACCCAGGCTATGGTATTTTGTCATAGCTGCTTGCTAGCCCATGGGCCTAAAGCCTGCCCACTTCTCCCAGACGCCCAGGAGTTCTAGCTGAAGGACTCTAAGGCAATGGAATTTTGATGCAGCATGCAGGCGACAGTGAATAAGGAAGGGGATCTAAAGAAAAGGCTGGAGTGAAGATGCTGCATAGCTTCTAGGGGCCAGTTAACAGGGCTGGGCACCAGTAGATGTTATCTCCTCAACAGGATGTTCACTCTGAGAGGTATGCAGGCATGCTAAGTCACTTCAGTCATGTCCAACTCTACAATCCTATGTACTATAGCCCACCAGGCTCCTCTATCTATGGGATTCTCCAGGCAAGACTACTGGAGTGGGTTGTCATGCCCTCCTCCAAGGGATCTTCCCGACCCAGGGATAGAACCCAGGTCTCTCATGTCTCCTGCATTGGCAGGTGGGTTCTTTACCACTAGTGCTACCTGAGAGGAAGAGAACCCATTTGCTATCTCATTCCCTGTAAAACTCTATAGTCCAAATCATTGTCTAGTACATAGTAGTTGTTTAATAACTATTTGTTAGATGAATAAGTTAATGAATCTCTTTCAGTCTGTACAGAAACCCTATGGAGGATTATCATACAGATTTGACAGATGAGAAAGCTGACTCTAATAGTCAAATACCCTATCCCATGGATGATGTTTCAGACTTTGAACACAGATGGACACACAGAGAACATGCAGATAGTTGATATGAACCCAAGGTCCTGATCCATCAAATAGGAAGCTCTTCCTCTCTAAAATGCTCAGAAGGCCACCTTGAGCTTGCTTTGTCTATATGACACTTCAAATATCTACTCCATTCTATTTATGGCAACATACATCTATCCCTGCTTTCTTTGTCCCACCATAACACATGAGATGTGGCACAATCATGGCACTTACTATTCATGACGGCAATTGTTTTCTAACAGTTCATTAGACCATGACTTCCTTGACAGCATCTTGTTTACTGGATGCTGGGGATGCTGAGATAGTCTTCACAAAGATTCATGGCATAAATGAATAATTGAATGAACGACTTCATATGAACCCTCCATTTCAAAAAATACTTTTGGTTACATTATTTCATGCAATCTTCATGTGACTTAGTGAGTTATTACTTTTAGTAACCTCAAGTACAAAACTTCCACTTGGAGGTGTAACAGTCGTATGGGAAAACACTTCAAGATGGTGGAGGTAGGTGAGAATCACAGGGCCAGAGATGTTGACCCAGACAACAGAGAAGAACAAAGAATCTTGACTTTGGGTAAGATGTAAGGCAGTGAATATGCTAAGATCAATTAAGAGAAGAGAAAACAGATGATACAAAGAAAAGACTCAGAGAGAAAAGTGAAAGTGTTAGTTGCTCAGTTGCATCCAGTTCTTTTGCAAGCTCACGGACTGTAGCTTGCCAGGATCCTCTGTCCATGGGATTTTCCAGGCAAGACTACTGGAGTGGGTTGCCACTCTCTTCTCCAGAGCAAAGAGAGGGAAGGACTTAATTAAACGATGAGTGATGCAAGGAGCCAGTGAGACCCTCTCATGCGGGGAGGGTGGCTGAGGGACATTTTAGGGATGGTATAATGCATACCACCCTTTTGAAGCTGATCAGATTTCTACCATGCAAACCCTCATGTCTTTTTCCCCTGCCAAAACCAAGATGAAAAAAAAAAAAAAAACAGCAACAAGACACTGTGGTCAATGTTACTCCTCTTATTCTTGCTGCTCTGCAAGCAGGCTGTTCTGGAACTTCCCAGAAGGACCAGGCTCCATACTGGGTCCACATGACACAGAACAGAGACCACATATAAGGAAGCTGGAGCCCAGAATTCAGACATTCAGGAGATTTTTATGAGCTGTGGTAGGAGAGGGGAGAGGTATGTGAAAGTGTTAATCACTTAGTCATGTCTGATTCTTTGTAACCCCATGGACTGTAGTCCACCAGGCTCCTCTGTCTATGGAATTCCCCAGACAAGAATACTGGAATGAGTTGCCATTTCCTTCTCCAGGGGATCTTCCCAACCCAGTGATCTATCTCGGATCTCCCACATAGCGGGGAAGGTTCTTTACCATCTGAGCCACAAGGGAAGTATCTCCTTTTCCACTTTCTTTCTGACAGAATGTCCCTAAGTTTCTAGCTGGGTCTTTTCTGTGAAGAAACCGAGGCCCAGAGAGGTTAAGGACCTTGTCCAAAGTCACACAGGTAGCAGTTGGCAGAAAAAGATTCTAAACTCAAGCTATACACTTGACCTTAAATCCCTTGCTTCCCTTGCATATCGAGGTTCCTGCACAAAGAACACCGTTAGCACTGACAGGAGGAAGATGGGCCTGAGCCTGACTTTTGGACTGTGCGGGCCAGAACAAATGACCACTCACTATCCTCCCCACCACAGGAGACACCACTATGGTTTGCCCTGGCTGTTAACACAAACTCTGGAGGACTTCAGTAAATGCCCCCACACACACACATATTCCCTCGGTACAAGCTCCTGCTCCACAGAGATCTCCTGCTGTAGCTCTCTTGTGTCTGTTTTTGGAGATGGGAAGAAGGGGTGCAGGAGGGCTTGTCCTGGAGCTCTGCAGACAACCCTCCCCCCACCTCCACCCAACAGGCCAGAGCAGCCAGAGGAGCCAACTTGGCAAGCAGAGGCCCCATTATATCTGTCACCGGCCCTCACACACACTCAGGCTTTATTAGGAACAGGCCCAGGCATGAGCAGGCAGGACACTATAGTGGAACGTTCACCCGCCCATCTGCCTGTCCTCTCAACACCCCAGCCTCACACCAGGCAAGGCACTGGCCATGTCTCAGGAGTGGCCAAGCCACTGCAAATGCCCACCTACCTCCCACTAGCCGTCATCACCATGGCAATGGCCATCCGGGTAGGCCTGGGAGGCCTGAATGCCTGATTCTCAGCCCAGATTCCAGCAGGGTCTTCCCAGAGCTCCCCTGGCTCCAGCACTGCACCAGGAGAAGCCATGCTCAGCCATTTCTTTGAAATACTGTTCCATGAATGAGTCTGTCCAGCTCCAACCAGGAGTGACTTGAAGAATGCTCACTCTCTCCCACCCAATCCTCTTTCTCCAACACATGATGAAATGCTACAAATCCTCATTAAAGCTTAAATATCTCCTAACTGGGGAAACACTTAAAAGTTTTTTTTATTCAAATGACATTTAATATTTATTAGGCACCTACCATGTTCCAAACACGTTATATACATCTTGTTTAATCCTCACTATAGCCTCACAAAGCAGGTACTATAAACGCAGCCACCAAGGCTCAGAGTGTTGGTCATGCAGCTAATAAACTGGGAGGGAAGTACTTGAACCAGTGGACCTTCTGGCCCCCACGCCCGTGTTTGGCCTACCATACTGTGTAGCCACTAAGGGCAGGTTTTAATGTGGGCTAAAAGGAGGGAGTCTGGGTTTGCTGTGGGCTTGCAGGGTGACAGGTGCTGGGCTGTGGGGCAAGGGGCTTTGGGGTGGGACCAGCAAGAAAGGAAAAAGATGAAGAACTAGACTCCAGAGAAAGGTCATGAATTTTCAGAGGATCTGTGGACAGAGTTCAGGGGGCCCATGAACTTGTGGGAACTTTTCATCTTTTTTCTACTAATTGAAACTGAAATGTATTCAGTTATGAATGTGGACCACAAACCACAGGAGCATAAGCAGTTCCTGTGACTTTGCATGAATAGAAATCACAGATTTTTTAATCGCTTTATAGTTCTCACAGTTTTTCAAGATATGATTTTAGACTCATCACCGCCTTGAAATTATAGTAGCTATCAGCCCCGCTGCTAATTCTTAAACATAGTAGGTTATTAATAAGGAACCACTTATAGTACTAATTTTAGAAGTTTGGTATTTTTTAATCATCTTATTGTATATTTCAATATATTTGGCTTCCTCTGTAACCCTATGTATTTTGCTTTAGTCATTTAGGAAGTAGCAATATATACTATTTTGAGAAGGGTCTATGGGCTTCAACAAATTGCCAAAGATCAATGGCAAGAAAAATCAAGAACTCCTGGTTGGGGAGGTCTAAGATATGGTTTTCCTACTTTAAAACTTTATCCACTCCACCCCTTCCCACCTATGTTTCATTAAATGAACTCTGGCCATGAATTAATTACCTAGGAGTTTTGTTAAAATGTAGATTTCCAGGACACACATCCAAAGTACAAAAACAGAATCTGAAAATTGGAAACTGGGAATCTGCTTCAACCCATTCACCAGTAGAGGTGCTTCCCAGTTGGCTCAGTGGTAAAAAACAGCAACAAAAACAAAACAAAACAAAAACAAATCTGCCAGTCAATGCAGATGTGGGTTTGATGCCTGGATTGGGAAGATCCTCCAGAGAAGAGAATGGCAACCCACTCTAGTATTCATGCCTGGAAAATTTCATGGACAGAGGAGCCTGGCAGACTACAATCCAGGGGGCTGCAAAGAGTCAGAGATGACTGGGCACCCATGCACACACAGGATAGGTGCCCTGTATGATGCCCCTTCATGGATGTGGTCCCTTGGGGTGGGCTGGACACCCACCCCCAACCTTGTGCAAGTAGGAAAAGTCTACAGGGCTTCACCTGGGGATCTTATCCTCCAGGTGATTTCCAGTACTCACTAAAGTATCTCAGTGAGGAAGAAAGGATAAGTCATTGCTTTTTGTGTTGGTTTGTGGGGTTTTTTGGCACTGGCTTTTTTTTGAGGGGGTGGGTTGTGGGGTTGGTTTTTATTTTTTGCCTTTTTTCTTGCATTTTAGGGGATTTTTGTTTCTCGGGGCTGCCATAAGACATTATCACAAACTAAGATGGCTTAAAACAATAGAAATGTATTTATTCTCTCACAGTTCTGGAGGCGCAAGTCCAAAATCGAGGTGTCTGCAGGATTGGTGCCTACTAAAGTTTCTGAAGGAGAGCCTGTTCCATGCTTCTCTGCTAGTTTCTGGTGGTTGCTGGAAATCCTTGGTCTTCCTTAGCTGGTAGATAGATCACTCCACGGAGAAGGCAATGGCACCCCACTCTAGTACTTTTGCCTAGAAAATCCCATGGATGGAGGAGCCTGCTAGGCTGCAGTCCATGGGGTCGCTAGAGTCAGACACAACTGAGCGACTTCATTTTCACTTTTCACTTTCATGCATTGGAGAAGGAAATGGAAACCCACTCCAGTGTTCTTGCCTGGAGAATCCCAGGGACAGGGGAGCCTGGTGGGCTGCTGTCTATGGGGTCACACAGAGTCGGACACGACTGAAGCGACTTAGCAGCAGTAGCAGCAGCATATCACTCCAGCCTCTCTCTTCATCTTCACTGGCATTCTCCCCTGTGTGTCTCTGTCTTTGTGTCAATAAATCTAAGTTGTCCTGTTCTTAGGACACTAGCCATAATGAATGTAGGGCCCTCCCTAATCTAGTATGACATCTTAACTTGATTACACCTGTGAAGACCCTACTTCTAAACAACATTGCATTCACAGGCTACAGATAGACATGAATTAGCAAGGGGCACTGTTCAATCTAGTATGGCTGTGTGATGTTTTGTTTGTTTCAAATACCTACATCTAACCTTCCTCCCATCCAGGGGGAAACTATTAACCTAAAACAATGGTTCTCAGGGCTAACCTGGTGGTCCAGTGGTTAAGAAACCACCTTGCAGTGCAAGGGACACCAGTTCAATCCCTGGTCTAGGAGGCTCCCACACTCCAAGGTGCAGCTGAGCCTGTGTGCCACAACTACTGCAGCCCGCTTGCCTACAGCCGATTCTCCAAGAGCAAGAGAAGCTACTGCAATGAGAAGCCCACACACACAACCAAGAGTAGCCCCAGCTCACCACTAGAGAAAGTCCCTGTGCAGTAACAAAGACCCACTACAGCCAAACCATAAAATAAATAAATAAATAAACCTTTAAATTAGAAAACAGAACAATGGTTCTCAAAGCATGGTATCCAGAATTTACCTTGTCTGCGACCATATTAGAAATGCTATTATCCGGCCTCTAGAATCAGAACTCTGAGGTGGGGCCCAGTGATCTGTGCTCTAACAAGTCCTCTGAGAAATTTGGATGCCTTTTCAAGCTTGAGAACCTTTGCTCTCTGAGCAGGGGCATCTGGGTGAATCTTCCCTTCAGGCTGAATCATCCATTTATTTCACAAACACTTAGATGACAGTGTTAGCTACTGGGGATGCCCCCAGGTGCAAATCCCAGTCTCTACACACTGGGAGCTCTCATTCTAATGGTAGATGGATGCACAAGACCAGATATCTGACATGTACTGGGCTGTAGCATGTGTAATGGTCAGCAATCATCTGTGACCACAAAACGGGCAGTTCCACATGGCTCATAGCTAAAAAGCGATGAGTTTCCAGGGTGCCGCAGAAGTCTCTCAAGAGACATGAACACACAGCCTAGGGCTGGAGAAATGACTTGAGGAAGTCCTCACGAACAAAGGAGGGGAGGAATGTGCAGACAGGAAACCGCACACGCAGAATGGAGGCTTCCACAATCTTCCAGGCTGACCCTCCCCACCTGCTGTCTTTGCCACAGGCCACTCCACAGTCATCTGGGTCTCAATAAACAAAGCTGCATCTAGATACCAGGCATCAACACACTGGAACCTCCACTGGGAATGGAGGAAGCAACTGTCAAAGAAGGAAGGTATAGATAAGAGTGGAGAGAAGAGGTTCAGAAACCCTGGGGGATTCTCAGAAACAGGGCCAACCTAACTCATCAGTTTACCATTAGGTCAAATGAGACACCACCAACACACAGGTTCTCAGGGTTCCAAAAGGAAGACCTAAGGGAGGAAGAATGCAGAGTTGAAGCTATAGCTGTAAAACTGCAAAGAAGATGGGAGACAAGGTAGGCCTACCCCTACATGAGGGTCACCTGGTTCGTAAGAGAATGACTACATCTCAGGATTGATACTGCAGGAGATGAGGGTGAGTGGGGAGTGCAGAAATGGAAAGGACCAAAACTGGGTCAAGAAAAGGGAGGCACTGGAGTCTCTGGGCCATGCTCAGAAGTACGGTGCCCACAGACAATAGGCCACCATGGAAGTGAGCATCCCATGTGGACAGGACAGAGGAGCCACCTTAGCTACTGTGTCAGTGTGGGGCCTACAAGTCATCTATTGATCACCCAGGAGAAAGTCACTTGCCTGTGACCTCAGATTTACCTGAGCCCCAAACTTTCCTTGTAGCATACTCCTATTTTTTTAACAAGCTGGCTCACATGTAAACCCCACTGAAGCCAAGAGTAGGTAGGGTAGAAAAGTCCCAGAAGTAAACCTTAGGGAAAGATGGGCAACGGGGAAAGATGTGCTCAGTCACTCAGCCATGTCTGACTGTGGCCCCATGGACTGTAGCCTATCAGGCTCCTCCATCCATGGGATTTTCCAGGCAAGAATACTGGAGTGAGTTGCCATTTCCTACTCTAGGGGATCTTCCTGACCCAAGAATCAAACCCGAGTCTCTTTTGTCTCATTGGTAGGGGGGTTCTTTACCACTCACCACCTGGGAAGCCCAACTCTCCTCCAGACTCTACCCTAAATTCTTGACTTATGTCATGTCATCCTCACAACATCCCTGCTACAAGGGGCCATATACCCCACCTTTAAAGGAGAAAGTCACCCTCAGAGACTGTAGGTAACCCAAGATCACAGAGCTAAAGTGATGACAAATTCAGAGAAGTGGTTCCATCTTGTTCTTGCTAGAAGACTCAAAGAATGAAAAGCTCATTTTTCTCTTTTTCTGAACAACCAACCAAGGGGAAAAAAAATCTAACATAATTTTTGTTTACTTTGGTTTTCTGCTTTTCTGGCTGATTGGTTGGTTTGTTTGGCTTTTAAGAAAGGCTTAAAGAACTTAGTTACCAAAAGGGAAAGGTGGAGAGGGATAAATTCAAAGGTTGGGATTAACACATTCACATTGCTATATTTAAAATAGATAATCAACAAGGACCTACTGTACAGCACATGGAACCCTACTCAATATTTTATAATAACCCCTGTATAGGAAAAGAATCTGAGAAAGAATGAATATATGTATGTATACCTGAATCAGTTTGCTGTACACTGGAAAACCAACACAACATTGTGAATCAACTATAGTCCAATATAAAATTAAAAAATTTTAAATTTTAATTTAAAAAAAAGGCTTAAAGAGATGAGAAAACTGTGCTGAGGGAACCTGTTTTAATAAGGGTAGGAAGACAGACGAGAGGTGACTCAGCCTAAGGGGCTACATGTCTTCCCTGAGACTGAGACGGGAAAGGATCAGTAGTTTGCATGCCCCTGAGGGTGGAGACCTTCAGCCTGGAATGGTGGGGGGTGAGAATGACTGAGAAGTGTGCCCAGGAAAATGTCAGCCCACTTGCCTCCGGAGAGCCCTGCCAAGACCCCAGACCAGTGATGGAGGAACATGGTGGCTACCTTCAAAATGGTGCAGACCACGAGCCAGAATTTCTCAGCCATGGACCCAACACCTCAAACTCGCCCCTGTCTTGCTGAGTTCCCTAATTCCCAGGGTTTCCTATGTTCCCAAGAATGAGAGAAAGCACCCTTAGCACCACACCTCCCCAAAACACATTAACTAAGAATAAGTTTCCTGCCAGCCGTGGCAGGTGGGGGACGAAGCCCGATTTAAATGCTTTAGAAAAATAAAGAAAACGTGTGGCCGCTCACACCCAAGTGTTTCAGAGCAAATCCTCCTGGGTTCCAGCTGGTGAGCAGCCGTATTAAGCATCCAACCTTCCCCATCGTCCCTCAAAAGAATCAGGGGCATACGGAGCCTCTGTCCCCATAAAGAAGCGATCCTTTCCATACTCAAGCCATCACTTCTGGCTCAGGGCTCGGAAGGCACTGCAGCTGGTGAACGTGCAGTAATGAGGTCGAGCGCGCCTGAAAGATGATAACAATAATTTCTATTTCTCCACCACCCTCCATCCCCTCATGAGTTTTGCAGATTTTACAGCCATGACTCACCTCCGCTACTGCGGCGGGGTTGCTCAAGGGAGCGCACGCTCACAGCACGCTAAATCTAGGCAGAACATGAAAAGAAAGAAAGAAAGAAAAACCGCACACCCTGGCTAATTACAAGAGAAACGCTCCCCGTCACGCGCCGTCCAGCTGACTTCATGCCTGGGCGGCAGAAATGCGATAAAACTCCCAAGTTGGTCCTTAGAATTTCAAGAGTCAGATGGTTCAGCCATGATCTCACAGCCGGTGGCCGTGAGCCAGGCTTTGAAATATGACCTAAGAGGGGGCTGGTGACCGAGGGGCCTTTTCTGGCAGGGATCATCCTAAATCAATTTTCCTATGAGGTTGCATCCTTCTCTGGCTGCCCAGCAAGGCCTCCCCACTTGCAGCTGCTGGCATGACCGGGTGGTGGGGGCCACCTAACAGCCCAATGGTTTCACAGAGGGTCCAGATTTCTCTATTCCTATGGTGATGCTCTCTGTACTGGGCACTTGGCCCTCAGCCCGACGCACTCAGGTGGTGCTATTCAACGCCATTCAATCAGCAAACATCTGCTTGGAGGCATGAGAGCGTGGTGCCTGTGAGTTTGGATTAAGAAATACTATGGATTTGTATTCTGCCTCTCTCCAGCTGCATGAATGCAGGCAGGTGATTTCACCTGAGCCTCATTTGTCATTGGAGGAACCTCACATAGCAGATGTGGGCCATTATATAGTGCCTGACAGTAGGGGCGATTATACCCCACCAATAATACTGTTTCCTCTCTAGCAGCGAAGTGCACCAATTCCAGGAGCAGCAGCAGGTTAGGAATGTTCTATGAAAGGTGTGAATATGCATGGCGAGGGCGAGTTCCCCACCAGTCGTGGCATCAGGGGCAATGTCTGAACCCGGCTTTGAAGGACGGGGCCAATGTGGTGACCTTACAGTGGGAGCAGCAGGAAGAGATGCTCAGGGGAAATACAGGGGAAACACAGCATTTGTTCAGGGAGCAGCAGGCTGGCTCTTGGGGTATTGAGATGGGGAAGCAGAGCAGAGTCATGTGGGGGAGCCTCCAAATTCCAATATAAGGGGTAGGAACTCCTCTTCTTTTAGGTCTCAAAGTGTGATTCATGGGCTGTTGTAAGCAGAAGCAGGGGTGGGAGATGCCCATGAGGAAGTTACACCAGCCACCAGAAATTTGAAAGGAGGATCCGGGGCTGGAAGCAGGGACAGGGCAAAGGAAATGAAATGATGAGGGTTGGAGAAAATGAACCACAGGATGTGGGAGATTCACATTCTAAGTAGAGGAGCAGGATGAGAGAAAGAAAACAAACCAAGACGAAACTGGGATTTCAAGCCTAAGGAAGGAGCGACAGAAGACCAGCTGGAGCATATCAGTTTAAGGACAAAAAAGATGCACTCTGAGTCTGGGGCAGTGGGAAGGCTAGGGGAGACCCCTTCTCCTGCCTCTTTCCTCTCCCATCCCTAAAAACCTATTCTCAGGACCTCAATCAAACACAAAAGCAATGGCCAAGACTACCTTGAAGCCATCCAGGTTGCAAGAACCTTGGGTCCTGAGTTCTTTCTGGCTCCTCTTGAGGCTGGTCCCACCAGTGATGCTGAATGAGGACTTGACCCATCACCCAACACCTTCCCTAGAGGGAGCATTTCATATAGATGGTCTCATTCCACCCTCCATAACACTATGAAGTGGGCACACTCACCTCCCCTGTCTCACACAGAAGGAACTGAGTCTGTGAGCATCCAGACGTGTAGGTCCCACACCAGCAAGCAGCTTGAGGCTCCAATGCAGGCCCTTGGAGGCCACATCTGCCCCACTGCACACAGATCACACAGAGGAGAAAACCCAAGGGTGAGAAGATTGAAACCCAAGTCTGTCCAAAGGCCAAAAGCTCAAGTACAATCATTGTCCTGAAATGAACATGGTGGTGGTGGCTCCTTATAGTGAGTGAGACACTGGGTCCAGCATCTTGGAGGAAGCAAAGTGTCAGTTGAGACCTCCTCCCTCAAACACCTGCAGCTTCATGAAGCAGACAAGACTCCCAGCCAAAACAAACATGCTAGCAGAATGAGTAAATGAGCCTCTCCTTGTGTTTACTTCACGGCACTTACCTCTAACTGAATTTACCCTTCTTAGCTAACTGTGTGTTTACTGAGTGTCTTCCTGCATTGGCAATGACCAAGAGCAGCTGTTTCTGGTGACTCCCCAGTGTCTAGAAAAGTGCCTGAAACCTAGCTGGCACTTTGTAAATATTAATATTTGTTAAATGAACACCAAGCATGTGGCCAGGCAGGAAAGTGGAAGTGAAGCTGAGAGGAGCAAAAGATGGTCTTAAGACTTCACTGATGCTGGGAAAGATTGAAGGCCGGATGAGAAGCAGGCGACAGAGGATGAGATGCTTGGATGGTATTGTCGACTCAGTGGACATGAGTTTGAGCAAAATCTGGGAGATCGTGGAGGATGGAGGAACCTGGTGTGCTGCTGTCAATGTGGTTGCGAACAATCAGACACAACTGAGTGAACAACAGAGACTTCACAGTAAGGAAGAGTAAGAAGGATTTGAAGTTCAGGATGTAAGCGAGAAGAGAGAAAGATGTAGGTAAATATAGATATTGAGGAGGAGAGCATCATTACTCTTCACCTTTCCCCTTCTCATCCTAGCACACCTGCCCCTGTCCCTTCTCACCAACCCCAGATCCATTCCCTCCTTTATCTCCAAAACCGATGAAACAGCTAACACCAAAAAAGATGTCCTTTCCATCATAGGGGATTGGAATACAAAAGTAGGAAATCAAGAGATACCTGGAAAAGATTGAAGGAAAAAGGAGACAGGAGCAGCACAGGATGAGATGGTTGCATGGCATCACCGACTCAGTGGACATCAGGTCAGCTAAGTCGTGTCTGACTCTTTGTGACCCCATGGACTGCAGCATGCAAGGCCTCCCTGTCCATCGCAACTCCCAGAGTTTTACTCAAACTCATGTCCATTGAGTCAGTGATGCCATCCAACCATCTCATCTTCTGTCATCCACTTCTCCTCCTGCCTTCAATCTTTCCCAGCATGAGGGTCAGCATGAGTCAGTTCTTCTCATCAGGTGGCCAAAGTATTGGAGTTTCAGCTTCAACATGAGTACTTCTGATGAATATTCAGGACTGCTTTCCTTTAGGATGGATTGGTTGGATCTCCTTGCAGTCCAAGGGACTTTCAAGAGTCTTCTCCAATACCACAGTTCAAAAGCACCAATTCTTCAGTGCTCAGCTTTCTTTATAGTCCAACTCTCACATCCATACATGACCACTGGAAAAACCATACCTTTGACTAACAGACCTTTGTTGGCAAAGTAATGTCTCTGCCTTTTAATGTGCTGTCTAGGTTAGTCATAACTTTCCTTCCAAGGAGTAAGCATCTTTTAATTTCATGGCTGCAATCACCATCTGCAGTGATTTTGGAGCCCCCAAAATTAAATTCTGTCACTGTTTCCACTGTTTCCCCATCTATTTGCCATGAAGTGATGGGACCATATGCCATGATCTTAGTTTTCTGAATGTTGAGCTTTAAGCCAACTTTTTTGCTCTCCTCTTTCACTTTCATCAAGAAGCTCTTTAGTCCTTCTTCACTTTCTGTCATAAGGGTGGTGTCATCTGCATATCTGATGTTATTGATATTTCTCCTGGAAATCTTGATTCCAACTTGTGCTTCATCCAGCCCAGCATTTCTCATGGTGTACTCTGCATGTAAGTTAAATAAGCAGGGTGACAATATACAGCCTTGATGTACTCCTTTGCCTATTTGGAACCAGTCTGTTGTTTCATGTCCAGTTCTAACTATTGTTTCCTTATCTGCGTACAGGTTTCTCAAGAGGCAGGTCAGGTGGTCTGGTATTCCCATCTCTTTCAGAATTTTCACAGTTTATTGTGACCCACACAGTCAAAGGCTTTGGCATAGTCAATAAGTCAGAAATAGATGTTTTTCTGGAACTCTAGTCCTTTTTTAATAGTCTAACAGATGTTGCCAATTTGATCTCTGTTTCCTCTGCCTTTTCTAAAACCAGATTGAACATCTGGAAGTTCATGGTACCGTTGAAGCCTGGCTTGGAGAATTTTGAGTATTACTTTACTAGCATGTCTGACAAAATGTGGTCCACTGGAGAAGGGAATGGCAAACCACTTCAGTATTCTTGCCTTGAGAACCCCATGAACAGTATGAAAAGGCAAAAAGATAGGACACTGAAAGATGAAATCCCCAGGTCAGTAGGTGCCCAATATGCTACTGGAGATCAGTGGAGAAATAATTCCAGAAAGAATGAAGGGATGGAGCAAAAGCAAAAACAACACCCAGTTGTGGATGTGACTGGTAATAGAAGCAAGGTCCGACGCTGTAAAGAGCAATATTGCATAGGAACCTGGAATGTTAGGTCCATGAATCAAGGCAAATTGGAAGTGGTCAAACAGAAGATATCAAGAGTGAACGTCAACATTCTAGGAATCAGAGAACGAAAATGGACTGGAATGGGTGAATTTAACTCAGATGACCATTATATCTACTACTGTGGGCAGGAATCCCTTGGAAGAATTGGAATAGCCATCATAGTCAACAAGAGTCCAAAATGCAGTACTTGGATGCAATCTCAAAAACGACAGAATGATCTCTGTTTCCAAGGCAAACCATTCAGTATCACGATAATCCAAGTCTGTGTCCCGACCAGTAACACTGAAGAAGCTGAAGTTGAACGGTTCTATGAAGACCTACAAGACCTTTTAGAATTAACACTCCAAAAAGATGTCCTTTTCATTATAGGAGACTGGAATGCAAAAGTAGGAAGTCAATCCACCAGAAAATTACTAGAGCTAATCAGTGAATATAGTAAAGTTGCAGAATATAAAATTAACACTCAGAAATCTCTTGCATTCCTATACACTCACAATGAAAAAACAGAAATTAAGGAAACAATTGCATTGACCATTGCAACGAAAAGAATAAAATACTTAGGAATATATCTACCTAAAGAAACAAAAGACCTATATATAGAAAACTATAAAACACTGGTGAAAGAAATCAAAGATGACACTAGTACATGGAGAAATATACCATGTTCATGGATTGGAAGAATAGAGTGAAAATGAGTATACTACCCAAAGCAATCTATAGATTCAACGCAATCCCTATCAAGCTACCAATGGTATTTTTCACAGAGCTAGGACAAATAATTTCACAATCTATATGGAAATACTAAAAACCTTGAATAGCCAAAGCAGTCTTGAGAAAGAACAATGGAACTGGAGGAATCAACCTGCCTGACTTCAGGCTCTACTACAAAGCCACAGTCATCAAGACAGTATGGTACTGGCACAAAGACAGAAATATAGATCAATGGAACAAAGTAGAAACCCCAGAGATAAATCCACGTACCTATGGACACCTTTATTTTTGACAAAGGAGGCAAGAATATACAATGGAGAAAGACAATCTCTTTAACAAGTGATGCTGGGAAAACTGGTCAACCACCTGTAAAAGAATGAAACTAGAACGCTTTCTAACACCATACACAAAAATAAACTCAAAATGGATTAAAGATCTAAATGTAAGACCAGAAA
>NW_011494899.1:3994186-4011247 GCF_000754665.1 Bison bison bison
ACAAGTAACTCCTGCAGCTCAATTCCAGAAAAATAAACGACCCAATCAAAAAATGGGCCAAAGAACTAAACAGACATTTCTCCAAAGAAGACATATAGATGGCTAACAAACACATGAAAAGATGCTCAACATCACTCATTATCAGAGAAATGCAAATCAAAACCACAATGAGGTACCATTTCACGCCAGTCAGAATGGCTGCGATCCAAAAGTCTACAAGCAATAAATGCTGGAGAGGGTGTGGAGAAAAGGGAACCCTCTTACACTGTTGGTGGGAATGAAAACTAGTACAGCCACTGTGGAGAACAGTGTGGAGATTCCTTTAAAAACTGGAAATAGAACTGCCATACGATCCAACAATCCCACTGCTGGGCACACGCACTGAGGAAACCAGAATCTAAAGAGACACGTGTACCCCAGTGTTCATTGCAGCACTGTTTATAATAGCCAGGACATGGAAGCCACCTAGATGTCCATCAGCAGATGAATGGATAAGAAAGCTGTGGTACACATACTCAATGGAGTATTACTCAGCCATTAAAAACAATACATTTGAATCAGTTCTAATGAGATGGATGAAACTGGAGCCTATTATACAGAGTGAAGTAAGCCAGAAAGAAAAACATCAATACATAATATGTATGATAACGCATATATATGGAATTTAGAAAGATGGTAACAATAACCCTTGAGAAACCTATATGCAGGTCAGGAAGCAACAGTTAGAACTGGACATGGAACAACAGACTGGTTCCAAATAGGAAAAGGAGTACATCAAGGCTGTATATTGTCATCCTACTTATTTAACTTACATTCAAAGTACATTATGAGAAATGCTCGGCTGGATGAAGCACAATCTGGAATCAAGATTCCCGGGAGAAATATCAATAACCTCAGAAATGCAGATGACACCACCCTTAAGGCAGAAAGTGAAGAGGAACTAAAAGGCCTCTTGATGAAAAGTGAAAGAGGAGAGCAAAAAAGTTGGCTTAAAGCTCAACATTCCAAAAATTAAGATCATGGCATATGGTCCCATCACTTCATGGCAGATAGATGGGAAAACAGTGGAAATAGTGGCTGGCTTTATTTTTCTGGGCTCCAAAATCACTGCAGATGATGATTGCAGCCATGAAATTAAAAGACGCTTACTCCTTGGAAGGAAAGTTATGACCAACCTAGACAGCATATTAAAAAGCAGAGACATTACTTTGCCAACAAAGGTCTGTCTAGTCAAGGCTATGGTTTTTCCAGTGGTCATGTATGGATGTGAAAGTTAGACTGTGAAGAGGGCTGAGCGCCAAAGAATTGATGCTTTTGAACTGTGGTGTTGGAGAAGACTCTTGAGAGTCCCTTAGACTGCAAGGAGATCCAACCAGTACATTCTAAAGGAGATCAGTCCTGGGTGTTCATTGGAAGGACTGATGCTAAAGCTGAAACTCCAGTACTTTGGCCACCTCATGCGAAGAGTTGACTCATTGGGAAAGACTCTGATCCTGGGAGGGATTGAGGGCAGGACAAGAAGGGGATGACAGAGGATGAAGATGGCTGGATGGCATCACCGACTCAATGGACATGAGTTTGAGTGAACTCCGGGAGTTGGTGATGGACAGGGAGGCCTGAGGTGCTGCAGTTCATGGGGTTGCAAAGAGTTGGACACAACTGAGTGACTGAACTGAACTGAGCTGAACGATAACCCTGTATGCGAGACAGCAAAAGAGACATAGATGTACAGAAGTCTTTTGGAGTCTGTGGGAGAGGGCAAGAGTGGGATGATTTGGGAGAATGGCATTGAAACATGTATATTATCATATGTGAAACGAATTGCCAGTCCAGGTTTGATGCATCATACAGGATGCTTGGGGCTGGTACACTGGGATGACCCAGAGGGAGAGTATGGGGAGGGAGGTGAGAGGGGGGTTCAGGATGGAGAACACATGTACACCTGTGGCAGATTCATGTCAATGTATGGCAAAACCAATACAATATTGTAAAGTAATTAGTCTCCAATTAAATAAATAAACATATTTTTAAAAAGTAGAAAGTCAAGAAACACCTGGAGTAACAGGGAAATTTGGCCTTGGAGTACAGAATGAAGCAGGGCAAAGGCTAATAGGGTTTTGGCAAGAGAACACACTGGTCATAGCAAACACCCTCATCCAACAATACAAGAGAAGACTCTACACATGGATATCACCAGATGGCCAACACTGAAATCAGATTGATTATATTCTTTGCAGCCAAAGATGAAGAAGCTCTATACAGTCAGAAAAAACAAGACCGGGAGCTGACTGTGGCTCAGATCATGAACTCCTCATTGCCAAATTCAGACTTAAATTGAAGAAAGTAGGGAAAACCACTTGACCATTCAGATATGACCTAAATCAAATCCCTTAGGATTATACAGTGGAAGTGAGAAATAGCTTCAAGGGATTAGATCTGATAGAGTGACTGATGACTATGGATGGAGGTTTGGAACACTGTACAGGAGACAGGGATCAAGACCATCCCCAAGAAAAAGAAATGCAAAAAAGCAAAATGGCTGTCTGAGGAGGCCTTACAAATAGATGTGACAAGGAGAGAGGTGAAAAGCAAAGGAGAAAAGGAAAGATATATCCATTTGAATGCAGAGTTCCAAAGAATAGCATGCAGAGATAAGAAAGCCTTCCTCAGTGATCAGTGCAAGCCTTTCCTCAGTGTTTACAGGAAAACAATAGAATGGGAAAGACCAGAGGTCTCTTCAAGAAAATTAGAGATAGCAAGGGAACATTTCCCTTGCAAAGATGGGCTCAATAAAGGACAGAAATGGTATGGACCTAACAGAAGCAGAAGATATTAAGAAGAGGTGGCAAGAATACACAGAAGAACTGTACAAAAAAGATCTTCATGACCCAGATAATTAGGCTGGTGTGATCACTCACCCAGAGCCAGACATCCTGGAATGTGAAGTCAAGTGGGCCTTAGGAAGCATCACTATGAACAAAGCTAGACGAGGTGATGGGATTCCAGTTGAGCTATTTCAAATCCTGAAAGATGATGCTGTGAAAGTGCTGCACTCAATATGCCAGCAAACTTGGAAAACTCAGCAGTGGCCACAGGACTGGAAAAGGTCAGTTTTCATTCCAATCCTGAAGAAAGGGAATGCCAAAGAATGCTCAAACTACGCACAATTGCACTTACCTCACACGCTAATAAAGTAATGCTCAGAATTCTGCAAGCCAGTCTTCAGCAATATGTAAACTGTCAACTTCCAGATGTTCAAGCTTGTTTTAGGAAAGGCAGAGGAACCAGAGTTCAAATTGCCAACATCCTCTGGATCATCGGAAAAGCAAGAGAGGTCCAGAAAAACATCTATTTCTGACTTATTGACTATGCCAAAGCCTTTGACTGTGTGGGTCACAATAAACTGGAAAATTCTGAAAGAGATGGGCATACCAGACCACCTGACCTGCCTGTTGAGAAATCTGTATGCAGATAAGGAAACAATAGTTAGAACTGGACATGGAACAACAGACTGGTTCCAAATAGGCAAAGGAGTACATCAAGGCTGTGTATTGTCACCCTGCTTACTTAACATATATGCAGAGTACATCATGAGAAACGCTGGGCTGGATGAAGCACAAGCTGGAATCAAGATTGCCAGGAGAAATATCAATAACCTCAGATATGCAAATGACACCACCCTTATGGCAGAAAATGAAGAAGAACTAAAGGGCCTCTTGATGAAAGTGAAAGAGGAGAGTGAAAAAGTTGGCTTAAAGCTCAACATTCCGAAAACTAAAATCATGGTATATGATCCCATCACTTCATGGGAAATAGATGGGGAAACAGTGGAAATAGTGCCTGACATTATTTTTCTGGGCTCCAAAATCACTGCAGATGATGATTGCAGCCATGAAATTAAAAGACACTTACTCCTTGGAAGGAAAGTCATGACCAACCTAGATAGCATATTAAAAAGCAGAGACATTACTTTGTCAACAAAGGTCCATCTAGTCAAGGCTATGTATGGTTTTTCCAGTGGTCATGTATGGATGTGAGAGTTGGACTATAAAGAAAGCAGAGTACCTAAGAATTGATGCTTTTGAACTGTGGTGTTGGAGAAGACTCTTGAGAGTCCCTTGGACAGAAAGGAGATCCAACCAGTCCATCCTAAAGGAGATCAGTCCTGGGTGTTCACTGGAAGGACTGATGTTGAAGCTGAAACTCCAGTACTTTGGCCACCTGGTGTGAAGAGCTGACTCATTTGAAGAGACCCTGATGCTGGGAAAGATTGAGGGCAGGATGAGAAGGGGACGACAGAGGATGAGATCGTTGGATGGCATCACTGACTCCATGGACATGAGTTTGGGAGTTGGTAATGGACAAGGAGGCCTGGCATGCTGCAGTCTATGGGTCACAAAGAGTCAGACATGACTGAGCAACTGAACTTAACTGAACTTACTAGCGTGTGAGATGAGTACAATTGTGCGGTAGTTTGAGCATTCTTTGGCATTGCCTTTCTTTGGGATTGGAATGAAAACTGACCTTTTCCAGTCCTGTGGCCACTGCTGAGTTTTCCAAGTTTGCTGGCATATTGAGTGCAGCACTTTCACAGCATCATCTTTCAGGATTTGAAATAGCTCAACTGGAATCCCATCACCTCGTCTAGCTTTGTTCATAGTGATGCTTCCTAAGGCCCACTTGACTTCACATTCCAGGATGTCTGGCTCTGGGTGAGTGATCACATCATCCTGATTATCTGGGTCATGAAGATCTTTTTTGTACAGTTCTTCTGTGTATTCTTGCCACCTCTTCTTAATATCTTCTGCTTCTGTTAGGTCCATACCATTTCTGTCCTTTATTGAGCCCATCTTTGCAAGGGAAATGTTCCCTTGCTATCTCTAATTTTCTTGAAGAGACCTCTGGTCTTTCCCATTCTATTGTTTTCCTGTAAACACTGAGGAAAGGCTTGCACTGATCACTGAGGAAGGCTTTCTTATCTCTGCATGCTATTCTTTGGAACTCTGCATTCAAATGGATATATCTTTCCTTTTCTCCTTTGCTTTTCACCTCTCTCCTTGTCACATCTATTTGTAAGGCCTCCTCAGACAGTCATTTTGCTTTTTTGCATTTCTTTTTCTTGGGGATGGTCTTGATCCCTGTCTCCTGTACAGTGTTCCAAACCTCCATCCATAGTCATCAGTCACTCTATCAGATCTAATCCCTTGAAGCTATTTCTCACTTCCACTGTATAATCCTAAGGGATTTGATTTAGGTCATATCTGAATGGTCAAGTGGTTTTCCCTACTTTCTTCAATTTAAGTCTGAATTTGGCAATGAGGAGTTCATGATCTGAGCCACAGTCAGCTCCCGGTCTTGTTTTTTCTGACTGTATAGAGCTTCTTCATCTTTGGCTGCAAAGAATATAATCAATCTGATTTCAGTGTTGGCCATCTGGTGATGTCCATGTTGTTGGACGAGGGTGTTTGCTCTGACCAGTGTGTTCCCTTGTCAAAACTCTTTTAGCTTTTGCCCTGCTTCATTCTGTACTCCAAGGCCAAATTTGCCTGTTATTCAATGGACATGAATTTGAGCATACTCCGGGAGATAGTGGAGGACAGAGGAACCTGGTGTGCTGCAGTCCATGGGGTCACAAAGAGTCGGACATGACTTAGGGACTGAGCAACAATGAAAGACCACTGCGCTCCATCTCTCAGCAGCCGGTTAGGAACCTGAAGCCCAACCACCCTCAGAGAGAGCCATCTCTTTCTCTTGGATACTCTGCATCCTATTTGGGAAACTTTCTCTCTTGATCCTGTCAGTGGGGACAATGTCGGCCCTGCCGCTCCCTCCACTGTCACTTGATTTAAGCCTGAATCAAGCCATCTAGACTGGTTCTGCTCTGGCACCGGAATAAGAATATGCAATGTGGTCTCCCCACTTCTCCCTGTGAGTATGACCATCCCTCTCCCCAACATGGTAAGACCCCGATTCAGGTGTGGGTCCTGATGGGGTAAATCCTTTTGCTGACTTGGCATGCTTATCTGTTTTACATCTGGTTCTTTGGAAGCAGAGCCTGAGACAAGGATTTGGGCACATGTGTCTTACTAAGGAAGTGAGCAAAGCCAGGATAGGGTCTCAGCTTGGATCTGTCTGAAGCCTGATGCCCACAGGGAGCTCTGGAGCATGAACTGTATGTCAGAGTTGATCCCCCTTTGAAACAGGGGCTCATCTCATATAACCCCTATTGGTTACTCATTGGATGCAGGTTGAAGAAGACAAATGGGGGAGCTTGCATTCTCCCAAGTAAAGAGGCTCCAAGGATGGAGGCAAACCTCTAGAGAAGGGGCAGTTGTGAAGTTTTAGCAGGCAGCGCACAGAGCAGCTGGGATCTGGGGGCACCAGACTGGTAACAGGGATGGGGTGGGAATATGAACAGCAACCCCTCAAGACTCCTTGGTGCCACTTTTTAAAAATATAATTGAAGTATAGTTGATTTACAATGTTGTTTTAATTTCTTCGTGTTTCAATATAAATATATTTTCTTTTTCATGTTCTTTTCCATTATAGTTTGTCAGAGGATATTGAATGTAGTCCCCATGCTATAGAGTAAAACCTTGTTGTTTATCCAACCTATTTACAGTAGTTTGCCTCTACTAATCCCAAACTCTTTCTTTCCCACCCTCTTCCCCGACCCTTGGCCACCACAAGTCTGTTCTCTATGTCTGTGAGTCTGTTCTTGTTTTGTAAATATGTTGATTTGTGTCATATTTTAGATTCCATACTTGGTGCCACTTAAGAAAAAGAAGTCTTCATAAGATGGAGCCTGGGTCTACTCAAGTTTGTAACTAGGTTTGGAGTCAGGGTCTTAACAAATAATTCAGGGTTGCTTTGCCTTGTTCTGTTCTGTTCCCATTTCTTTCCATTGAAACCTATCCTGGAAGGGGTTGGTACAGGTGAGCCTTAGTCTCATGCCCACCTGTGGAAGCACTCAATGGCGATGTCATTTCTCTGGGAGAGTACCTTAAGGGAGACAAAAGAACAAGATCTGGGACTTCCCTGTTGGTCCAGTGGTTAAGACTTCGTTCTTCCAATGCAGCAGGCACAGGTTCAATCCCTGGTCAGGGAACTAAGATCCCACATGCCCTGTGGTGTGGCAAAAAAACAGAAATAGAACAATACCTCCTGTCCACTCCATAAAATCAGTGTTCATAAGACCTGAACAGAAGCCGTGCTCAGTCCACAGGAATTCCTAAGGAAACCCTCTCCAGAGCAGTCTCTCTGCACAGAGGCATGTGGAGACTTGCCTACTATACAAAAAAGTGCCAAAATTTTTTTCATTTGGGGAGGTTGATTTTTAAGTGGAAAATTCTTAACCTTTCAGCTAAATGACATAAATTGATTGCAAATGCCCCATTCAGAAAAGAAAGCAAAGAAAATCTGTGGAAAACTAAGTACATATTTCTACCCCCAATATTCTGCTCCAGCCACCCTGTCAGGTCACATTGGACCAAATAAGGAGAAAATGACACACAATCTCTTTGAAGAGAAAGCTGAGAAGGCGATGGGGGGCTGGGAGAAACAGCTGAGGTGGAGGGAGAAAACTGGGGGAGATTGGAAGTGACAGAAGTTTCCAAAGAAAGAGATTAAGATCACAGAAGTCCACACCAGGGTTGGTGTGACAGAGAAAGAGGGGACAGGAGGAGGTGGCAAAGCTGATAAGCTGGAAACAGAGCTCTGGGCCAGGAGAAAGGGCCCCTCCTGGAGGAAGGACCCCCTGATAAAGGGAACCCTACTGCCCCAACAATGATGATGAATAAATGGCAAGATATGAAGAGCAAGTCAGGGAAAATGAAGCACTGGGGACTCTGTTTTGTGTTTCATACCCAGGGTGGAAGGTATATCTGGAACCATGGTGACCAGATGTATGAGAGACTGTGAAATCCCCACCAAGATAGGGGAAGTTGAATGTCAGCCTCGCTTGGCCACGCTTTTCCCTAATCTGTGAGTCAGATTTCTAGAGAGCGCAGAGATACGTTTATCCCACCCCTGAAAGGGTGGGGCTTTGTCCCCTTGGCCATCTGGAAGGCCAATCTGCAGATCCCCTGGCAATCTAGAACAAAATCAGAGACCACCCCATGGGGATGGAGGTGGCCAAGTGGACAAGCCAAGAACACCAAGCTGATGTTGGCTCCTGGGCCAGCAGGGCCAGTTCCAGAGCCCACTTGCTAGGCACTTGGCCTAGCCTGGCAGGAGATCAAGCAAGCCGTCCCCTGGGCCAGCCCCTGAGTTGGGAGAAAGATCTACAATGCCCCACGGACTCCCCCATCAATACCATACTTCTCAACCTATGATTCTCAAATGTCGCCTTCTTCACTCAACCATTCACTTTATTCATTCAACAAATAGAGCTGAACCTAGTCCACATTTCAGGCTCCAGAACCAGGGAAAGCCAGGTATGCCCTGAAGTCTCCCTGCATCCTAGCTGTGTGTCCCAGGTCAGTTGTGCAACCCTCTCAGCCTATTTTCTCAATTGCCCTTCTTCCTCACTGAAAGCTATTTCTTCCACATGGGGGAGGTCCCACTTCATTCCTATTTCTCTCTGTTTCACTGGCTCTCAGGGGAGAATGAATTTTTTTTTTTTTTAATTGGGGTATAGTTGCTTTACAACGTGGTGTTAGTTTCTGCTGCACACAGAAGTGAATCAGCTCTAAGTATACAGATATCCTCTCCCTCTAGGACCTCCCTCCCACCCCCTACATTCCAGGCCTCTAGGTCATCATAGAGCACCAAGCTGAGCTCCCTGTGCTATATGGCAGCTTCCTATCAGCTGTCTGTTTCACACATGGTAGTATATATATGTCAATCCCAATCTCCCAATTCTTCCCCCCTTCCCCACCATTTCCACACGTCTATTTCCTACATCTGGGTCTCTATTTCAGCTCTACAAATATGTACATCTTGACTACTTTTCTAGATCCCACATACATGAGTTAATAAACAATATTTGTTTTTCTCTTCTGACATAATTTTACTCTGTGTGACAGACTCTAGGTCCATCCACATCTCTACAAATGACCCAATTTCATCCCTTTTTATGGCTGAGTAAAATTCCATTGTATGTATGAGCCACATTTTCTTTACCCATCGCTCTGTCAATGAACATTTAGGTTGTTTCCATGTCCTCACACTGAACAGAATGGCCATCATCAAAAAATCTACAAACAGTAAGAGAGGGTGTGGAGAAAAGGAACCCTCTTGCATTGTTAGTGAGAATGTAGATTAATACAGCCACTATGGAGAACAGTATGGAAGTTCCTTAAAACACTAAAAGTAGAACTACCATATGGCCCAGCAAAGAGTGATATTTTTATCCTAAGTTTGAAGAGAGGAGTTAGGAATGTACAGCCCATCCCTTTCTTTACATTTTCTCCTGGGAGAGAGCCTGTCTGCCAGAGCATGCTCTGGTACAAAAGGGCATGCTCTGCCCTTTGTATGGTGTTTCCAAGGGCCTGTCCAGAGCTGCTCTGCCTGAGGGAGTTAAGTCTTTTTAGGTTGGGGACTCAGTAGCAAGAAATCTACCCGTCCCTAGAACACACAGGTATAAGCTTACATTTCCCACTTCATCAGTAACAAAAATGGTGCTGTATTTCAATCTCCAGCGGCCAAGACTTTTGTTTTAGTCCTCAACCAGTTCATAACTCTGGTGAAAAAGAAAGGTGCTATTTATGGGGTGAACCTCAAATCCCAACAATTAGAAATAATTATTTGCACACGCATAACTGAGATTCAACCGCATCAGTTCAATGAAACAGTTCAAAGGGAACAATGAATTCAAATCCTCAGACTATTTTTTCCCCTTGAATCCCACGGGCATCCCCATCAACATTCCAGACATTTGATGACCCTGTGATTTCTAACAGAAATTTACAGTTTCATTATATGAAAGACGAAAATAAGGCTCCTTGCCCATTTACTCTTTTTAACCCGGTTCCGTCCTGGAGCCAAGATTCGCAGTTTTCATGACCACCACTTACTTTTTGTTTAGATCGTCCTTCCCTGCTGAATTCCAGATCCTTATCCAGGACCTGTGCAGGAGAGGACTTCTTTCATGTGGTTTTTCTTTATGAGCGTCTAGGGCTGAGCTACCTTCGGTAACTAAGAGCATCTTTGGCTCCCTGGTGACCACAAGGGTTTCATTTGTGGAGGCTGACTCTTGTTTGGAAATGGTGATTACACAAAGCAGAGAGATGCTGAGATTAGGCTAGATGGAGCATTCCAGCTCAATAAATCAATCCCTTTTTAATTGTGTCCTTGTCAGTCAACATTCTTCTAGAGACTGGAGGTCGAGGAGCTTGTTTAGCTGAGCGATTCCTCACCGCCCTTTGTGTGCTAACCTGACTGTCAATCACATTAAGCCAGAGGGAGCAGAGGCCGTGCAGGGGCTACTGGGCCTGTCACAGTCACTAGAAAAAATTCAAATAGATCATCCACACGCTTGGCTCTGATTTGGAGCTTCTGAGCAATTTAAACCTGAATTGTCATCTCTGGGGGGTAGACAACCTTGTTCTGACCCCATTTGGCAAAACCAACCAGCTCCCTTTGCGTATTTCTAATGTCTTTACCTTAAAGATTATTAAATTATCAGCTACATTTTCCAAGTAGCTTCCAAAAGCTGTTAGACAATATAGCTCCTATTCGGCGTCTAAGTGTATCTTTCCTCACAGGCGTTTCTGCCTCTTACTCTATCAGCCGCACGCCAACAGTTTACATCCACCTGCAAAGTGAATAAAACCTTAGCCGTATGATGATTTGCTATCTTACAAAAGCTGAACATTTCAGGATATTGAACAGTGTTTGGATCTTTGTCTTGTTTTACTTCTCAAATTTTAATATGAATGAGAGTTACTTCAAAGGCTTAGGAAAATGTAGATTCTTTTTTTCTTTGTCTCCATCACTTTATTGGGCTATAATTTACATACCAAAAAGCAGTCTTCTTAAGTGTACGGTTTGACTTTAGACAAACCTATTATCCACCACATAAAACAGGGAAAATGTAGGTTCTAATTCAGTAGGTTGGAGTAGTGTTAAGATTAGAGTTAGGAGCTGACATTGTGTATTTTGAAGGAGCTCCCAGTTGATCCCATGGCTTTTGGGCCATGGACCAGACGTTGAGTAATAAGGATCTAGACTTATACTTTCATCTGGATCACATTCTAAAATCCTTGACATGATCTCCTTTATCTAAGATTTGCAGTCTGGCAGACCTGGACAGGTTATTTAAACCCAGTGAGTCCCCTTTCCTCACTGGTATCTCAGGAGACAGAGCATGAAGCTACTTTGAACAGCCTAGCAAAGATGATGCATTTAATAAACAGTACTGTTTATCAGCATCTACATCAAGGTGGGGCAAACCACAGCCACAGCCAAATCTGTCCTGCCACCTGCTTTTAGAAATAGCTTGATCAAAACACAGCCATGCTCATTTATTTCTACATAGTCTATGGCCACTTTTGTGCTACAATAGAGAGTTGAGAAGTTAGAACTTAAAACCCAACATAGTTTGTGTTTAAAATGCAAAACCCAAGATAGCTGCTATGGGGCCCTCACAGAAAAGGTCAGTCAACCTCTGATCTATATCACTTATTCAACAATAAAAACATACCAAGCACCTATTCTGTACCAGGAGGTAGGCAGGATAAAGAAAAGTTTTTTCTCCTGAAAGTTCTCAATACCTAAGAAATATTTAATGAATCCCTGTGACATCCCAGACAAACATTCCCCTTCAGTCCCTCATCTTCAAAATGGAGATTATAACAGCATCAACTTCAGACTATTTGCCTTGTGGACCTACTGAGTTAATGCACGTTAAAGTCTTAGAACAGGCTTCCCTGGTGGCTCAGGCGTGAAAATCTGCCTGTTAGTGCAGATTCCATCCCCGGGTTTGGAAGATACCCTGGAGGAGGAAATGGCAACTCACTCCAGTATTCTTGCCTGGGAAATCTCACGGACAGAGGAGACGGGCGGGCTACAGTCCATGTGGTCACAAAAAAGTCAGACACGACTTGGCGACTAAACAACAAACAAGAAAGTCTCAAAACACTGCCTACAACATATTAAAGGTTTATAAATTTTTGTCATTATTATCTTTACCCTTGTAGGTATTTTCATTTAAATTTCACACCCAAGAGAGAGGATTGCCATTGCTATTTTATAGATGTAGGAAGTGTGAGCAGTCAGGATCCTTGGTCTTAAATGTTTAAAGCCTCCAATGCAGTTGACACAATGTCCTCCCCATCATCCTATTCCCAGGCCTCTCTCTCCTACAGTCTGGCCCAGGACAGCCCTCGTTTAGATACAATAATGATGATAAAAATATTACCAATAGCTAACACATACTGAGAGCACTTTACAGGCACCACTTCAAGTGCATGATGACAATCAAGCACAACTAGTGTGACACAGGCCACTTCTGTTTTCCCCACACGCAGAAACAGTGAAAGAGGCCTTGAAAGGCTTTGTCTCCCAGCTAATAAGTGATAGAGTCAGGATTTGACCCCATTTTTCTCTGACTCCAGGAGCCAAAAATAACTCCACTGCAAGCATCAAATAATTAGTGGGCAAGCCATAAATATCTGAAGTATCCTTGTAAACGGAACATAGCATTCCAATGCCGAGCAACAAGCATCACACCTCTCAAATCAGCAAAAACCTTCCGGCGCCTTTATTTTGCTGGTAACAGATGAGTCAGTCACACAACTGTATTGATCTCTGCTCCCAAGATAATAAACCAGAAAGCAAAGGCAGAGGATGGCCAAGCTATTCAATAGGCCATGTGGCCTGAGGTGAGAAGCGGCTGAGGATTTGGATTTCAGTCCTGGTTGATAAACATGCCTTTACCTAAGGCCTTAGCCCTGGGCCTGGGTCTTGTGAACATGCGATTCATGGCAGCTATGTATGTTACATGTAAGACTATATAATATAGAGCTTTGAAATCAAGGAGAAAAAAGGATTGAAATCTGAGCTCCAGTCATTTCCAGCGGTGGTTTCTCAGGCAGGTGCTCATCTTGAGACCTCGGTTCCTCTTCTGTACTATGGGTCCACGGCAGAGCCAGCCCTGGAGGGTCACTGTGAGGATGGAAAGAATGTCCCGTGTAACTGGAATGCTTCCACCCAGTAAACCTACAATGGGTGCTTGCTCAGCTGTGTCCAACTCTTTGCAACTCTGTGGACATCGCCCACCAGGCTCCTCTGTCCATGTGATTTCCCAGGCAAGAATACTGGAGTGGGTTGCCATTTCCTTCTCCCGGAGATCTTCCCAACCCAGAGATCAAACCTGCATCTTCTGCTCGGCAGGTGGATTCTTTACCCCTGAGCCACATGGTGCCACCCTGTAAATCCACAATAAGTGCCTTTATTTCATGACTCCAGCACAGCCTGGGCCTTTTGTAAGTGTCCACCATATGTCATGTCCCTTCCCTCTAATTTCCCTGATGGAGACCTGATTGGAGACGTGTGCTCTAAGGCCTTCCCATCCTGAATCAAGCCTTCATATCTTTTAACAAGTTTTTCCTCTAAGTCTAGTTTTATCAGAAGAGAACATAGCTTTCTTCTAAGAGCCGATGGATTTAAAATGTTGCATGGAGCATAATTACCTGACTCTCCACTTCTCCACGGACTTACCATTTTCATTTAGACATGTTCTACTTTTGTTGCTGATGTTTTTTCAAATTAGTGAATCTTTATTGAGCACCTGTGAAGTGCCTGGCACTATTCTCAGTGCAGAGGATAAAGCAGACAGCAGGCTTCTCCCATGGAGTTGACATTCTTGTGGGGATAAACAGAGAATGAACATGTGAATATGTACATGTAACTTCACATTCATGCTCTGAGGAAAATAAAGCAGGATTGTGTGACAGCAACTGGGGTAGGAGACAAATTGGCTCCAGATTTCATGGTCACTCGGACTCTGAATAAGGGGAGAGCAAGACGTGGCAAAATGGGAGAAAGCATTTAAGGCCAGCGGAATGGCCAGTGCAAAGACTGTGGGATGGGGAAGAGCTCCATCTGTCTTTGCAGCAACACACAGACATAATGGAGGAGCAGAAAAGAGGGCTATAGTTGAGAGGTGGGGACCTGGGTTCAAGAACCACTGAAGCTACAGGACGGGGTGGGGAATCTTTTTCCAAGAGTAATGAGAAGCCATGTGAAGGTTTTAAAGTTGGAGAGGGCTATGATCTGATTTCACTCTTAGTGCAGTCTCTTTGGTTACTAGCAAAGGATGGGCTGGGAGGGGCTGGATCAAGCAGGAAGACCCGTTAGGTGGCTACTGCAGCTGCAGCGGAAGGGAGATGGTGGTATGGACCAGAGTGGAAGTAGTGACAACACAGAGAAGCAGACAGGGTTGGGATATATTTTACAAGTCATTACAATTCCAGTATAGCCCCCCTCTCTTCCAATCAGCTCTAGTCAGGCTCCTCTCCATAGCTCACACTGGTCTTCACAGCCAAGAACTGTAGTTATTAGTTTGTCAAGTTTCCACCCCAACCTGGAGATCATCTCCCATCCCTCTGGAAACTCCCTTTCATTCATGGAAAACTTTGGTCCAAGGTGCTGAGGCCTTCATCTCCCTAAGCCCTCCTGGTAACTGTCCCATGGATAATCTATTCCATCCCTTGATTTTCATCTCCACCTACCACCACTGCATTCCTGCTCCAATCACACGATCCTGTGGCCACACCTGAACTCAGGCTTCAGAAGGATGGCTCCATAGCTGAAATCCAAAAATCAGACAACTCACTTTCTGCCCAAAGCCTCATATTTCAGAAATTAAACAAGGGTGGTACGCAGACCATTCAAATGAGAACTTCTTGGGATGCTTGTTACACATATAAATCCCAGACCTCAACTCATACCTATTGGTTCAGAATCACTAAGAGACATACTCAGAAATCCATACTTTTTACACATTCTCTAGATGATACTCATGCACAGAGGAGTTTAAGAACCACTACCAATCAACCCAGTGCTGGCTTTACTCTCACCACACCTGTCCTTCAAATCCACAGAGCCCTCTGGTCCTTGGTTCCTCTGTGTTCAATCTACCAGCCTTTCTGCCTTCACTTTCTTCCTGTCCAGCACACACTCCCTCATCAACCACTTCAGCCCTCTTGGCAATTTCAGTTTCCTTGTCCAGAGAGGCTAGTTTTGTCCAGCAAAACCGTGGCCCTAGAACAATTCATCTACTCATCTTTTCTACCAGGACTCATTGATTCATTTATCCTTTCAATAAAATTTTGCTCAATGCCCCAAATATTCCAGCCACTATATAAGAGTTTGTTTTACTTTGTTTTTTAATCCATGATCCTTTGCCCTTGAGGGATTGTGGGAGAGCCATAAAAGGATAAGTTCAGTGAAAGAAGTAAGCACAAGACACTATAACTACAGGAAGGAGAAGATCCCAACCCAGTCTGGGGTAGGAGAAGATTAGGAAAACCTTCTTGGAGGAGATATTGAAGAACAGTGAAAAGGAAGTAGATGGACAAAGAGGAGCGGCAAGCGTTCCCAGCAGACGGCCCTGAATGAGCAAAGGCAGGGAAGTAGACCCACAGAGCAGGTGTGGGATGTGGGAAGCCAGTAAGGGCTGCTGAAGCGTGAAGTTCATGGCATGGAGGGCTGATGATATTTTCCAAACAAAAACTCAGGATATACGGCCCCAATGAGGTGGAATGTTCCGAATCAGGAATGTCTCAGAAAATACGAGAGATGATGTCACCAATATGCTGGGTGGTTGGGGCTCTATCTACCACCTCTGCTCTATACTCTGGCTCTGACATGCAGCTTCATTCCCTACTCAAGACCACCAGAAAATACAACTCGCCTTGCAAGATTCTTAGAGACCCTTTTCACATCAACCCTAGTAGTATGTACAAGAGTGAAAAATAAAAACTAATCTCACCACCCATCAACAGGAGATAGTTTAAATCAATTATGGCACATTCAAATATATCATGCCATCCTATTAGACTTTTTTTGGAATAACATAATTATTTTAAATAAAGACAGTCATATTCAATGTATTCAGAGTGATTTCTATTTTTTTTTTTTGACTCTATACATGTGTGGTAATTCATAATGCCATCAGAGAACAAGTAAATAGAAATAACAGTTAGGTTCCATTTTTTTTTTCTAATCCTACTCCAAACTATTCTTCATGCATAGTCACACTGATATTCCTTAAAATGCAAATCTTGAAACTCCCCTGGTGGTCCAGTGGTTAACTGCAGTTCCAATGCAAGGGGCCTGGGTTTGGTCCCTGGTCAGGAAACTAGATCCCACGTGCTGCAGCTAAGAGTTCCCGTGCCACAGCTCAAGATTTCACATGCACAACGAAGACTGAGGATCCCAAGTGCTGCAACTAAGACCAAGTGCAGTCAAAGAAAGAAAGAAGTGCAAATCTTATCCTGACTAAAACCCTTCAAAGCCCAAACTTCATTATCCTGGAGCCCAGAACCAATGTCATCTGGCCCCTTTCCAACCCCTGCCCTTACTTGCCATTGCTCACCTCCAGGCCTTTGCACATGCTGTTCCTTCTCCTTAGATGCCCTTCCCCATTTCCTTTGCTCGCCTGACTAACTCTGCTCTTTCTTCAAGACACAACTTAGATGTTGCTGGCTGTAGGCCCCTCCCACAATGGCCATCAGCCTCAAACCACATCCAGCTCTCCCATATACTCCTATCCCATCCTAGGCTTTTATAGCACTTTTCACTCTGCAATGTAGTTGTTAGCTTTCTCATTTCTATGCCCCACTAGCAGCATATTAAAAAGCAGAGACATTACTTTGCCAACAAAGGTCTGTCTAGTCAAGGCTATGGTTTTTCCAGTGGTCATGTATGGATGTGAGAGTTGGACTGTGAGGAAGGCTGAGTGCCGAAGAATTGATGCTTTTGACCTGTGGTGTTGGAGAAGACTCTTGAGAGTCCCTTGGACTGCGAGGAGATCCAACCAGTCCATTCTAAAGGAGATCAGTCCTGGGTGTTCATTGGAAGGACTGATGTTGAAGCTGAAACTCCAGTACTGTC
>NW_011494899.1:4011347-4015208 GCF_000754665.1 Bison bison bison
GTCCATTCTAAAGGAGATCAGTCCTGGGTGTTCATTGGAAGGACTGATGTTGAAGCTGAAACTCCAGTACTTTGGCCACCTGATGTGAAGAGCTGACTCATTTGAAAAGACCCTGATGCTGGGAAAGATTGAAGGCGGGAGGAGAAGGGAACAACAGAGGATGAGATGGTTGGATTGTATCACCGACTCAATGGACATGGGGTTTGGGTGGACTCCAGGAGTTGGTGATGGACAGGGAGACCTGGCGTGCTGCGGTTCGTGTGGTTGCAAAGAGTCAGATACAACTGAGTGACTGAAGTGAACTGAACTGAACTAGAACTTAACCTCCATGATGGCAGAAACCATGTCTGCCTTGAAGACAGAAAAAAAAAAAAAATCCATGTTAGTTATCAGTACATATCAAGTGAAAGTGTAAGTGTTAGTTGCTCAGTCATGTTCGATTCTTTGCAATCCCATGGACTGTAGGCCATAAGGCTCCTCTGTCCATGGGATTCTCCAGGCAAGAATACTGGAGTGGGTTGCCATTCCCTTTTTCAGGGGATCTTCCTGACCCAGGGATCAAACTCAGTTTTCCCTCATTGCAGGCAGATTCGTTACCACCTGAGCCACCAGGGAAGCCCTGTACATATCAAATTATTGCCAAAACTTGGTGGCTTAACACAGCCAATATTCATCATCTGGCACAGTTTCTGAGAATCAGGAAACAGGGAATATGTTAACTATGAGATTCTTACTCAGGGTCTCTCATGAGGTTACGGTCCAGATGCAGGCATGGGCTGGAGTCATCTGAAGGCTTGCCTGGGGCTCAAGGACCTACCTCCAGGTTGGTTCACTTCAATGGCCATTGGCAGAAAGCTCAGATTTTCTACCACATGCATGTGTTCATTAGGATGCTTGAGTACCTTCATGGCATGTCAGCTAGCTTCTCCCAGGGAGGGCAAATGGGAGGAGAAAGCATGGACTTAAGACAGAGTCAAGATCTGTCTTAATCCCCATTTTCCATTTAAGGAAGCAGAGAGAGGCCAGGTAAATGTGTCCAGACCTCATAGCTAATTGGGATCAGAGGTAAGGTTCGAACCATGCAGCTTGAGAGCACTTGAGAGCACTTTCTCCTAACCATCATGCTACCCTACCTCTCTAGAGCAATCAGTACATATTTGCTGGATGCACACATTGCCCCCAATAAAAACCCCAAGATTCTGGGGTATTCATGGCTTGGAAGGGAAGCCAAAATCCTTTGGCCTCAGAAAGCTGGTCTCATAATCCAGTTCTAAGGGCCAGGTTTCTCTGGAAGGTCATGTGAGCTAAGTAACCTCAGGCCTCTTGGGCCAGGAGGCCCAGCATCACTGCTGCTGACTGAGGCAGCCGTCTTGTCCTTCAATACCTCCACCCCAGGAGATGAGCCTGGGACCTGAGTGTGCAGGTTGAGGCTGATAGCTGCCATTTGGGCCTGATGATTTCACCAGAGAACCATTCTACAGCTGCCTTCCCCGGACTGCAAGAAATCTTGGAGGGAGACGGCCCAGATGTGAAATCACCAGTGAGGCGCCAGGTACAATGGCACCCTTGTAGGATACAGCTTGTGATCTCATGGGTCCAGAAAAACAGAGCCAGTATCCCTGCCTCAGCCCAGCCCCACCCAGGTGCAGCACAGGGCAGTCTGCACTGTCCACGAGCTGGTATTAATCTCCTCCAAATCAAGGCTTAGAATAAATAAGAAGAAACCAGCAATATTCCCTGGAGAAGAAAATTTTCAACTCTCTCCTCAGGCTTAATATCAATAAGAGGAGAACCTGAATGTCCTTCCACTGAATTATTATTCACCCTAGTCTGGATACAGAGATTATTCATATTTAAATGAAACATGTATACTAAAGGATGATTCTTTTTGCTTTTATAAAACATTTTCCCCACCTTACACAGAGATGATTTAAGACTTTTGCATATACAACGCAGCAAGAAGACACAGATTATGTCAGCAAAAGAAGAGAAATCAAGATTAGAACAATAAATGGCACTAGGACCAAGGAAAATATAGAAAAAAATGTATATAGTGGAGTCCTTTATATTTGGTATGGAAGGTTGTACTTTGGCTCTGAGATTCCTAGCAACCACAGTGAAGAAGGAAACCTGATCAAATTCAAAAATCAGTGTTTCACATATTTTTGCCATCATATTTTACTTCAATATTGTTTCTTACAAATCATAGTGTTCCTAAGATTAAAACCAGCCAATTACTAAAGAAAAAACACAGCTACAGAAAAACACAGCTACTAAAGATTTATCACAAAAAGAATGTTAAATGAAATAGTGAATAATATTTTTATATATAAAAAAAAAACTCTTGGTGAAGACCACCAATATTACTGTAAAAATCAGAGTAATTCAATTCATGAGCCAAACTTGGCCTTCACCTTGTTTTTGTAAATAAATTTTATTGGAACACAGGTGTGCTCGTTTGTTTACATATTGTATATGGATGCTTCTGTACTATAAAGGCAGAGTTTAATAGATGTTACAAAGTCAAGACACCCAAAGACATTGCCCCTCAATGAGTCATCCTTGTAGAGTCCCCTCCCCTTGAATGTGGGTAGAACCTGTGATTTGCTTCCAGACCAATCAATTACAGCAAAGGTGATGGGATGCTGCTCCCTTGATTGATTACATTATAAGGCCAAGGTGACAGGATATTGCTCCCTTGGTTATGTTACTCTGTGTAAAGCTCTGTCTAAACAGAATGGAGAAAGAGAGACACTTAGACTCTTACTGGTCTTGAAAAAACAACAATGATGTGAATTGCCTATTGCAAGGGCCACATGTCAGGGAACTGCAGGTGATCCTAGGAGCTGAGAGCCTTAGTCCTACAGCCACAAGGAACTTAACTCTGCCAAAAACCATGTGAACTTGAGTGTAGCTTCTTTCCAAGTTTAACTCCCAGATAAGAATGAAGCCCAGTCATTCACCTGACTGCAGTCTTATGAGACCCTCAGCAGAGGTCCCAACTAAGCCATGCCCAGGTCCTGGTCAACTGAAACTGGGAGATAATAAATACGTGTTGTTTAAAGCCAATACATTTGTGATAAGCTATTACTCAGCATAGAAAGCTAAAACATCATTCAGCTCTCCCAGACTCAAATACATAATATCTGGCCCTTTGCAGAAAAATTTTGCTAATCCTTGCACTAAAGCACAATTCAAAAAAAAAAAAAAAATCCTATGAGGAGTGTATGGAGTTTTTAAAAACATGTGGAGAGAAGTAATAAGAATGTTTAGAGGCCCTGCTCTGGGTCAGCATTTTCAGAACCATTGACCTTGGCACCAGGAAATATATGAACAGGGCCTAAGAGGGCAACTGAAGTAATCAGAGGTCATTGGTGGCAAGCAATAGGAGCTGACTGTGGCTAAGCTTACACAAGAAAGGAAGTTCTTAAAGCTTATCAGATAATTCACAGAATCAAAGGAAAACCTGGCAATTTATTCTCAATCATAGTAACCAGGGGAGTTCTATGGGTTTAAATAGCAGAAAGGGTTCACAGCATCAGCAGGACTCTGCCACTGACATAAATGCTACCCAACTGCTGGGCTATATTTTTTGCATCACTGGGTTCAAAATTCAAAGTCCCAAGAGAGGGAGGAAATGAGTGGCTGAGGAGGGGCAGGCACTTTGGTTTAATTCACCATGATTGCACAAGGGTGGAAAGAGATTCCTCCCCTAAAGGGAAGCAGGATGCTAGACTGGAAAATGAATAAAAAGTGCTGAGCAACCATAACTAGCCACAACTTCTGTCTCCTCTGCATTCCTGCATCCCCTGCATTACCTCCATCACTGCATCCCCCTGCACTCACCCCACCCACCCAAAC
>NW_011494899.1:4015308-4032765 GCF_000754665.1 Bison bison bison
CACCCAAACCCTCCTGGGAGCATTCTCACATTTATCTTTACATAGCGATGTCCATCTGGATGGAGTGTAAGCTGCAAGGGGCAGGGATGATGTTCACCTTGTTCTCCATGGTAACAGGAATGCTTAGCATGTGCCCAGCACACAGTGAGTACACAAGAAAGATGTGTCAGGGACCTATGTACACCTACAGCTAATACATGTGGATGTATGGCAGAAATGGAACCAATGTGTAAAGCAATTATCCTTCAATTAAAAATAAACAATTAAAAAACCAAAGAAGAGTAAAGAGTGGGGGGCATTATTCATGAATTCCTCATCTCCTCTTCACTAAAAATTTAAATGGATAAATACCAGATAAAGTAATAAGTGAAAAATCATTATGTTAAATAAACTGCTACTTGATGCACAATGAATCTAGCTGGTACTGATTTTCTATAAATATGAAAATGTAGTGATTGTCCCTGAGCTAGTCATTAAACTTCAAAGTCAATGAAAAAAAAAAAAAAGAAGAAAGATAAGGCAAGTGGATGGATGAGAGAATGAATGAACAAAGGTTCAGACACACTAATCTCTGGACAGACTTGTTGCCTTCCCCGTTTCCCCTGCCACCCACTCTTCCCCAACTGCCTTTCCTCCCCTTTGCAAGATGGGAGAAGCACCTTGCATCTCTCTCTTCCTCAAATCTTTCTCAGCAGCCTTATCCTTTCCTCAGCTGCAGAGGTGCCCAACAGACGAGCCCTTTCCACGACTAGCCCCTTATAGTGGTGTTAGGGAAACAAATGTCCACAGTAGAGATATGGCTATGTGCTTCTCCCCGTGAAATGGTCAGTGAAATGCTATAAACATCACTGCACTATTTCTTGCTGCTTCCAACAGGTGATGCTTTGAGGCCAGGGATGGAAGGGAGGAGCAGCTGCTACAAGAGGGCCCTTTTGGGCATTAAGTATTTCTTGTGTTTCCAGAAAGTCAGGAGCCTTGCTCTGGCCAATGACAAACACAGAAATCTTGGCTCAGTGAGAAACCAAGCCTCAGACAGAGACATGGAAAGCCATTCTGAATTCAGCACCATATTCATTCCTTCATGCATGCATTCATCCATTGCATATTTATTTAACTCTGTGTGTTCACCATGCATCATTCTGAGGTGCTGGGAATACCACAGTGAAGTAGCTAGTGATGGTCTCTGCTCACAGAGCTCGAGGTTAATGGTAAACACGACGAGCAGCCAGATGGTTATAGTCCAACAAGGTTAAATGCAAGAGGAGAGGACAGCTACAGGAGCACAGAAGCAGGCGATTTTGTTGGACTCAGGTAACCAAGGAAGGCTTCCTGGAAGATACGACAATAACGCTTTGACTTAGAGAAAGAGACTGAGTGAAAACAGATGTTCTGTAGCTCAAAATAAACTCATGGAGGATTGGGTATCAGTGGCAAACACACATGCCATACATACTGCCCCTGCCCTTCTTGCCCGCACAACAGACATAACAAATCAATCACAGACCTCTTTGCCACATGGCCTCAGAATCCTTAACACAGAACTCTAGGAAGCCACTGCCAATCACTCAGAAATGGCATGGGAAAGCCAACCAGCAAGGCCTTGCTTGGTGTAGAGGAGAGAGAGCTGAATCTAGAGTTACAGGACCATGACTATAGGTGGGGAGCTGCAGCCCATGAGAGCTACACCCAGGGGTTCCCTGGCGGGGAGGGGGGCAGTGAGGGAAGGGCAGGGCAGGTGGGGAGAAAGCAGGGAGGAAGGAAAATGCTCGGTCAGGGCTCAGACATAAGACTATGATCAGGGGCTCTGTCATTACACTAGTCTGACTTAACAGCAGCTTTGAGGGGAGGTGTAGGGTCAACCTCTTGGTATAAAGAAACCATGTCAGACAAGAGAGCCAGCTCTCCCTCAAGTCAGCTGTGTGACCTTGAGAAAGTTACTTCCCTTCTCTGAGCCTCAGGTGTCTCACCCATAAAATGACGGAAACAATCTACCTCATCAGGCTGCAGTGAGAACCAATCAACACAAGATTTTAACTGTGATATGCTGCAGAAACAATATCATAATTATTGACCTGCTGTGGAACCCTGGGAAAGTTCCTTAACCTCTCAGCACCTCAGTTATTTAATAATTCATCTTAAAAATGGGAGTGATAATACCAACACTTAACTGCATGCTTTATGCATCAGGCATAACACTTTCATGAACTAACTCATTTATTCCTCATAACAACACTCTGAGGTAGATGCTCTCATTATCCATAGGGCACTGAGGCACAGAGAGGGGAAGTAAATTGCAAAAGATTATACAGCCAAGACATGGACAGAGTCAGGACTCAAGTGCAGAACATGTGACTCAGGGCCTGCATGGACAATCTCCCTATGACATGGGCACTCGTATGGCTGCTGTGCAGGACAAATGTGTTCATGGACAGAAAGCACTTGAAACAATGCCTGGCACAGGACAAGAGGCAATAACGCTGGCTGACAGCAGTATTACTAACTAGAAAGTAAAAGACACGCTTTATTTTGGGGATGGGCTGTCATCATGGGGCTTTTGGCAGAGTTTCTGGAAATGAGGTATTTTGGGAAGCTTGACCCATTGGAGGAAGGTGAGGGAAGGTGAGACTGGTCTTTCAGGAGGAAGACAGGTGAGCCAGGTGGCCCTGTGGCTCTTGGCTGGGCACAACCGTGAGTCCGCGCTCAGCTGTGGTTACAGGAAGCTCTGCTGCTGATCTGGGATCGACTCTTCTTGTGTCCAGGATTGGCTGGCTGTTAACTGGTCTATAACAGCTTCAGCTTGAACAGCTGAGCTCTTCTCCACTTGGACTCTCATCCTCTAGCAGATTAGGCCTTGGTGTGATTAGGCTTGTTCACACCCAACAAGTGGAGCTCTAAGAAAGAAGAGAGCTGTACACACAGCCTCATGACAGGCACAGCCTCTCTCAACTCCTCACCTTCTATTGGCCAAAGCAAACTGCAAGGTCAGCCCAGATCCAAGCAAGCAGGCTCCGCCTCTTGATGGCAGCATTGCAAAGTCATTGCTATGACCTTAATTTTGTGTCCTCCCCACCAAATTCACATGTTGAAACCAAGCCCCCAAGGCAACGGTTTTAGGAGATGGGGTTTAGGCTCTGCCCTCATAAGATTCGTGCTCTTATAGAAAGAGGTCCCACAGACCTCCCAGCTGCTTCCAACCCTGAACCTAACCAGACACCCAACCTTGCGGCTCTGTGACCCTGGTCTTCCAGCTTTCAGAACTGAAATGTTTATTGTTTACAAGCCACTCCAGTCATGGAACTTCTGTTACCACAGCCTGAACAGGCTGAGATGGTCATTTGTAAAGGGCACAGGCTCAGAGAAATTAGGAATTGGGTCCATGGAAGCAGGGACCAGTCCTGGCCACCAGGGCCCCTCCCAGCGCCTAGCCCGCTGTTCACTCCCTGGGAACCCACTCCTGTGAGGCTGTGAGCTCCCACGTGGAGAGACCTTGCCAGCTGTGCCCCCTGTTCTTTCTCTCTCACACACACCTGGCACACACTGGGGCTGGAGGTTTGAGCATGTTCATCCATTAAAGCAGACAGCGATGGGAAGAAAGTGTGTCCCTCTCCTCCAACTAAGTCTCTACGAGAATCGTGTACTGCAGGGTGGTTCGCAGAGGCTTCTGCAGGACGATGATTAGAAAAATTCCTCGAACTTAATACCACCATCGATTCTGGAATCTGAAAGACTCTCCCCACCCCCCAAGAGGAGAAAGAGCCTCTCACCACCAGCAAAGCCCCCACCTTTGTTGCTGGAGTGGTGATGCCTGCCGAGTGAAGCAGACGGAGCATTTCACCTTTCTTTCCATGACATAGAGTGTCTAAGAATGCGCGGCTGCCCCAGCCTGGGTGACGCATGAGCTGAGCTCCCGGCTGGGATCTCAGCCCCCGGCACCCGCTGCTTGGGCTGCAGCAGGGGCTGCAGCTGGGGGTGGGGGGGTGGTTTCCCACATGCACAAAGAGAGGAGCTTTTAAGGCTTTCCACCAACTGAGAGTGTGAGTCAGCTAGGATGTCTGGAGATGGACAAGCACCTTGCCATGGTCTCCAAATACATATGTATACTCACACACACACACTGCCTGGGATCCACAAGCTGGCAATGCCATCAGACCACCCCCACTGTGTCCCCTCTTTCGTGATCCCAGTCCATATTCCTTCAGTCAGGAGATACTGCTGACACTTTGGCCAGTGAATGCCCAGCCCGAAGAACCCATGGGACTCCATGTTGGACGCTGAGTTTTCCTTTGCTCTCTGGTTTTGCACCCACCGCTACTTATCCCCTATCCACACCCAGCTCTGGTTCATCCCATTTCCCCTCTAGACTCCAGTCTCAGTCATCCCAGGGACTTAGTTATCTCAGGGACCCGCCACTCCATCCTCAACTGGCCCTCACCCAGTGCTTCCTGTCTAGAAGAGAACTGTCCTCGTAGTCAGACATTCAGTACCCACCAGTGTGGTCATCTTAGGGGCATTTGCACTGTTTAAGGCAGAGCCTTCTGCAGGCTGGGGGAGGGGACTGTCTGTGCTGAGACCCCAGGGTACTTTTCAGGGAGAAGGAAATGCTCTGTATTTCATTTATGGTGGTGGTTATACAACTGTCCTAATGTATCATCCTATAGGTCTGAAAAGGGTACATTTTACTGAATATAAAGTATGCTTCAAGAGACCAGACTTAAAATTTTAATTATTAAATCTCCAATGTTCATTATTTGACTCTCCTACCACTCCAACCAATCCTCAAGCATGATGGAGGAGTGTTTTGGAAGATAATGAATTCAAGCAGTGCTTTAGGGGCATCCATCTGCTTGAACAGGAGCTCCACCAGTCTTTATCTTGTGTCCTCTTGGAAGCAGTGAGAGCCTGGGGGATAGGTCCTTACCAACTGAGATGGTTCATTTTATATCTGTACTTGACTGAGTCTGGGATGCCCAGATAGCTGATAAAATTATTCTTCCCAGTGTTTCTACAAGAATATTTCTGGAGGAGGTTAAGCATTTGGATCTGTAGATGGAATAACAAGATCTACCCTCAGCAATGAGGTGCCAGCCAAGCTCCCTGCCATCTGCTCACAGCGCCCCTCAGGGTTCTGCTTGCAGCCACATTACAGATGCCCTAGGGAAGCCAGGAAGCCATCAGCATAGCTAGACAAAGCCTCACATGGGATCTGGGGAGATAAAGGTGGGGCTGAGGGGTCAGCAGCAGGAAGGGAACATGATGCTCCATGCTGGACTGACTTGGTTTCCCCTTGAGTCCATCTGCCCCCCTCCCAAGTGCTGTCCAATTGACCTCTGACTCCCTTCAAATCCATCCCTTCCGCCTCTTCCCCCTCCCTGGCTCAGTGGCCCCCCCTCATCTGGACCATCTCTCAGCAGCCTCCTGAATGAGCTGAGTTCTCATCCCAGGAGGTGGTCACCATGCAGGCACTTGTGTGGACCCCAAGCTTTGGACTCATCACTGACCCCTTTCTACATCCAGTCCCTCAGCAAATCCCATCCACCCTGCTTAAACATCTACCCAGAGTCCATCACTTTTAACCCCTCCCTCCACGGCTGCTCATCCCTCAGCTGGACCACTGCAGGGGCTTCCATCCTGGCTTCTGAGCAATTAGGATCTACACGCTCTGGTGCTAGTGACACCTTTGCAGCCAGGGTTGGTGTGATAGCAGGGCTGCAGCTTAATGAAAGCGAAGAGAAGTCAGAGTGGAGTTTGTCACTGTCCCACCAAAGGGGGACATAGCTCTTTCTGCCACTACTCAAATCCTAATTCTGAATCAGGCCAGTGACCCTGCTAGCCCTCAATCATACATAACAATCAGCCCCCTGTGAATGAGTCTCTCACCTTCTAACCCTGCTGATCTGAGTGCAGCAGGATCTGGGGAGAACCTTCAGTCCTGGGAGACAAATGATGGAGAGGTTTGCAAACTCATCTGTGGAACCTATTCCCTCCAGAATACGAGGACAGGCAGAAAGGCAGGGGGCCAAGAAGAAGATGAAAAGGAGTGGACAGTGGGAGCAGGCTGGACAGGTCCCAGCCCAGAAGACTCTCTGGGGCTGAGATCAGCCCTTCTCAGTGCCCTGCCAGCAAAGAACCCTTGCACCTCTGGATACCCTTCTCCCTGTAAATTCCTTCCACGCTCTGTGACAGCCAATTTGTATCCATCTATCTTTGTGAATCTTTGCAGTCCATAAACACTTAGTGAAAAAGAGACTAAAGTCAAGCTGGGAACTCTGGCAGACTCCTCATCAGAAATAGAGGAAAGGGCTCCTCCTATACTATGTAAATTCTTGAATTTTTTCCTTAATTTGGCAACGATGGACTTGACAAAACATATGACAAACGTATGAGAAAACATATGTTTTGTCAAATCCATCGTTGCCAAATTGTTGCAGTGACCGAAATTGCACTCCTGGTTACATACCCAGGAGAAATCAGTGCATATGTCTGCCAGAGGACAGGCCAAAGAATGCTCATAGCAGCACTGTCATACCCTGAACAGTCAACAACCCAGCTGTCTATCAATAGCACAATGGCTAAGTAAATTTTGGTATATTCAGACAATAGACTGTGATATAATAAGGAAAAAGGTCTCTAGGACACATGCGACATAGATACATCTCTCACTCATACTTTTGACCAAAAGAAGCCACATTTAAGAGTGCGTGCATGCACAAGTCACTTCAGTCGTGTCCGACTCTTTACGATGGGCCCTGTGGACTGTAGCCCACCAGGCTCCTCTGTCCATGGGATTCTCCAGGCAAGAGTACTGGAGTGATTTGACATGCCCTCCTCCAGGGGACCTTTTTGGCCCAGGGATCAAACTCACGACTCTTACATCCCTTGCATTGGCAGGCAGGTTCTTTACAACTAGCACCACCTAGGAAGCCCAGATTTTTTTTTTTTTTTTTTTTTTTTTTCCCCTCAAATTTTCTTTTTATTACTCTTGTTTCACAAGTACATACCATGCCTCCTAGTTCCTTATTTAAAACTTACAACTCTTTATTTTGTAATAATTACAGATTAACAGGAAGGTGCAAAAATAGTACAGGGAGTCTGAGTTTCCCCCAGTGGTAAGATCTTACACATCATTATAGTCCAACTTCAAAACCAACATATTGACAATGGTACAATACTGCTGACTAGACTATAGACCTTATTTGGTTTCACCAGATTTTACATGCACTCATTTGTGGGGTTTTTTTTGTGTAGCTCTATATAGTTTTAGTACAGATATACATTCATGTAATCAGCACCACAATCAAGAAATAGAACTGTTCCATCAGCACAAAGGAACTGCTTGTGTTGTTACCCTTTATAATCAGGCATATCTCATTCATAGACAAATCTTTAGGATCTTGGGCTAGACAACGAGCTCTTGGCCTTCACCCCAAAAGCACAGTCCTAAAAGGAAAAAGTTGATACACTGGACTTTTTCAAAAGGAAAAACTGCTCTGCAAACAATTTAAGAGGAAGATGTTATTGACAGAAATCACTTGCAAACCATTTATCGTGATGAATCCAGAATATATTGTATAAAGTCAAGAGGAAAAAAATAATACAATTAGAAAATGAGCAGAAGACATGAATAGACATAGCACTGAAGAGGGAATGTTAATGGCAAGCAAGCATAGGAGAAAATGCTGAATCTTATTAGTAATCAGGGGATGCAAATTAAAACCATAAGGAATTATGACTATGTACTTATCAGAATGGCTAAAGAAAATAATAATGAAAATGGGGACTTCCTGGCAGTTCAGTGGTTGAGACTCTGCCTTTCAGTGCCAGGGGCATGGGTTTGATCCCTAGTTGGGGAACTAAGATCCCACATGCTTCAGGGTGTGGCCAAAATTTTTTTAAAATAGTGAAAATAGAAGATGCTCTTAAGCATACAAATTGGAGATCTCTTACCTTGCTGAATGGAATGTAAAATGGTAAGCCACTCTGAAAAAAAGAGTTTGGAAACTTCTAATAAACTTAAACATGAAAGTAAAAGCGTTAGCTGCTCAGTCATATCTGACTCTTTGGACTCCATGGACTGTAGCCTGCCAGGCTCCTCTGTCCATAGGGATTCTCCAGGCAGGAATACTGCAGTGGGTTGCCATTCCCTTCTCCAGGGGATTTTCCTGACCCAGGGATCGAAAGTTAGACATACATGTACTTTATTACCCAGCAACTGTTTTTCTGGACATCTATCCCAAAGAAATGAAAGCCTATTTTGGCACAAAAACTTCTATATAGATGTTATTAGCACTTTCATTTGTAATAGCCCCAGATGAAACAACCCAGATGTCCTGCAGTTGTGTGTGCAGTTAAACCAACCATGCACACCACGGGATACTACTCTGCAATGTAAAGAAACAGAATATTGATATACACAACTTGGATGGACCTCAAGTGTATTATGATGAATGAAAAAAGTCTCAACAGGCCACCTGCTGTATGACTGCATTTGTATAACATTCTAAATTCTTGAAATGAAAAAATTATAGAAATGAAGAACAGATTAATGGTTGCCAAGGATAGGAAGCCCAGATTTAAGAGTGCATGTCATCAGCTTCAGTTATACAAAGCTCAAAAACAGGCAAAGTTAATGCACAACGAAGAGTGCAAAGAATAATTGTCTTAAGGGAGTGACCAGAAAGAGCAGAAGAGAAACTACTGGGTGTTCAGAATGCTCTGCTTCTTGATCTGGGTGCTGGCAACATGAGAGCATCTATTTGTAAAAATGTATTAATTTGTGAACTTTATGTATATTTTATTTTAATAAATACACATGTTATATCCATCTATGGCTGTCCATCTACAAATACAAGTGAATACAGATACATAGAAAGAGGGAGAGCCAGATATCAGGGATTTAACATTTTTAAAAATTGGGGGGGAAAATTGCACTATCCTCAGCCCTTATGGAACTTAAGAGAGAGTGGAGGGAGAGACGTAAGCAAATGATCACCCAAAGGAAGAAAGAATAACAAAGTGGGATCAGAGCAATAAAAAGAAAAGTGGAGGGGAGAGGGGCCTATAACATGAGCTCTGACTGAAATCTGGTGTCAGAGAAGATTTCTCTAAAGAAATGACATTTCAACCAATTCTGCAGAAGTTAGCCTCCTTCCGGCAGAGCGAGGAGTAGAGCAAAGGTTCTGATTAAGATAGACTTCGCCTAGAGAGGGATTGACAGATGGGAAAGGAGCGCAAGTGGGCAGCACAGGTGCACAGAATAGAAAGGTGGCACATGAGGGGAGATTCTGTGGACTAGGTGAAGGATTTGGGGTTTTCTTCTGAGAGTAGCAGGTACCCTTTGGATGATTTCCCTCAGAGAGCAACGTAATCCAATTTTCATCCATCAGGGACATCTGTCAAAGGCCAAAGCCAAAAGAAGAGCTAAGAGGTGACTCTAAGAGACCCAATATGGACTAATGGTCAGTTAATAGAGAATGGTTTACAGATTTCAGTTATTGATATTGTAATTGGACATCAGCCCTGGTGGGAAAAAAGACACACTGCATTAAGCGTAAGCAAAATACAATAACAAGGAAAACGTCAGTGGCCGACAACAGCACGCATTCACTCATACACTTCAATACTCCTTGCTCCATCAATATCACCTTCAAAATGAGTCCCAGAAGCCTCTTTAAACTCAAAATCTAAACATTTTTCTGAATTATTTTTGGCCGTGGATAGTCAGGCACTACATTGGATGTAATATCGGGAATAATGTGCTATTTATCCTGATAGCTAACATCCTGGAACACTTGCCATTTGTCAAACATTCTTTCTGGTGTTCATGTTGACTAAACTCATTTACTCCTCATGGCAACTCTGTTAGGTCAGGGCTGTTATTATCCCCATGTACAGCTGAGAACGTAGAGGCAGAGAGAAGTACCCCCAATCCCCTAGGTACTGAAAGGCAGAGCAAAGGTTTAAACCTAGGCAGTGTGGGCTGGATCTACATTTTAACAAATAGGCTGTAAGTTCTCACGATCAAATCTTTGATCTTGACCTCTCGGGAAAACTTTCGATGAACAGAGTAATTTCCCGGCATATCAAATTACACTGAAGTTTGTTTGCATTTCCGGATTTGGTTAAATGAATGGCTCTGTTTTTTCCTCTATTGCGGTTTACCTTCCTGGAAGTTCAATAGCCACTCTTGAAAGTCAGCCAGAAGCGTTTGACAAGCTAGACACTGTGTGCTTGGTGTCCTTCAGGACACAGCAGTCAGTCATATCAACTGCTGTTGGCTTTGAAGAGTTTATTCTGCATTCCAAAATATTTGGTAATCTCATCTCTTGAATGGCGTTGTCCGATATATGGTGGAAAACCTGTGAATTTAGCAAGTTCAGGTTTCAATACTTAATCCTAATGTAACTTTTATTGGAGGAGCTTCATGAAGTAGGCAACATAAAACCATAGTCGGCCCTGTAAGGTGCTACCAAAACCAATAAGTCAGCTGAAGTGACAGTAGAAGAAAGTTACACACACGCTAAAGATGACAGCTCTGTTAGAGCTGATTCCAGTGCTGGGGAGTTGGCAAGTTTCTGGTAACATCTATTATAAGATGCAACCCCTTTTCACAAGAACATAAAACTTATGAAATACCAAATTTCAGACTGAGGAAAATAGGGTATTTTGAAACTAGAATCTCCCTTTTCTCTAGGCAGTAAGTCAGTTCCCATGCCCCATGGCAGAAGCCTGCCCCTTCACCCCTCTAGTCTGGTTCCCAGCATCCAATTCCAGACGTCCAACCAGTTTCACCTGCTTCAGTTATGCTCATATCCCTCTAACCCAAATGCATAAACTAAAAGGTAAATATGTTCTATCTTTTGAAGATTAGCATGGCCCTAGTATCAGGTAGCATTGTCCCACATTTTATTGTGATCATTCACTAGCCTTGTGAGTATAAGCAGGTTACTCTGAGTTCAGTTTTCTGTTCCAAAACAATGAGGATAGTAACACTTACCTCCAGAGCTCTTGGGGGAATAAAATGAGAGAGCACATAGAAATAATTTAATATAGAGTCTTACACCTAGTGACTTATCAGTGGATGTTAAGCTATTATTACCATTAACATCATCACCATAGTAGTAGATCTCTTATTAACCCAAGTCCTTAATTAACTGATTAAATAAAAAGTCAGACAAGTGAGAAGTTAATAATAAAAAGCTACTTCAATTGTTTGATTCTACTTATATTGAGAAGTATATCCTTAGCTTGCAGGAGACCAACTTTTATGCCAAGAAAAAGTAGAAAAACCCATTAAAATACAAAAATAAATCTGTTTGAAGGCATCAGAGAGTTACTGAAGCAGCCAGAACATGATAAATCAAGATCCTGGAGAGAGAGGGGCCCCAGGGAAGTGAGCCAACATTTCTGCTCCTTTTTCCCCTAGTGGCATCTGCAGGTATCCAGGCAGAGGACAATTGTTAAGGGTGGAGGTGCCAGGAAAGCTTTCAAGAATCTCACAGAGCTGGGGGGATAAAAATTATAGTTTAGGGCTTCCAAGGCAGCCAAGAATTGAAGGATCAAGATCCCTTAGAGGAGAGAGGCATGGAGGGGGAATCCAGCACTCTTTTCCCCTCGAAGCATTTGCCCAGAGCAAAAGGTAAAGAATCCACACAGAAAAGTGCTCAAGATTTTAACCCTAGAAGGACATGTCTCTTGACTGTTTGGGATTCTAATACTAAAGCTGAATAAACAAGAATTATTTTGTTGTTGTTTGCATTTACAACTCATTTTTAAAGAGGATCAAAAGAGTGCCAGAGTTCAAATTCTTGATCACTAAGCTGTATGGTCTAAGGTGACCTATGCATTCATCTTGATTTCTTTAGTGCATTTTTGTTTAACTGTGTATTTTCAAGAATATCAACAAATCCTGGAGTTTGTCTGAAATAGTGCCAATTTTAAGTATATCTAATTTAAATCTGTTATCTAAAACCTTCCCAAAGAAGTTTCCAGCCCAGATGACTTTACTGATGAATTCGTCTAAATATTTAAGGAAGAAATAACACTAATCTTAAACAATCTCTTCCAAATGGAAGCAAAAGAGAAAACACTTCCCAACTTATAACACCAACATAACTTTGAAAACTAAACCTGATGAAGAAGCTATAAGAATTGAAAATTACAGGTCAATCTCTCTCCAAACAGGTGGAAAAATGGTAACCAAATATTACCTAACCATTTATAAAAAGAATAATCACGACAACCAAGTTGGTTTTATTCTAGTAATGCGAGGTTAGTTTTACATTCAAACTCAATCAGTCAATGTAATTCACCACATCAGTATAATACAGAACACCCATTTGTGGTTTTTTTAAAAAGTCTTAGCAGACTAGGCTTGAAAGGGAACTTTTCAAATCTGATGAGTATATATATTTTAAAAGTTACAACAAATGCTTAACAAATGGAAAGTTTAGTTTCCACCTGAGATTAAAAATGAGAGAAGGATGTCTACTATCACCATTTTAGTCAATATTGTACTGGAAGTCACAGACAGTGTAAAAAGGAAAGAGAAATAAATAAAAGGTATAGGCACTGAAAAGAAAGAAAAAACATTGCCCTTGTTGACAAAATAACATAATTGTGTACATAGAAAAGGCAAAAGATTCTCCAAATAATTAAATTAATAAGGGAAGCTAGAAATAGTAGATATAACATCAATATATTTTTAAAATAATACTTTAATACATTATGAGTAAACGATTATAAATTAAAGTGTTACAGTTACCTCAGTTCAGTTCAGTTCAGTTCAGTCACTCAGTCGTGTCTGACTCTTTGCAACCCCACAAACTGCAGCATGCCAGGCCTCCCTGTCCATCACCAACTCCTGGAGTTCACTCAAACTCATGTCCATCAAGTCGGTGATGTCATCCAGCCATTTCATCCTCTGTCTTCCCCTTCTCTTCCTGCCCCCAATCCCTCCCAGCATCAGAGTCTTTACAGAGACTCTGAATCAGAGTTCCAATGAGTCAACTCTTTACATGAGGTGGCCAAAGTACTGGAGTTTCAGCTTTAGCATCATTCCTTCCAAAGAAATCCCAGGACTGATCTCCTTTAGAATGGACTGGTGAATCTATACAATATCAAAAATATTGGCTGCTTAAATTGAAACAAAATACGCATAAGGCTTTGACACAAAAACTAAAAAATTCCTAGCAATAAAAAATCTCCCAAGATTGACTCAAGAAGACATAGAAAATATGAATAGACCAATCACTAGTAATGGAACAGAATCAGGAATAATACAACTCCCCAAAAACAAGGAAATGGCAACCCACTCCAATAATCTTGCCTGGAAAATTCCATGGACAAAGGAGCCTGGTGGGCTATAGTCCGTGGTGTCACCAAGAGTCAGACATGACTGAATGACTAAACAACCAACAAAAGTCCAGAATCAAATGGTTTCACAGGTTAATTATGTCAAACATTTAAAGAAGACTTTATACCTATCCTCCTTAAACTATTACAAAACATTGTAGGGGAAAGAGCGCTTCTAAACTCATTCTACAAGGCCAGCATCACAGGAATGCCAAAATCAAAGACACTATAAAAAAAAGAAAAGAAAATGACAGGCCACAGTCACTGCTGAACATGGATGCAAACATTCTTAACAAAATATTAGCAAGCTGAATTCAATGATACACTAAAAAGATCATATACTACCATCAAATAGGATTCATCCCAGGAATGCAAGGATGCTTCAATATTCACAAGTTAGTTAATGTCATACAAAATGTAAACAAATTGAAGAAGGAAAAATCATATGATCATGTCAATAAATGCAGAAAAATCTTTTGATGGAAGTCAATATCCATTTATGATAAAGTGGGTATAGAGGGAATACACTTCAGTCCAATAAACACCATCCATATATGACAAACCTACAGCCAATATCATACTCAATGGCGAAAAACTGAAAGCATCTCCTCTAAGATCAGGAACAAAACAAGAATGCCCACTCTCACCACTTTACTCAACACAGTACTGAAAGTCCTAACCACAGCAATCAGACAAGAAAAAGAAACAAAAGGAATCTAAATTTCAAGGAACAGGTAAAACTGTCACTGTTTGCAGACAACATGAGACTATACAGAAAATTCCAAAGATGCCACCAAAAGCTATTAGAACTTCCAGATAAATTCAGTAAAGTTTTAAGATACAAAATTAATATACAGAAAGCTGTTGTGTCACTATACACTTACAATGACCTCTCAGAAAGAGAAGATAAGCAAACTATCCCATTTAAAACCACATCAAAAAGAATAAAATACCTAGGAATATATCTACAGAGATAAAAGGCCTGTACTCAGAAAACTTTAAGATACTGATAAAAGAAATTGAAAACAACACAAGCAAGTTGAAAGGTAAATCATGTTCAAGTATTGGAAGAATTAATACTGTTAAAATCACCAGTGTAAGATAGTACACTCTTTGACTTACAAAAAAAAAAAAATATTGATTGCTATATCTCCCCAGGCAAGTGAAACAAAAGCAAAATTAAATGAATAGGACTACATCAAACCTGAAAATTTTTTGCACAGTGAAGGGCAATGCCAAAGAATGTTCAAACTACCACAGAATTGTGCTCATTTCGCATGCTAGCAAGGTAATGCTCAAAATCCTTCAAGCTAGGCCTCACTACAACTTCCAGGTGTACATGATGGATTTTAAAAGGCAGAGGAATCAGAGATCAAATTGCCAACATCCACTGGATCATAGAAAAAGCAAGGGAATTCCAGAAAAACATCTACTTCTTCCTCATTTACTAGGCTAAAGACTTTGACTGTGTGGATCACAACAAACTGTGGAAAGTTCTTCAAGGGGTGGGAGTAACGGACCATCTTACCTGCCTCCTGAGAAACCTGTCTGCAGGTCAGGAAGCAACAGTTAGAACTGTACGTGGAACAATGGACTGGTTTCAAATTGGGAAAGCAGTACATCAAGGATGTATATTGTCATCCTGCTTATTTAACTTACATGCAGAGTACATCATGCAAAATGCTTGGATGAAGGGCTGGATGAAACACAAGTTGGAATCAAGATTACCAGGAGAAATACCGGTAACCTCAGATATGCAGATGACAATAACCTCAGATATGCCATGAAATTTAAAGACTCTTGCTCCTTGGAAGAAAAGCTATGACAAACCTAGACAGCATATTAAAAAGCAGAGACATTACTTTACCAACAAAGGTCCATGTAATCAAAGTTATGGCCTTTCCAGTAGTCATGTGTGGATATGAGAGTTGGACCATAAAGAAAGCTGAGTGCTGAACAATTGATGCTTTTGAACTGTGGTGTTGGAGAAGACTCTTGAGAGTCCTTTGGACTTCAAGGAGATCCAACCAGTCCATCCTAAAGGAAATCAGTCCTGAATATTCATTGGAAGGACTGATGCTGAAGCTGAAACTCCAATCCTTTGGCCACCTGGTGTGAAGAACTAACTCCTTGGGAGAGATCCTGATGCTGGGAAAGATTGAAGGCAGGAGGAGAAGGGGACAACAGAGGATGAAATGGTTGGATGGCATCACTGGCTTGATGGACATGAGTTTGAGCAAGCTCTAGGAGTTGGTGATGGACAAGGAAGCCTGGCGTGCTACAGTCCATGGGGTTGCAAACAGCCGGATACGACTGAGCGACTGAACTGAACTGAACTGAATGCAGATGATCCCACCCTAATGGCAGAAAGTGAAGAGGAACTAAAGAGCTTCTTGATGAAGATGAAGAGAAGAGCGGAAAAGCTGGCTTAAAACTCAACATTCAGAAAACTAAGATCATTGCATCTGGTCCCATCAGTTTATGGCAAATAGATGGAGAACCAATGGGAACAGTGACAGACTTTATTTTCTTGGGCTCCAAAATCACTGCAGATGGTGACTGCAGCCATGAAATTAAGACGCTTGCTTCTTGGAAGAAAAACTATGACCAACCTAGATAGCATATTAAAAAGCAGAGACATCACTTTGCTGACAAAGGTCCATATAGTCAAAGCTGTGGTTTTCCCAGTAGTCGTGTATGGATGTGAGAGTTGGACCATAAAGAAGGCTGAACACCGAAGAATTGATGCTTTCAGACTGTGATGCTGGAGAAGGCTCTTGAGAGTCCCTTGGACTGCAAGGAGATCAAACCAGTCAATCCTAAAGAAAATCAACTCTGAATATTCATTGGAAGGACTGATGCTGAAACTGAAGCTCCAATACTTTGACTACCTGACGCAAAGAGCCAATTCACTGGAAAAGACCCTGATGCTGGGAAAGATTGAGGGCATGAGGAGAAGGGGGAAACAGAGGATAAAATGGTTGGATGACATCACCAACTCAATGGACATGAAGTTGCTGAAGCCCATGGGGTTGAAAAGATTCAGACATGACTCAGCAACTGAATAACAACAGCGAAGGAAACTATCAACAAAACGAAAAGGCCACCTACTGAATGAGAGAAGATACTTGCCAACAACATGTCTGATAAGGGGTTTACATTAAAAATATGCAAATAATTCATACAAGTTGAATTCCAAAAAAACAAACAGCCCAATTAAAAGATGGGCCTAGGACTTGAACAGACATTTTTTCAAAGCATCATTTGACCTCAGATGATCAACAGCTGTTCAGGTGTTTCTATTTTGCTAGAATTCACTTATATCTCTTTTTGGCTGCCATTTTTGAGCACCTAATGTGTACCACTACGTAGCTCATAGGACATTATACAATGAGACTGACCAAATGACTGCTACATTAAGCAACATAGATGGATATCACAAGCATAATGCCAAACAAAAGAAATCTACCCCAAAACAGAAAACAAAAACAGTCTGCTTGATTTATATAACAGGCACAAGTAATCAATGCTTATAGAAGTCAGGGCAGTGGTCCCATTTGAGGTGGGAGGACGTAATGATCTGGGAAAAGGCATGAGGAAAGATTTTAGGGTACTGGAAAATTCCATTTCCTGATCTGGTTGCTGGATACCCTGGGTGTTCACTTTGTAAAAATACATCCCACTGACTCCTAGATCTGTGCACTTTTCTCTATGTATGTTATGCTTCAGTAAAAAACGTTTCTTAAAGCTAAAAAATGATACATAATACTTCAAACCTGTTTAATTTTAACTTAAAACATATAAATGCACATTCATTCACCATTCTTTTGATCTGGGGCCAAAGCTTTTCTTTGCGAATGGGGTCGGCTCACTGGAGCTTCTTGTCATCTTTCTTACATAAACCACACCCATAATGCATCATCTACAGTTCCCAACGTCAGTTTCTTTGAAGTAGAGAGAGATCTTAAAGACCCTTGTAAAGCAGTCTGAGTGTAGAATCTTGCTAGAATTTTATGATTTTTCCAATCTTTTCATTGTCTCAACCACACCCTATTCCACAGCAATTGTTTTTGTTGTTTTCTTTTTTTTTTTTTTTTAGCAGTAGTC
>NW_011494899.1:4032865-4041935 GCF_000754665.1 Bison bison bison
TAAGTAATTAACAGCTGGCATAACCAGTCCATTCTGAAGGAGATCAGCCCTGGGATTTCTTTGGAAGGAATGATGCTAAAGCTGAAACTCCAGTACTTTGGCCACCTCATGCTAAGAGTTGACTCACTGGAAAAGACTCTGATGCTGGGAGGGATTAGGGGCAAGAGGAGAAGGGGACGACAGAGGATGAGATGGCTGGATGGCATCACTGACTCAATGGACGTGAGTCTCAGTGAACTCCAGGAGTTGGTGATGGACAGGGAGGCCTGGCGTGCTGCGATTCATGGGGTCGTAAAGAGTCGGACACGACTGAGCGACTGATCTGATCTGATAAGTAGATTTGGTACCGAATATAAATGATCCTTGACTGACACACAGTTGAGCTAATGGGAACACACATGAGTGGGTGTCCTGGTCTGTAGCAAGCATTTCCCATGATGCAGAAGTGCCTTCATCAATGTGTTTTGCAGACTGTGTTTGTCAAGTGAAGAGGTCTTTCATGTTGTTATGTATGCCCCTAAACTCCCAGCTGCTACCACAGGTCATATGGGAATCATCTTTCACCTGGGCCACTACGGAGGTCCTTTAATAATTTTCTATACAGGTACCTTTTCCTTTTCTGAAATACAAAGCATGCCCCTGTGTGCTGCTTAAAGGTTTTAAAATAGAGTGCCTGGTGTCATGTAGGTGCTTGATAAACAGGTTGAATGAGTGAATAACTAAACAAATGGATACACAAGTTTTCAATTCCTCCAGGACTAAGCTCCAGCTCTTTGGTCTGTCCTGCAAGGCCCTTCCTAGTCAGATCCTTCTCACCTTCCCATCATCTTGTCTTATATATCCTCAGTACACCCTGCACTGCAGCCCCACCAAGTGACCTGTGATCACTAGCCGTGCAGGGTCACACACACTGGTCCTCTGCTGGAAGCCCATGTTCCCCGTTGTCATCCATAGAGGCACCGCATAAGACTCAATCGTCCTTTTCTCAGCTTTCCCGGATGCAGCCAGTGGTGTTCATCAATAGCTCTGGTCTCCTGTTCTTATCATTCCTGGTCATATGCCTATTCCTCCCATACACAGTACAACCCAGAGACTTGACGATTGGGCTTCAGGCCCTTTATTTGGTTTCAGTCCCAACGTCTAGCTCGGCCTTGGCAGACAGTTGACTCTCAACACCACTGTGAAGGCAGGAGTTGGCTGGCCTGAGTTCAGATCTCCACCCTGCCACTTGATAGCTATGGAGCCATAGGCAAATTCTGTCTTCAACATTCAGCTTCCTGTCAAATAGGAGCAATGATACCTATCTCTCCACATTCCTATAAAGACTGAATGAGATCTAGGTAAAGGACCTGGCACCCAAAGAACCATCTAAAAACTCAAGGAAGGGCCCACTTTCAAGATCTATACAGCTGTCCACCTATGTCTTCCCAGAGCAAACGAAAGACCAATGTGACGTGAACCCCAGTAACTGCACACAGTAAATACTCAATGGATATTCGTTGAAGGAATGAATGATACCCTCTGCCCATGGTTCACTCCCCTGTCCTACTCTCCTCTTTGCTCTTACCATCATTCCCCACATCCAGGCCCCACCAGTCCTGTGGGTAATTTGAAATTAAAATCCCAAAGTTATTTTTCATAAGCAAGAACAATCATTCTTGGGTCTGCTGGCACCGCATCCTGACAGGGGCTGGCAACAGCCAGTTCACAGCGAGCCCTGCCAGGGGGCTGTGCATATACTTCTAAGAATAACTCAGTGTCCAAGAATTCCGCCTGTTCTATCGCAAGCTGGGGCCGGCCAGCAGCTGGTTTGCATTAGCGTCTAGAGTGATGGGATTCCGCTTTACTGTACTGAGGCTGACGCACCTCCTCCCCTTCCTCTGCTCTCACTCTGGGCTCCCACTGAGCAAGTCGAGTCTTTGTTTAACAGTCTTGAAAGCACCAGGAAGGGATCTGGTTAGAGGTACACTATGGAGTAGATGAAGTCTGCCTCCTGTGTCCTTTCATCTCACGCCTGGGTCATACCTCACACTTCCACCTGGGTACCATTCTGAGTACCCCCTGTGATCTCTGTACTCCAAGGCCACAGGAACATCCCATTCAAACCTGCCCTCAAAACAGCAGCCAATATTTGGGATTCCTGACCTTCTTTTCCTTTGTATTTACATTCATTCATTCATTTCTACATGGAATTGTTGAACAATGAAGCTAAAGGGACCACGGAGATCACTTACGGAATCAGCTTGGTCTAGAGTGGCTCTTAGAAAAGAGGGGGCTGCATGTACACTGTCTTAAGGACATTTGAAATGTCTAAGCGCACTTATCTTTGGGCGTCGCAAAGAGAAAGAGCACTACTGGCATTTACTGGGCAAGAACTAAGGACACAGAATATCTTGCAATGCACAGAACATTCCCACATAATGAAGAATTATACAGCCCAAAAATGTTCCTGGCGTCCCTCCTGAGAAACCCCACTGGAGCCGAGTGTGTCATCTTGTACACTTACAGCACACTGGCTATGAGCACAGGCCTCCTCACTCCTGGCCTTGACATATCTTGTCTTCAAACATTTGAAGTACATTTGCTTTATGATGGAGGAAAAAAGGTCATGGACTATGAAGTCAAAAAGACCAGGACAAAGTTCTGTTGCTGCCACTCCACCTGCAGACACTTGAGCCGAGTTCATGATTCTTAGAACCCAGACTCCTCCTTGTCTGTTGTAACAGTGCTCATAATGTCTATGTTGATTATGAGCATGGCTGCCATATTTCACAATTCCCGAAACTGAGTAAAAATATCCAGCATGCATGTGCTAAGTTATATCAGTCATGTCCAACTCTTTGTAGCCCTATGAACTGTAGGCCACCAGGCTCCTCTGTCCATGGGATTCTCCAGGCAAGAATACTGGAGTGGGTAACCATGCCTTCCCCCAGGGGGATCTTCCTGACTCAGGGATCAAACCAGAGTCTCCTACTTCTCCTGCATTGGCAGGCAGGTTCTTTAGCACTAGCACCACTGGGAAGCCCTAACAAGGTCCAGCAGTGAGAATTAAGTAAGAGAATTTACACAGAATACTGGGTGCATAGTAGGCATTGTGGAGAAGGCAATGGCACCCCGCTCCAGTGCTCTTGCCTGGAAAATCCAATGGACAGAGGAGCCTGGTAGGCTGCAGTCCAAGGGGTCGCTAAGAGTCAGACGTGACTAAGCGACTTCCCTTTCACTTTTCACTTTCATGCATTGGAGAAGGAAATGGCAACCCACTCCAGTTTTCTTGCCTGGAGAATCCCAGGGACGGGGGAGCCTGGTGGGCTGCCGTCTATGGGATTGCACAGAGTCGGACACGACTGAAGCGACTTAGCAGCAGTAGCAGCAGTAGGCATTGAGAATACTGTAGATGTTACACATGAAGTGCCTTGTACTATGCCTGGCATATAATAGAGGCTCTTCAAATGTCAATTCCGTTCCCTCCCTCCTCCTCCCATAGATGTCCTGTGACTCATTGAAGGTCATCCAGGATTCCTTGAAGGCATGCTCTGTTGCTTTAAGTCATGTCCTACTCTTTGCGACCATATGGACTGTGGTCTGCCAGGCTCCTCTGTTCATAGGATTTCCCAGGCAATAATACTGGAGTGGGTTGCCATTTCCTTCTCCAGGGGACCTTCCTAGGTCAGGGATCAAACCCACGTCTCCAGCATTGGCAGGCAGATTCTTTACCATAGAGCCACCTGGCTCATTAGAGCAATGTGGTCTCTATTCTCACAAAATTTAAAAATTAAGAGGTCTGATAACTCTTAACTGAAGTCTACTTCTTCTGTACTCTACTTCTCACTATCTTCAAAAGAATGATCTTTCAATCATTTTGTTCATGTTTTTGTCATGCTGATAACAAGAGCAGACAGATGGATGATAGAAGCCTAATTGCTTTTACAAGACAGGATGAGGCCAAAGCAGGAGGGAAAAGGGAGGAGACATTACAGAAAGTGAGGAAGAATGGCGGGTGGGGGGTGTGGTGGCAGGAAATAAGTAGGTTTCTAAAGAAGAAGAACCTAAGGACAAGAGGTGGTTTGGGGGTGATCAAGTTGCTGGGATGTTTCACTATACAGAGGCTGTCATCAGGGGAGTCCCACTGTGGGCACTTGAGATATGGTTTTGACCAGTTAGAGCTCCCAATTCTTCCCAAAGATTTCTACAGTCATTGTGTAGTCACTGGGTCCAGTTTCTTGCTCTCTTTTGTCAATATATTCAGCTTCACACATCAACCCAAATATAAAACTCAACTCTTTCTTCTATTTCTTCCCAAATCTTGCCCACTCAAAGCACTTATAAGAATGGCAGACTTTTCTAAAGATGTGGAGGAAGCCAAGGAAAGGGATTACAACAATACAGCACAGAAGACATTGGGAGGAGCACAAGATACAATTCTTTCTAAAAAGGCCTGATCACCCACCACAAGAATCTGCTCTTCACCTCTCGAAGGTGCCACCTTGATGATGTCATGGTTCCTCTCTCTCTTCCCCATTCCTTCCCACCACCTCTCTTCTCTTCTCTAACCCCACCTCCTTTCAGAGGCAGGAAACAAATGCCTCTCTTTTCTCTCAGGCACAGCTTCTGAGAGAAGCTTTCTATCTGTCCATGAGCCCTCCAAAACCCATGCCTTTGGGGCTTGCCAATTCCCTTAATGGACATATCAAGGTGTTTTTAGCCAAAGCTGTTCCCTCTCGAAAAGAATGAAGTTAGATCATAGAGGTTTCACCTCATTTTTCCTGTCTGCGATTTAGATAACAAATTCAAATTGTTGAGAGAAACAAAGCATTGTGGAAATCCAGTGGGCTGGTCTGGAAGGATTTCTTTGACTTTAAGTAGACCCTTGAAGGATAGATTGTATTTGGAGAGAAACAAAGAAGGAATCCAGTGGTATCACAACATAAATAAAAATGCAGAGACTGAATTGGCACAGAATATGCAAGGGATAGGGGAGAACTTGTTCAAGCTGAAGCCAACAATACATTGGCTAGCAGTGAAGGAGAAAAATGTAAGCATTAGGTGGAATCATCAGTGGAGGACTCTGAATGTGTCAGATTACAAATATGCCCAAAATCTGATCTCTCCTTTGGGATTGGCTAATCTATTTTTAGGGGGTGGGGAGTTTGTGGTTTTTTTTTTTTTTTTTAGAAAGCTGTATCAATGATCCTTTTAGATATGCAAGAGTAAAGCAAGAACATCTTGGAGAAACATGGGAATCTGATAAATACATCTAACTTAGACATGTGAGTTGAAGAGTTTGCTTGCTTATGCCCAGAGCCTCCAAGAGCAAAATCTCTGTGAATGCTATTGCTTTTTGGGGTAGAAAGGTTTCTCTCCTATATGGACATGTCTACCATATAGCTGAACATGCTTCTATTCTTTCTAGGTTGGGAGTTTTTTCCTTCAAACAGTTGTTTGCAGTAGGATCAGAATTCAAATGGACAAGTGCTTGGAAGGAACAGGCAGATGTGCCCTTCTGTCTTTTTAAAAAGCCCTGGTCACCCACCACAAGGAATCTTCTCTTTACCTCACAGAGAACTAGCAACAGCAAAAAAGGATTTGGATTGCGTTTGGTGACACTCAAGATAGATCTCACATGAGGTTCTTCAAAACGTTGTTCTCAGGAGAAGGTGGAATAAGTTGAGAGAGTAGCACTGATGTGTATACACTACCATGTAAAATAGCCAGCTAGTAGGAAGTTACCGTATAACACAGGGAGCTCAGCTCCGTGCTCTGTGATGACCTAGAGGGGTAGGATGCTGAGCTGGGAGGGAGTATATGTATACGTATATATACATATACCTGATTCACAGTGTGTACAGCAGAAACTAACACACTGTAAAGCAATAATACTCCAAAGGAAAAAAAGTTGTTTTCACAACTGTGCTTACTGTGATGATGTTGACCTTACAAAACAAATTCAACTTAAGAAAATACTGCTGAATTCATTGATTGTAATATGTGAAGTATCCTTATAAAAATTGTTTTATTACCTTTTTGATAAAAAGAGTCCTATAGTCTGAAACTACGATTTTCCCCTGTGCAGTATTCATTCTCTCTGATTCTAGAGCTAGCACTCTAGTTTCTCCTGGGACGCTGGCTCCCTCTCTCTCCCTCTCCTCTCAGGTACTTGGTTTGGATGGAATACTGCCCTGCCTTTATGACACAGGGATCAATGCTGTACTACCAATCAGGTGCCAGCTGACAATGGTGATTGGGTGAGTGGTGGCCACATCTACTTCACCCAATCTGAAGCAGAAGCCCAATCACTCTCCAGCATATCTTCCTTCCTATTTTATTTTTCTGCACAGCCCTCATCTGATGTCTTTTCTTATCATTTACTCACTTTTCTGTTGGGGGGTATATGTGTGCGTATCTCCTACATCTGGAATGAATGCAGGGATCTTCTACGTCTTTTTAATGTGATGTCCCCAGTAACCTAAAATGCTGCTACCACATGGAAAGCAGTCAGTCAATGTATTTTGGTTGAAAGGTTTACAACAAACCTTTAACAAACACCAAACCAAAGAAATGGCTCAACAGTGGAAGTGAAACACAAGTGTGTCCCATCAAAGCTAATCCTTGAAATGTTGCTGGCATGATCAAGGAAGAGTCATTCAATTATGAATCTATAAATCTAGAGCTGCCATGAGGTTATCACATGAGTAAAGCCCCCTATGTTGAGAAAGAAGTCAATACCAAGAAAGAGAGAGATGGAGAGAAGTCACTTAATGATAAAACCACATCTGCACTGGCTCCAGCTATGCCTGAACTCAATAGCTGAACTTTTCAGTACTGGATGTGCATCGTGAGGACTCTTGGCTTTCAGACTGTAGGTGTGCTTGCTGACCTCTGCAATGTAGCCAGAATCAGCTCTACAGAACACTACAGACCTGAGCCTGGGGAGACAGTCTCCCTCTAGGAAGGACAGTGTTGTACTGTTCCCACTTTTCCTAAAAAGAAGAAAACATAGCAGGAAACATTAACATATACATTGTTTCCTGTGGGACTTAGACAATGGCTCAAAGCTCATGGAACAAGTATAGGCATGACAGACGCCATGGCCCTGTGCCCACAGTCTATCCCACTTCCCTCCACAGGAAAACTGCCTGAAGAAGGAAACCAGACACCACCTTGTATAAAGACTGCAGGGCACTTCTTCAGTATTCTCTCTCATGGCCCAGCATAGGTGGGAAGGGCACTGATCATATCGCCAAAGATCTGGGTCCTCATTCCTGCTGTCTTGCTCTCTGGACTAAGACTACAGAACTTTTGGATCGTTCAATCATCATGTAGCGAGCCTCATCCTGGGATTCTTCTTGTTGAAGAACCAGTGACTAGAGTTCAGGTGAATTAGTTTAAGCCAACAAGTGTATTTATGGACTCTGGGAACATCAGGAAGAGTTTCAGGAAGTCCAAATTGAGTTAAGTCCAAGATTGGCATAGTGAGGGGAGTGTGGGGTGCTCAAGTCATTTCCTAAAAGTCTACAGTGCCTCAGAGAATGAGGCTTCACTAGCTGTGGCCTTAAACATCAAGAGATGAACAGCTCTTAATATGACAGCGTATTTTATTGCCCAAAGCCCTCTTATCTACTTCTTTCTTCTGTGTCATGGGTTTCATTGTCTCTGTAGGCTGGACTGTGAAGGAAATGGACAGAGGCCTATTTGAACATAATGTACCCCACAAGCTGTGGCTCAACCTACCATAGAAAATAAGCTTGGAATACAATGTTGGAGTAAGATTTTTAAGGAAATTTGCACTCATCCTATTGAAAATGGGTAATTATTTAACACAGACAGCACTCATTTCTTCTAAAAATACAATATTTATTAAGCCAATATTATATACAAGGCCCTATAATAAAGAAATAACAAATAAGACACAGTCTCGGATCTCAAGAGAAATGCCAGTAGAAAGAAGACTTTAGAAACATCTAGAACAGCACTAGATGTGCTCATATAATGTGGCTCAGATAATGAACTCCTCATGGCCGAATTTAGACTGAAATTTAAGAAAGTAGGGAAAACCACTAGACCATTCAGGTATGACCTAAATCAAATCCCTTATGATTATACAGTGGAAGTGACAAATAGAGTCAAGGGATTAGATCTGATAGGGTGCCTGAAGAACTATGGACAGAGTTTTATGACTTTGTATAGGTGGCAGTGATCAAGACCATCTCCAAGAAAAAGAAAGGCAAAAAGGCAAAATGGTTGTCTGCAGAGGCCTTACAAATAGCTGAGAAAAGAAGAGAAGCTAAAGGCAAAGAATAAAAGGAAAGATATACCCATTTGAATGCAGAGTTCCAAAGAATAGCATGGAGAGATAAGAAAACCTTCCTCAGTGATCAATGCAAAGAAATAGAGGAAAACAACAGAATGGAAAAGACTAGAAATCTCTTCAAGAAAATTAGAGATACCAAGGGAATATTTCATGCAAAGATGGGCACAATAAAGGACAGAAATGGTATGGACCTAACAGAGGCAGAATATATTAAGAGGTGGCAAGAATACACAGAAGAACTATACAAAAAAGATCTTCATGACCAAGATAACCACAATGGTGTGATCACTCACCTAGAGCCAGACATCCTGCAATGCGAAGTCAAGTGGGCCTTAGAAAGCATGACTATGAACAAAGCTGGTGGAGGTGATGGAATTCCAGTTGAGCTATCTCAAATCCTGAAAGATGATGCTTGTGAAAGTGCTGCACTCAATATGTCAGCAAATTTGGAAAACTCAGCAGTGGCCATAGGACTGGAAAAGGTCAGTTTTCATTCCAATCCCAAAGAAAGACAATGCCAAAGAATGCTCAAACTACTGCACAATTGCACTCATCTCACACACTAGCAAAGTAATGCTCAAATATCTCTAAGCCAGGCTACAACAGTACATGAACTGAGAATTTCCAGATGTTCAAGCTGGTTTTAGAAAAGGCAGAGGAATCAGAGATCAAATTACCAATATCCACTGGATCATCAAAAAAGCAAGAGAGTTCCAGAAAAACATCTACTTTTGCTTTATTGACTACACCAAAGCCTTTGAC
>NW_011494899.1:4042035-4063253 GCF_000754665.1 Bison bison bison
GAAATCTGTATGCAGGTTAAAAAGCAACAGTTAGAACTGGACATGGAACAACAGACTGGTTCCAAATCAGGAAAGGAGTACGTCAAGGCTGTATATTGTCACCCTGATAACTTAACTTAAATGCAGAGTACATCATGTGATATGCCAGACTGGATGAAGCACAAGCTGGAATCAAGATTGCCAGGAGAAATATCAATAACCTCAGATATGCAGATGACACCACCCTTATGGCAGAAAGTGAAGAAGAACTAAAGAGAATCTTGATGAAAGTAAAAGAGGAGAGTGAAAAGGATGGCTTAAAACTCAACATTCAGAAAACTAAGATCATGGCATTTGGTCCCATCACTTCATGGCAAATAGATGGGGAAATAATAGAAACAGTGAGAGACTTTATTTTTGGGAGTTCCAAAATCACTGCAGATGGTGACTGCAGTATGAAATTGAAAGATGATTGCTCCTTGGAAGAAAAGCTATGACCAACCTAGACAGCATATTCAAAAGCAGAGACATTACTTTGCCAACAAAGTTCATCTAGTCAAGGCTATGGTTTTTCCAGTAGTCATGTATGGATGTGAGAGTTGGACTACAAAGAAAGCTGAGCACTGAAGAATTGATGCTTTTGAACTGTGGTGTTGGAGAAGACTCTTGAGAGTCCCTTGGACTGCAAGGTGATCAAACCAGTCCATCCTAAAGGAAATCAGTCCTGAATATTCATTGGAAGGACTGATGTTGAAGCTGAAATTCCAATACTCTGGCCACCTGATGCGAGGAACTGATTCTCTGAAAAAGATCCTGATGCTGGGAAAGATTGAAGGCAGGAGGAGAAGGGGACAACTGAGAATGAGACAGTTGGATGGCATCACCAACTCGATGGACATGAGTTTGAGTAAGCTATGGACAAGGAAGCTGTCCGATGGACAAGGAAGCCTGGCGTGCTGCAGTCCATGGGGTCACAAAGAGTGAGACATGACTGAGTGACTGAACTAAACTGAGAACAGCACTGTCCAGTAGAAATATAATGTGAGCCTCAAAATGTAAGTTTAAGTCTTCTAGTAGCCACATTGCAAAAATAAAAATAAATCAGTGAATATCATCTTAATGATATATTTTCTTTAATCCAGTATATTTAAAATTATTTCAACATGTAAACAACATACGGAAATTCTCTTTTTATCCAGTCTTTGTTTTCCTTTTTTTTTTTTTGGCCATACCATGTGGTATGTGGAATCTTAGTTCCCCAACCAAGGCTCAAACCCTCACCCCCTACTGGGGAAGTGTGGAGTCTTAATCACTGGACCACCAGAGAAGTCCCTAAGGAAGTTATGAAGGAGATAGTCTTTTTCCTGATAGTGCAGTTGGTAAAGAATCCGCATGCAATGCAAGAGACCCTGGTTCGATTCCTGGGTTGGGAAGATCCACTGGAAAAGGGATAGGCTACCCACTCCAGTATTCTTGAGCTTTCTTTGTGATTCAGCTGGTAAAGAATCTGCCTGTAATGTAGGAGACCTGGGTTTGATCCCTGGGTTGGGAAGATCCCCCTGGAGAAAGGAAAGTTTACCCAGTACAGTATTCTGACCTGGAGAATTCCATGGACTGTATAGTCCATGGGGTCGCAAAGAGTACGACATGACTGAGCAACTTTCACTTTTACTTTCCTATTCTTTTTTTCTAATTAAGTCTTTAAAACTCAATGTATATTTTATACCTCAATTTAAACTCACTCCATCTAGGCTGTAACTATATTTGATTCAAAATGATGCCGTTTCCCTCAATGGCATTTGTGGGAAAATAATCACAATTCTTATACTTCCACTGAAGGGAAGTAAAGTGAACATTTGTCTCTTCCGTTTTAATTATTTTTCTTGAATGATACCCTGATAGTCCTCTCTATAACCACCTGTCCCCACATGCATGTGTGTGTGCTTACATGTCCAACTCTGTGACCCCATGGACTGTAGCCTGCCAGGCTCCTCTGTCCATGGAATTCTCCAGGCAAGAATACTGGAGTGAGTAGGTTGCCATTCCCTTCTCCAGGGGATCTTCCCAATTCAGAGATCAAAACCAGGTCTCCTGCATTGAAGGCAAATTCTTAACCATCTGAGTCACCAGGGAAGCCCTGTTCCCTACTTAGCTCATAAACATTTAGAATGGAGTTGATGCCATGCCAGATCCAGAGGTGGCTACTCAGGTCATTATATGGCTCTAGGCACAGTGATTCATTCAGGCATAGATATATAACCTAATCAGAATCTTTGAAATTCAATAATTCTCTTATTAGGACTTCCCAAAAGAGAAACACCTACTCTTTTCTGTAGGACTTAAGTCTGGGAGTACGTGAGCTTAGAGCATCAAAGGACCCCTTGAAGAACCTGAGATTGAAGCCATCTTGTTGAAAGTAGAGCTATGAAGAGAAAGTCAATTCTTGTGGCATCAGCCAAGTTCCTAGAGAACCTTGAGCTTTCTCAGTTATGTGGGCCCATAAACTCTGTATTCAAGCCAGTCTGAGTATGGAGATTTCCTAAAAAGCATTTTGAAATGAGGGAACTTCTATTCCACTCCCCAGGAGAAGGTATTAGGTTGGTGAAAAAGAAATTGCAGTTTTTGCATTGTTGAAATTTGCCTTTAATATTGGAATACATTCTTTAAAAAAATGTGGTTATCTTATACATCATTTTAACACACATTTCTCATTTTATGTTTTTTTGCTAATGGCTTATTACTTGCTGCTTATTTTATATTTATTTTAGACTATAGAAATTATGTTAAATGAAAACCAAATTTGACCGATTTTATTATTTGAGTTCAAAAACGGGTTGTAAAGCAGAGGAGACGACTCACAACAACAACACATTTGGCCTAGGATCTACTAATGAACGTACAGTGCAATGGTGGTTCAAGAAGTTTTGCAAAGGAGACAAGAGTCTTGAAGATGAGGAGCATAGTTGCCAGCCATGCGAAGTTGACAATGACCAGTTGAGAGGATCACTGAAGCTCCTACAACTACGCAAGAAGTTGTCCAAGAATTCAACATCAACCATTATATGGTCATTCAGCATTTGAAGCAAATTGGAAAGCTGAAAAGGCTCAATAAGTGAGTGCCTCATGAGCTGACCAAAAATCAAAAAAATCTTCATTTTGAAGTGTGGTCTTTTCTTGTTTTGCACAACAATAACAAACTGTTTCTCAATCAGATTGTGATGTGTGACAAAAGTGGATTTTATACATCAACCAGCAATGACCAGTTCAGTGGTTGGACCAAGAAGAAGCTCCAAACCACTTCCGAAATCCAGTTCAGTTTAGTCACTCAGTCGTGTCTGACTCTCAAGAGTCCCAAAGCCAAACTTGCACCAAAAATAGGTCCTGGTCACTGTTAGGTGCTCTGCTGACCATCTGACCCACTACAACTTTCTGAATCCTGGTGAAACCATTACATCTGAGATGTATGCTCAACAAATCATTGAGATGTACTGAAAACTGCAACACCTGCAGCTAGCATCAGTCAACAGAAAGGGCCTAATTCTTCACGACAATGCCCGACTGCATGTCGCACGTCCAACTCTTCAAAAGTTGGATGAATTGGGCTACAAAGTTTTGCCTCACCAACCAACTACCACTTCTTCAAGCATTTTGACAACTTTTTTCAGGAAAAACACAGCCAGCAGGATGCAGGAAATGCTTTCCAAGAATTCATCCAATCCAAAAACATGGATTTTTATGCTATAGGAATAAACAAACTTATTTCTCATTGGCAAAAATGAGTTGATTGTAATGGTTCCTATTTTGATTAATAAAAATATGTTGGAGCCTAGTTATAATGAAATTCATGGTCTGAAACCATAATACATTTGCACCAACCTAATAGTATACAGTGATTTCATCCAGTTTCCCTCTCCACTCCTGTATAGTCTACCTAAAAAAGAAGTAACATACGCGGCGACACCAGTGAATCTTAACATCCATTAGGCTACATGTATCAGGAGACAATATCACCATACTGAAATAGAAATAAGGTTTGTCTCTCATTTCCACTTGTCTCTTGCTCTCCTGGACAGACCTAGCCAGGGATCTGTCCTCTCTGTTCCAGATTCTACCCTGTAATTGAGTTACTTGAGTCAGTTTAGTTCTGGAGCGGTTGGAATTTTTTTATTCTTACCTCTATGGTGGTGCCTGCTTTATACTAGCAACATGTTTACAATTATGGGGTATTGACTCAGTTTCCCCAATATGATTATGCATTAGTGGTAAGAAATGCATTTTTATTAAAAGGAGATTAAGTAAATGTCGTATCAGATATATGTATATGTATGGCTGAGTCCCTTTCCTGTATACCTGAAACTTGTTTATCAGTTACACTCCAACACAAAATAAAAGATTTTTTTTAGAGATACAAATGAACTTATTTATAAAACAGAAGCAGACTTGGTCATGGATAAGAAAAATTTCTATCCTTAAGGGAAAATTCTCAACAAGTTTAATTAAATTATACAATCCTTAAATTTCACCATTTATTCATCAAATATTAAGAGCATACCTACAAGGCATGATAATAGCCACTAAGGGTACAAAGATGAATGTGTCACTGAACTCAAGGAGACAATGTCAATTGTATTTGCATGTTTTACAAGTGTAATGAGAGACAAGAACAGGGAGGAAACATTGAGAAATGACACTTTAAAAGGCCAGGAGTAGTACTTACATTGAATTTATAAGGACAACAGAATCCAATAAAAAGTCAGAGGCTGGCAAAATGTATGAGAGAAAAATCATCTAACTATATGCTACAAAAAGAGACATAATTTATATTTAACAATGCAAATAGGCTGATGGAAAATGATGGAAAAATAAATACCAAGCAAACAGCATCCAAAAGAACTGGAGTATTTCTGTTCTGTCAGACAAAATAGACTTGAAGACAAAAATTGTTACTTGGGACAAAGAGAAATATTTTATAATTATTAAAGGAACAATCCTTTAGGAAGTTGTAACAATTATAAAAATACATGTATCTAACAAGAGAACCTCAAAATCCATGAAGCAAAAACAGATTTAAGGGGAGAAATAGACAATTCAACAATAACCAAAGACTTTCAATATCCTCCTCTTTCTATAAAAGATAAGATATCCATATTTGATAGATTCCATAATGAGCAGAACACTAACAAAGAAATAGAAGACTTGAACAACACTTAAAAATCAACTAGCTCTAATAGACATCTATTGAATACTAGCCACTAGCAAAATGCATATTCTTTTCAGTGCATAGAATGTTCCCCAGGATAGACTACATGTTAGGTCATAAAACAAGCCTCAGAAAACTTTAAACATTTGAAATTATATAAAATATACTGTCTAACCACAACATATAGAAATTAGAAATCAAAAACAGAAGTAAATTTGGGAAACTGACAAATATGTGGTTGTGGAACAAGGCATTCCTAGCCCAAAAAAATTGGCTCAAAGAAAAAATCAAGGAGAAATTTGAAAATTCTCTGAGACAAATGAAAACAAAAAACACAATATACCAAAATTTATGGAATCCAGCCAAAACAATGCTGAGAAGGAAATGAATAGTTGTAAATGCCTATGTTTAAAAAGAAGTGGAAAGATCTGAAATCAATAACCTAACTTTCTACCTTGGGAAACTGGAAAAGGAAAGCCAACTAGACCCAAAACAAGCAGAAGAAAAAAAATAATAAAGATTAGAGTGGAAATGAATGAAATAGACAACAGAAAACAATAAAGAAAACCAGTAAAACTAAAAGTTGTTTCTTTGAAAAGATCAACAAGATGACAGACAATGAAGAATGACGAAGACAAAGAGGGAACAGTCAAATTACTAAAATCAGGAATGAAATAGGAGATATCATGACCTACCTTACAGAAATAGATTCTAAGGTGATCACATAATTGTTTGCCAGCAAATTAAATAATATAAATTAAATGAAAGAATTCCTAAGTCTAAATCTAAGTGGAAGTCGCTGTCATGTCCAACTCTTTGCGACCCCATGGACTGTACAGTCCACGGAATTCTCGAGGCCAGAATACTGGAGTGGGTAGCCTTTCCCTTCTCCAGGGGATCTTCCCAACCCAGGGATCGAACTCAGGTCTCCCTCATTGCAAATGGATTCTTTACCAGCTGAGCTACAAGGGAAGCCCAAGAATACTGGAGTGGGTAGCCTACTCCTTCTCCAGCAGATCTTCCCAACCCATGAATCGAACCAGGGTCTCCTGCGTTGCAGGCAGATTCTTTACCAACTGAGCTATGAGAAAGACACAGCTACGAAAACTGACTCAAGAAGAAAATTGAAAACCTGAACTGTAGCAGGAGATTACACTAACCATCAAAAGTCCTACAATAAAAAGCCCAGGCTCCAAAAAAATCACAGGGGAATTCCACGAAACATGTGAGGAATTAATACCATTTCTTCACACACTCTTTCAAAAAATAGAAGAGAATATGTTTTCAATCACAATTCAACAATAAAAAGACTACTCAATTTAAAACTGGGCAAAGAATTTGAAGAGGCATTTCTCCAAGGAACATATACAAATGACCAACAAGCCTACAAAAAGAAGCTCAAAATTATTAGTCTTCAGGGAGATGTAAATCAAAACCACAATGAGATATCACTTCATACACACTAAAATGGATATAACAAAGATAATAACCAATATTGGCAAATATGTGGAAAAATTGGAACTCTTAAGTTGCTGGCAGGAATATATAGTGCAGCCACTTTGGAAAACAGTTTGGCAGTTCCTCAGTAAGTTAAACATTGAGTCATCATAAGACCTAGCAACTCCACTCCTGGGTAGATGTCCAAAAGGAACTGAAACTATTTCCACACAAAAACTAGGACATGAATGTGCACAGACAGATTATTCATAAAAACCAAAAAACAGAAACACCCCCGAATGTCCAACTGATGAATGAATAATCAAAATGTGGTATATCCATAGAATGGAATGTTATTCAGTCATGAAAAGGAATGAGGTACTACTACCTGGATAAACCTTGAAAACGTGACAAAGAAACCAGTCACAAAAGACCACACACTATATGATTCCATTTATATGAAATAGCCACAACAGGTCAATCTATAAAGACAGAAATAAAGTGGTGGCTGCTTTGACCGACAAGGAGAAGGAGAAGGCATGGAGAAGTTAGTGGTAATGGGTATAGGGTTTCTATTTGGGCTGATGAAATGTTTCAGAATTAGAGAGTGGTGATGGATGTACAACTCTGCGAATGTACTGGAAACCACTGAATTTTACACTTTGAAAGGGCAAATTTTATGGGATGTGAATTATATCTTAAACTGTTACTTTTTTTAAAAGACTTTAAGAGCTCAAGGACTACTTCCCAAAAATGACACCCTAAAATTGATCTTAAAAAAGAGAAAACATTTATTAGAAACAACCAAGGCACATTTAGTAAGGAATTTTAAATGTTTAACTTTACAAAGTACTAAAATTATACATTAGAGAAATCCCCCAAATTAATATATACACACTCTGAATGTCTGCTCAGTCACTTCAGTCGTGTCCTACTTTTTGTGATTCACTGGACTGTAGCCTGCCAGGCTCCTCTGACCATGGGGATTCTCCAGACAAGAATACTGGAAGGGATTGCCATGCCCTCCTCCAGAGGATCTTCCCAAACCAGAGATCAACTGTGTCTCCTGCATTGCAAGCAGATTCTTTGCTGCTGAGCCACCAATGAAGCCCATATACATTCTAGAAGCTTACAATCTAGCTGAAGATACACTGGCAGGAAATACGAAAGTGTGTATTACTTCAGATCAGATCAGATCAGATCAGTCGCTCAGTTGTGTCTGACTCTTTGCGACCCCATGAATCGCAGTACGCCAGGCCTCCCTGTCCATCACCAACTCCTGGAGTTCACTGAGACTCACGTCCATCGAGTCAGTGATGCCATCCAGCTCCTATGTTATCGGGCTCTTTCACCTACATATTTTCTTTTTGCTTATATCTCACAACAATCTATTTTTGAAACCTAAAATTAATGAAACTAAGAAAGACTGGTTGGCTATACTTGGCCACACCCTTGCACAAATGACTTACTTCTTAAATATAGCTGTTTGCTCTTGTAGAGCTACAACTTTTGTGTTTCCATCAGAGGCGTCATGCCTTTGGATCCTCATTCCATTTTAACTGTGAGTCAAGGGATCCCGGTTGGTGTTCAGTATACCAAACGGTAACCAACATAAATATCCTGGAAGCCAGAACCCTAAGGTTGCCTCCCACTCTGGAGGTTGTGAGTTTCCGTTGTCAGTGTATGTTTCCCTTTCAAGACAAGGCAAGCTATGTATGTGCTAAGTAGGAGTGTTACATGATCCACCTCCTCACCGGTGCTAAAAGGAAAATAACGGGTCGAGTAGAAGAGAGGAAAATGGCGCCAGAAAGAAAGAAGAGCCAAACTAAATTTGGCATTTCACCTTTCATTTCCCCCCAAACGCTGCCTACCCACAAACCCGACTCAGTGTCAGATGTTTCAAATGTTTTCATTGTTCCTTCCCCCAGCCCAGCTCCAAATCCCAGAAAGTGGGAAGAAAAAAAAAAATCAATGCCATACAGATGTGTTTATTCCCTCTTGCCTGGATAAAAGACTTCTTTCAAGTACAGTGCATATCTTCCAGGCCGAATCTCTGCACGCTTAGGAATGCCACATGGCAGTCAGGTCAGGGCTGTTCTTTTGCTGTCCTTTTCATGTCAAACCCAAGCTTTTGTTCTCTGATGTTAAGGTTGACAGATGTGTTCTCAGGCAGCCAGCACACTGAAAACACGTGGCAGACTGAAGCCCCTGGTCTCCTTGGCCAAAGCACGGCCAATGACATGAGCAAAATGATTCCACAGTTTCCCGAGGGGCTCCTCCACTGGGGTGAAGGTTGGGTGAGATGAGAATGATGTAGACTTAGGACCATGCTCAGGGGAGTGGTGATGCAGGAAGAACTGCAGTGAGTCCTCACTTCTTCCTGGGACCTAGAGATGTTACCATTAGAGCTGGTCTACTGGGGAGAGGGTTAGTTTTTCATCTTAAGTGATAGTCGAGGCTTGCAGCACCTTGTTCACTCAATTCTCTGCACACACAGGTAATCGCACCTCTCTCCCTTCCTTCCCTCTTTCCTTCCTTCCATTGTTTTCTCTTTCCTTTTCTCTTTCCCTGCCTCTCTTTTTCTTTCCTTCCTCCCTTCTTTCTATCCATCTATCTTTCTATTCTCTCCAAACACCCCTTTTAGCATCATACTCATACTTTCCTCTCTCATACTCACTTTCCCATCTTTGTTTCTGCTTTCCCTCCCTCAGATGATAAAGAATCTGCCTGCAATGCAGGAGACCTGAGTTAGATCTCTGGGGTCAGGAAGATGCCCGGGATCAGGAAATGGCAACTCACTCCAGTATTCTTGCCTTGGAAGTCCCATGGACAGAGGAGCCTGGCATTGAGTTGGGCTTCCCACGTAAAAAATCTGCCTGCCAATGCAGGAGACTCAGATCCAATCCCTGAATCTCCAGGGAAGATTTCTTGGAGAAGCAAATGGCTACCCACTCCAATATTCTTGCCTGGAAAATCCCACGGACAGAGGAACAAGGGGTTGCAAAGAGTCAGATGCAACTGAGCAACTAACACTTTTCTCTCCCCGTGTCTACCTTTTAATGCTTCCCCTTCAACACATTTCTCCCTCCGTTTTCCCCTATACATACACACACAGACACACTCTCTCTCACTCTCATGTCCTAATCAAGTCTCAGTGACCCAAACATATTGAAGGCTCCACATTTCTGCCCTTTGTTAACTCTGGGTCCAGCTCCTCTTCGTATGGCTTTTTGCAGAATCCTGGGCTGCTGTTTTAGGCCACTGGGACTGCTCTGACTGCCTGCTAAATTTAGAACTATCTACCCATCTTCGCAGCAAATCATTTTATATTTACAGAATAGAGGGAGTTTCTACAAATGTCTGATCTTCCCAGAAGTTCTTGTCCTTGTCTCTCAGCACTGTACAAACTCACTTCCTGTGGCCTTGGCAGTGGGCAGTATGGTGCTTTGGCATGCTCCAAGCACAGACAAGGGTTTCCTCGACAGGAGGGGCCCAGCCAGACAGAAGGCATTTGTATTACCACTGCCCTGGTTCTCTCCCCCCACTTTATTCTCATGCACTCTCTGTCTGTACTCCTGCCAACTTGTCTGAGACTGGAACTTGCCAGCTGCTACCCCTTGTGACCAGAATTCTTCAGGAAATTTTATTAAGAACCTAGGAGAAATGCAATCTAAGTTTGTGGTGCTATGGAGAGAACATAGGTTGGAGGGGGGCAATGCATCTCTATTTGAACATTACAGGGAAAGTACTCTGCTATCTTAGCGTGACAAAACCTGCTGGGTGTCCCTGTAGATGCATTCTCCCTTTATTCCTCTATGATAGAACCACCCAAATAGAACCTGGCTGGGTACACAGCCACCAGAAGAAATACTACCGTCCCCCAAGGCCTCCCATAACTAGATACAAATATACACCAAACTTTAGTCAATGGGATTATAAGTGAATATGACTTGTGTGATCCTTATGTATGTAAATTCTTATATGTATAAATTATACATGTATAATACAACTCGAATAACTTCCATCATGTATATAAGTGTAATGTCTGTGTCATTCTTTTTCCTTTTCCTTTTCCCAGAGGTCTGGATTAAAGTTGTGATAGCTGGAGCTGGAGCAGCCATCTTGGACCACAAAGTAGAAGTCTTGTATTAAGAATGAGAAAGCAAAAAGCTTGAAGGAGAATAGTTTCACTGGCCTACAAGCCTGGGCTACTGATATCTTATGTGAGAACAAACTAACTTCTATCTTATTTAAACTACTGTTTTTTGGTAGGGGAGAGGGATCTCTCAAAGGAGGAGGTGAGACTATATGATCATCTAGTCTGTTCCAAATCTGAAATACCAATGGATCCAGTTAAAAGTCATGGATGCATTTACAGAGCTCAAATTTCTAAGTGTAACTTCAAACTAAGCAATAGGTCAGAAGGAATGGCACAGCTTAAAAGAAACCCAGAGCTTTGATTTCTTTTCTCCCCATCACTCTGTCTACTTAGTGACCATGAATCCCAGTGGTAGGAAGACTAGAACTGAAACAAAAGTTAAAAACAGCAACATTTATTGGGCTTTTGCCACTGGGCATCATTTAACCGTCACATCAACCCTAGTAGGCAAGTACTACTATTATCCTTTTTTATGGTTGAGAAAACTGATTCCTAGGGATGTAGCATCCTTACCAAGGGTCTCCCAGATGTGTATGACAGAGCCACCTTCCAACTCAACTTCCTGATTCCTGTCTTGCACCAACTAGCTGTTTTTATGTTGAAAGAAGACTGCAAAAACCAGTGGTTCAGCCTGTGAGTTCTGGAAGCCGACTGTCTCAGGCACAGATCTCAGCCACGTTACCTCTAAGGCAAGTAACATTACGTAGTTTCTTTGGATTTATGTGTGCATTCTTAGTCGTGTCCGACTCTTTTTCGACTCTATGGACTGTAGCCTGCCAGGCTTCTGTATCCATGGGATTCTCCAGGCTAGAGTACTGCAGTGGGTTGCCTTTCCCTCTTCCAGGGGATCTTCCCAACCTAAGGATCGAGCCAGTGTCTCTTACATTTCCTGCATTGGCAGGCATGTTCTTTACCACTAGCACCACCTGGGAAGCCCCAGGTTTCTTTAACCTCCCTCTATCCTACTCTCTTTATGTACTGCTGCTGCTGCTAAGTCGCGTCAGTCGTGTCCGACTCTGTGCGACCCCATAGATGGCAGCCCACCAGGCTCCTCTGTCCCTGGGATTCTCCAGGCAAGAATACTGGAGTGGGTTGCCGTTTCCTTCTCTAGTGCATGAAAGTGAAAAGTGAAAGTGAAGTCGCTCAGTCTTGGCTGACTCTTTGCAACCCCATGGACTGAAGCCTACCAGGCTCCCCCGTCCATGGGATTTCCCAGGCAAGAGTATTGGAGTGGAGTGCCATTGCCTTCTCCACTCTTTATGTGCACTTGGAGATAACAATAGTCCCTGTTATGATGAGCAAAGGAGGTGATGCAGGTACAGCAATCAGCATGGTCCTGACACACAGGAACTCCCCATGGTCTCAGTAACATCTGAGCATAAGCCAGTAACCTGCAATGGACCTGTCTCAAACAAGGGAGATCAAGGCATCGGGGAAGAGGGATAAAATTTAAATAAGCAAAGCGAGCATGAGCATTTTCCCCTATCTCAAGCTGACAGTGATAAATAGAACCTGCAGATCATACCCTATCTCAGAGAAAGAATTCTAAACAAGGAGACATGGAGCACAGGGCACGGAGCCTCCCACCGCTGGGCTCACTTTCTTATCTGCAGAGGCATCATTTAGCATGTGTCTTCACACATCCCCCATAAGGGTAATAATCAAGTTCCAGTCCTCTCTTCTAAGTGAGAAATTCCTCATCCCAAAAGCGCAGGATTTCCAGGGATTAGTGTGAAAGGCACTTAAGCATCTAAATCCCTTGGAATGAAGAGTGGGAAAGTCCCACTGTTTCCCCCACCCAGGCCCCCTTTCCCCCATCCCCTCAAGACCTCACCCTCAGCATTCTCCCCCTTCCCCCTACCTTGAGCCTCTCCAGCAGCTGGTCACTGCTTAGCAGGCAGGAGGGGGCACAGTAAGGAGGGAGGAGAGAGACTGTGAAAGGCAACCACAAACCCCACAAGTCATAGGGATGGCTGCATACGTCTCACACAAGCTTGAGGACAAATCCTAAGCACCCCAACATTTACAATTTCAGATTGCTTACAGTTCTTGTATAAGCTGAGTAGGGGCTTCTGTTTTATATTTCCTCCCTGGTAGGACTGCAAGGCTTATGGGATCTTAGTTCCCCGACTAGGGATCGAACCTGGGCCTCAGCAAAGAAAGCGCAAGTCCTAACCACTGGACCACCAAGGGATCCTCTGAGGCTTCAGTTTTTAAAGAGTTAGGATCAGCCTCAGTTTGTTTTCTGTCTGTAATACCCACTGCTGCTGGGTGCTAGAAAGTTAAGCTCCCAAATTGCAGCCCTTGAAATATAAGGTCTTTGTGCTAGCCTTTTCAGCAAACCCCCTGCTCCCCCCACCACCTTTTTTGCTGGCTTTACAGAGTGAGGGACTGAGAATACAAGGCAGTGAGACAAGCACAGGTATTGTAGTTAGAGAGGCTGTGGGTTCAAACCTGGCTCCCTAGTCCCTGGCAGGGTGGCCTTCAGGTCATCTGCAGGATTTCTGGCCTACCAAATAACAGCAAGCTTTTTTTCTGAAGGAAGTTACACTGTGTAACTAGGTTTTCTCTTTCCAAATGGTTGCTAGAAAGTTAAGCTCACAAATTGCAGCCCTTGAAATATAAGGTCTTTGTGCTAGCCTTTTCAGCAACACCTCCCCCCCCTTTTTTGCTGGCTTCATTTTAACCTACATTCTTATTTGCTTTGTACCTAGTTTTTATTTTAAACTTTTATTTATTTATTTGGCTGCTCTGGGTCTTAGTTGCAGCATGCAGGCTCTTTCAGTTACAGCATGTGAGATCTAGTTCCCTGACTAGGGAACAATCCCAGACCCCCTGCTTTGGGAGCAGAGTCTTAGCCACTGGACTACCAGTGAAGTCCCTTGTTTTGTGTGTAGCTTTAAAATCAATGCTGTTCTTTGTAACACAAATACACTCATGAACCTTCTGAGTAAATCCTTCTGAATCAAGGTGAAAATTGTTTTTAGACTTATCAGTAATGTATCAGAGCTGTCTGGATTTATTACTGAGTAGATGCTAAACAAATAGTCATCATTAATATTCCTGTGACCTTTCACATACATTATTGTGTTTATTCTGTGTAACCATCCCAAGGTGGTTGAGAACAGATTAAACACAAAGAAACAGAAACACAGAGGTTCGACAAGGGGGCCGATCCCCAAATACATTCTCCCAAAGTGACAGCTTTCCAATCATTTTTTCAAGTAATGTACGACCCTTATGGCAGAAAGTGAAGAGGAACTAAAGAGCCTTTTGATGAAAGTGAAACAGGAGAGTGAAAAAGTTGGCTTAAAGCTCAACATTCAGAAAACGAAGATCATGGCATCCGGTCCCATCACTTCATGGTAAATAGATGGGGAAACAGTGGAAACAGTGGCTGACTTTATTTTTTGGGGCTCCAAAATCACTGCAGATGGTGATTGCAGCCATGAAATGAAAAGACGCTTACTCCTTGGAAGGAAAGTTATGACCAACCTAGACAGCATATTAAAAAGCAGAGACGTTACTTCGTCAACAAAGGTCTGTCTAGTCAAGGCTATGGTTTTTCCAGTGGTCATGTATGGATGTGAGAGTTGGACTATAAAGAAAGCTGAGTGCAGAAGAATTGATGCTTTTGAACTGTGGTGTTGGAGAAGACTCTTGAGAGTCCCTTGGACTGCAAGGAGATCCAACCAGTCCATCCTAAAGGAAAACACTCCTGGGTGTTCATTGGAAGGACTGATGTTGAAGCTGAAACTCCAATATTTTGGCCACCTGATGTGAAGAGCTGACTCATTCGAAAAGACCCTGATGTTGGGAAAGATTGAGTGTGCGAGGAGAAGGGGACGACAGAGGATGAGATGGTTGGATTTCATTACCGACTCAATGGACATGAGTTTGGGTAAACTCTGGAAGTTGGTGATGGACAGGGAGGACTGGCCTGCTGCGGTTAACGGGGTCGCAAAGAGTCAGACATGACTGAGCGACTGAACTGATGAACATGACTGAGTGTCATTAATGGCATAATTAGTAACTACAGATGATCACTGAGAGTATGACTTGAAGTGATGTAGTTTGAAATCAAGATCCTGAAATCCATAGCAAAGGCAAATAAAGGTTGAAGTTTGATACCCCACTAATCAATAATCAGCTAGACCTCTACCACAAGCCAGTCTCCATCATACCTTCATCACTTCTGTCAGCATTAGCACCATTCTGGCCTGGTTACACATCCTCACTCCCACTGATGATAAAAAGTGTAGCTATCCCATTAAATACAGCCAAAATGGAAAAAAGCACTTTTGGTAAAACAGAAGATGACCCAGCAACTCTTTTAGTATACTATCACCATAAATTATATAAATGCCCATCAAATGCTCTGTTTGTAAAGGCTTTGCTCAGCATTTCATACCTTGGCACAGAACTTCTTGCACTAACATCATCAAAAGCCTTTAATTCTATTTAGCTTATTAGAGGGAAAGGCTTTGCTAACAGCACCAAGTCCCGTGGCTCCCTTTCCTCCTGTGGTGCCTCCAGTCTGTCCAGGCAGCTTCCTCAGTTGGGTGGGGAGGAGGGCATGGCAGATAAGTGATGTAGAAAATCGTGTGAGACTCTTTGCTCTCATCTAGGTAAGCAGCTAGCAACCTGGTGAGAATTTCTTTCGTCAGGCAGGACAGATCTTACAGCACAGCCAGGCAGTCTGAGATCACCTCCCAGATCAGCTGTTTACTACTATGTGACCTTGGGCGAGTGAATTCCCCTCTCTGCACTGTGGTTCAACTTTTGTAAATAGAGGCAAACATGGCACCTACTTCATAGGATTGCAAAGATTTAAGACTCCGTATTAGCTAAGTGTTCAGACTCCTGCCTGGCACGCTTCTCTGAGCTATTTCCTGTTTTCTGTTTCTCTTCATTTAAATGGTGCAAAAAACACTTATTGAGGTACTCTGTTGAGGACTGAGGGCTGGGGGGAGCAGACCGAGTCCCTGCCCTTGGGAGGCATGCAAATTAAGAAGGAACTACCACCCAGGGGGATGAGAGCAGAGACGGGGAGCAGGACTCTCTAGGGGCTCACAGAAGAACCAGCTGACAAAAGACAAAGCTGATCGTTTTACTCTGCTGCTTTATATTCTGCACTGGCTCCCAAACACCCTCAGGTCCATCCAAACTCCCTAAATTGGATCATACATCCTCTGTGGTGGGGCCTGTTCTCTCCCTCTCCCCTCATTTGCTGCCACAATCCCCTCTGCTCAGGTCCTGCTCTTCCTTTGCTGTACTTTTTTTTCACTTCCCAGGGCAAGTTCTGCTTGGTCTAAAGTCAGCATTTTGCACATGCTCCCCTAGTTCCTTTGTCATTGAGATCACATCTTCAATATCATTATCTCCAAGAAAGTTTCCCCCACCTTTCAGATCTTGGCAGGTGTCCTTAGCACCTATGCTTCTCCCATTTTGGCATTTATCACCCTGTTTTCTAATTGTCAGTTGGTTTATTTGTTTTTCTCCACTAACCTTTATCTCCTTAACCCCAAGGACCAGATCTGTCTCACTTGCTCCCGTTACTGAAGCATCTTGCAGGAGCCCCATTCATATTTGGAAAAATGAATCATTTGGCTATGAAACTCCCAGAGAGCATCTATAAGTATTGCCCAGGCTTTCAGGATGATCTAGCTCACTCCTAAAAGTGTTAGTCACTCTGTCATGTCTGGTTCTTTGCAACCCCATGGAGTGTAGCCCACCAGTCTCCTCTGAATACTGAAGTGGATAGCCATTCCCTTCTTCAGGGGATCTTCCCAGTGCAGGGAGCAAACCCTAGTCTCCTGCATTGTTGGCAGGTTCTTTACCATCTGAGCTACCAGGGAAGCCCTCTCCTAAAATAGACCAATTCTGTATTTCCCATCTTAAATATTTTAAAAATAATAGAACTCAATATAAAGTTTGACAGGGGTGGCTTCCTGAGCAGAAGGAAACAATATCTTTTGAGAGAAATAATCCACAGTTTTCAGTAGCATAGGCCAAGGGCTCATGTAATCTGACTAAGAACCCTCAGAGATGCTGCTGGACATTTATACAGGAAGGAAACAGTGTCCAAAGAGTTGAACAACTGCCCAGACTCAACTGCTAGCCCAAAAGATAAGCTTCCCATTTTCATGCCTCTGTCTTGGAGGACATGGCCATGTCCACAAGATACCCTTGCCTGGGGAAGAGTAGCCTCAGAGAAGTAGCATCCTTGGTGTCTGGTCCCTTAAAACAATTTCAAGATGATTTCCCTCCATCCTTTCTTTAGGGAAGGGAAAGAAAGCACAGAGCAAATTGAAGAGTGGCAACGGGGGCTCTGAAAGTCAAATTTCTGCCATTCCTGCTTTAGGGTTTGTACAATCCCTGGAGACCTATACCAGATCGCACGCATTCCATCGTGTATGTAATGAAAACAGCCTGGTCTCTAGATGCCGGTCTGCATGAGCGCCGGGCTCTCTCAAAAGTCAAGAGTTATGTTATTTCTCAGACCCTCACATAAAGGCAAGTCAGGCTGCCTCCGGAAAAAGCCAGGGGCCACCATGGAGGGCGCCTTCCTTCTGGGCCAGACTCCCATCCCACGAAACTCCATGTGAGATACTCTTGGGAGTCACTCACTGTTTGGAATTTAAACATCTCCTATTTTTCCTAGATGCACAGGAAGTATTTTCCAGGGATGCCAAGAATTAACCAGTGAGGGCATCCGTTTAATTGTATTTGAAACAGAAGCTAATGTTATTAACACACCGACCACATTTACTGAGAGCAAGAAGAGGAGAAGGGCAGCTGCAGAAATTATTAAAAATAGGTGAGACTAGAGCCAGCTTTGAGGAGCTCTAGGGAGAAAATGGCTAAAAGTGTGCAAACGGTCATTGTTTCACTGAATTCATCTTTTCATTAGTAAAGAAAGAAACCCACAGTTCTGTCTACATTCATTGTGTTGTTGCGACATCTTTGATCTCTCAAATCAGCAAGAATCCCAAAGGGAAGCTCGCAGTGTTTTTGATTATTATCTTTAAAGTCTAAAATTCCTTAGGTGAAATTCAGTATGAAACGCATCCATGCAATGGGGAAGGTGAGTGACTCTGTCAACATCTGGGCCTTATTAAGGCGCAGCTATTTTCACGAGGCAGTGAACTGAAGAAACCAAATTCCTTGATAAAGCTCAAAATTTCCAGGAACTGCTTGTAAAAGGCATTTCTTCTGTCTGGTTATTTTGCATGACACACAGCACTGTGAGTTCCTGCCCCGCCAAGCCGTGGGGATAAAAGGCATTATCTGTTTGTCGAATTGTCTCTAAAGCTTTAATGCTCTGGTTCACTGTTTGGTTTTGACCTTTGTAGAACACTGTGCAATTTACAACGCCTTCCATAGACCCCCTGCCTTTTGATCTGTACAGCAGCTCTGAGAGGGAGAAGACACAGATGGGAGCCTCATTTTACAGCTGGAGAAATTGAGGCTGAGAAGACTCCTGTGGGATCATCTTTGGGCCCAGGTGACAAAACAGTGATTTGATGTTACCCAACGAGCAGGCGAATTATCTAGAGATGAGCTTCCCAGGTGGCACTAATGGTAAAGAACCCACCTGCCAATGCAGAAGACAAGAGACAAGGGTTCGCTCCCTGGGTTGGGAAGATCCCCTGGAGCTGGGCATGGAAACCCACTCCAGTTTTCTTGCCTGGAGAATTGCTAGGACAGAAGAGGCTGGTGGGCTACAGTCCATAGCGCCGCAAAGAGTTGGACACGATCAAAGAGAGTAAACACGCACGCAGGTAAAATAAGGATTCTGATCCAGGAGGTCTAGGGCAGAGCCCTCATGCTGCGTTTTGCTCAGCTCCCAGGTGATCCTGATGTTGCTGGTTCAGGGACCACACTTGGAGTAACCAAGAGATCAGAGGCAGATTTGGGACTCAAAGAGAGTCTTAAGTTTTCAAGTCTAAGATTACTGCACTAAATCATGCTCCTTTAATAGGGGGCAAAAGCACAAGTTCCAGAGCCTGATTCTGGGGGTTCCAATCCCACCTGACACCTGGTAGCCTTGCACCACCTTCTTCTTCTCACCATGCATCCGTTTTATCATCAGCGAATGGGGATTAAGTGGTACCAACATTCACAGGATTGTTTTTTAGCATTAAAGGAAATGACACATTGAAAAATCTAAAAGAGTTCCTGCCACCTAGTAGGTACTTGGGAAATATGGGATCTTTTTATTACTTATTGAACAGGTGGGACTCAAGCCCTCATGGCAGAGTCCCCCTTGGAGCCTACAGGTTACTAATCTACAAAGTGGGAACAACAAAAGATAACTACAAGGGTTGTTGTGAAGAACAAAATAGATAATAAATGAGTTACACCACCAAAGGCAAGAAAATGATTATTTTTCTTGAGCCTGCTCAAGTAGCCCAGGGACCCTCAGATGCTGCTTGAGGCCAGGTTGGTGAGGTTCACTGAAATTGCTAGTTTTTTGGCAATTTCATGGCCTGTTGGCCCCTACTCTAAAGACCTGCAGTTCCTATAAGTGTCTTCTTTCTGTCTCTTTCAACTATCATGCTTAGCATACTTTGAGTGTGGAGTAGGGGCTCAATGAAAGTGTTCTCTTTGATTGATTTAAAATAGTCGCCTATATATATATATATGCATTAATATATGATCTTTTCTTTCCTCTTTCTGACTTACTTCACTTTGTGTGACAGACTCTAGGTTATTTGCATGGCAGGAATAGACAGGCAGACAACAGAGAACAAATTTATCGACACAGCGTGGGAAAGAAAGGTGGGCCCAATTGAGAGTAGTATTGACCACCATGTGTAAAATAGATGGCTAGTGGGAAGCTGTGCAGAGCACAGGGAGCTCAACTCTGTGCTCTGTGATGACCTAGAGGGGTGGAATGGGGGTGGGTGGGAGGGAGGTCCAAGAAGGGGCTATATGTATACATATGGCTGATTCACATTGTTGTACAGCAGTAACGAACACAACATTGTAAAGCAGTTATCCTACAGTTTAAAAAAAAAAATTTTTTTAAACAGTTGCCCATTTACACACATCTACCACTGGGGCTGGGGAAGAAGCTTTCATTTAGTCAATCCTATTGACAACAAAAAAATAGCTTTAAGACTTTATTCTTTATGGCTAAATAAAGTCCTTTGGATTCTTTTATGAAAGATTACCAACCCAACCAAAGATCCTCCAGACACAACTGGGAAGGGAACTTTCCTACTGCCCTGCTGAAGGCACTTTCTCTCTTCGCCTCCATCAGCACTTTTGATGTGGCCTCGAGGGACATTAAACAACCTGCTAACCTTGGGTTTTCTCCAAGTGGAAACCTCAGAATGAAAAAAGGGATAGGAAGAATGATTCCCAACCAAGTGGAATAGACATGCCATCAAAATACTAAAACCAGCAGGATCCCTCAGCAGATTAGCCCTTTGTGAAATGAGGAGGACCACGACACAAAGATACAGAGATTTGAGATCTGCTTGCAAAGCTGACTTCCTGACACATATTTCAGTTCAGTTCAGTTCAGTCACTCAGTCGTGTCTGACTCTTTGCAACCCCATGAATCGCAGCACGCCAGGCCTCCCTGTCCAACACCAACTCCTGGAGTTCACTCAAACTCACGTCCATTGAGTTGGTGATGCCATCCAGCCATCTCATCCTCTGTCATTTCCTTTTCCTCCTGCCCCCAATCCCTCCCGTCATCAGAGTCTTTTCCAATGAGTCAACTCTTCACATGAGGTGGCCAAAATACTGGAGTTTCAGCTTTAGCATCATTCCTTCCAAAAAACACCCAGGAATGATCTCCTTTAGAATGGACTGGTTGGATCTCTTTGCAGTCCAAGGGACTCTCAAGAGTCTTCTCCAACACCACAGTTCAAAAGCATCAATTCTTTAGCACTCAGCTTTCTTCACAGTCCAACTCTCACATCCATATATGACCACTGGAAAAATCATAGCCTTGACTAGATGGACCTTTGTTGGCAAGGAATGTCTCTGCTTTTGAATATGCTGTCTAGGTTGGTCACAACTTTCCTTCCAAGGAGTAAGCGTCTTTTCATTTCATGGCTGCAATCACCATCTGCAGTGATTCTGGAGCTCCCCAAAATAAAGTCTGACACAGTTTCCACTGTTTCCCCATCTATTTGCCATGAAGTGCTGGGACCAGATGCCATAATCTTCCTTTTCTGAATGTTGAGCTTTAAGCCAACTTTTTCACTCTCCTCTTTCACTTTCATCAAGAAGCTTTTTTGTTCCTCTTCACTTTGTGCCATAAGGGTGGTGTCATCTGCATATCTGAGGTTATTGATATTTCTCCCAGCAATCTTGATTCCAGCTTGTGCTTCTTCCAGCCCAGCGTTTCTCATGATGTACTCTGCATATAAGTTAAATAAGCAGGGTGACAATATACAGCCTTGACGTCCTCCTTTGCCTATT